>NC_092713.1:103459633-103819336 GCF_047496885.1 Scyliorhinus torazame
CCAATCTCATGTGTTGCCTCCATTGCCCCCACACCCTAAGGGCTGCCACCACCACAGGGCTCGTAGAGTACCAAGCTGGCAAAAATGGCAGGAGCGCCGTCAGTAAGGCCTCCAAACTCGTACCCTCACAGCATGCCGCTTCCACTCGCTCCCACACCGACCCCTCCCCCACTACCCACTTCCAGACCATTGATATGTTGGCCGCCCAGTAATAGTTAATTAAGCTCGGGAGGAGCAAGCCCCCCTCTCCGCGACCCCGTTCCAGGAGTGCCTTCTTTACTCTCGGAGCTTTACCCACCCACACAAAACCCAATATCGCCGCATTCATTTTCCTGAAAAAAGCCTTTGGGATAAAAATCGGAAGTCATTGAAAAAAGAAGAGCAGTCTCGGAAGGACCGTCATCTTTACTGTCTGGACCCTCCCCGCTAGTGTCAGCGGGAGCATGTTCCATCTGCGGAAGTCCCTTTTCATTTGATCCACCGCTTTGCCCAGATTTAACTTATGAAGCTGCCCCCAATCCTTACCCACTTGAACCCCCAGATATCTAAAGCTCCTCTCAACCACTCTGAACGGCAACTCCCTCAGTCTCCTTTTCTGCCCCCGTGCCTAGATCACGAACATCTTGCTCTTTCCCATATTTAACTTGTAACCTGAAAATCGCCCAAATTCTCCTAATATCTCCATGATTTCAGCCATCCCCCCCACCGGTCTATGACATAGAGCAGCAAATTGTCTGCATACAGAGAGACTCTGTGCACCACCCCTCCCTCACTATCCCCCGCCAGGCATTTGATGATCTAAGGGCCATTGCAAATGGGTTTTATGGCCAGAGCAAACAGTAATGGGGAGAGCGGACATCCCTGTCTTGTCCCCCTGCAGAGACTAAAATACTCTTGCCGGACTCGGTTGGTTCTTACATTCGTCACCAAAGCCTAATAGAACAGCCGGACCCAATCCACAAATCCCTGTCCGAACCCAAACCTGCCTAAAATGTCCCATAGGTACTTCCACTCCACCCGGCCGAAAGCCTTCTCCGCGTCCATGGCTACTACCACCTCAACATCGCACCCCTCCGCTGGCATCATTATGACATTAAGAAGCCGTCTAATATTGGACGTCAGGTGTCTGCCCTTCACAAATCCCGTCTGATCTTCCCCGATTACCTCCGGGACGCAATTCTCTATTCGAGTGGCCAAGATCTTTGCCAGCAATTTAGCATCAACGTTCAGCAGGGAAATTGGCCAGCGAGCAGGTTGTTAGCGGACCAGTTGAGGAAGCAAGAGGCGCTAAGAGAGATCGGGAAAGTGAAGGACACAGGTGGGAATACGGTCCTGGACCCGGTGTGGGTGAATGGGGTGTTTCGAGACTTTTATAGTAAATTGTATGAGTCGGAACCCTCATCTGGGGAAGAGGGGATGAGGCGGTTTGGGAAGGGTTAGAGTTCCCGAAGGTTGATGAGGAGCTGATGGAGGATCTGGGGGCCCCAATTGGGCTGATATAAACTGTGGAGGGGTTGGAGCCGATGCAATCGGGTAAGGCCCCGGGACCGGATGGGTACCCGGTGGAACTTTACCAGAAGTTCTCAGGGGTTTTGGGACCGTTGTTGGTAAGGGCCTTCAGTGACGCAAAGGAGTTGGGAGTGCTCCCCCCGACGTTGTCACAGGCGTCGATCTCCCTCATTTTAAAGCAAGATAAGGACCCGGAATGTTGTGGGTCATATAGACCGAATCTCCCTGTTAAATGTAGGTGCCAAACTACTGGCGAAGGTCCTGGCCATGAGGATCAAAGACTGCGTCCCAGAGGTAATAGGGGAGGACCAGACAGGGTTCGTTAAGGGGAGGCATCTGGCGACCAACATTAGGAGGTTACTCAATATGATTAAGATGCCTCCAGAGGGGCGCAAGGTTGAGATGGTGGTGGCCATGGACGCGGAGAAGGCGTTTGATTGGGTGGAGTGGGTATACTTATGGGAGGTCCTTGGGCGATTTGGGTTTGGGCAGTGCTTTGTGGAATGGATCCGGTTGCTATACTAGGCACCGGTGGCGAGTGTGCGGATGTCATATGAGAGTACCGTTAAGAAATGGGTGTTTAAGAAATGTACCTTTAAGAAATGGGTGTTTATCAGTGATGTTATAGTGTGAATGGAGCTGGGCTGTCTGTCAGCTTTTTACTTTCGTTTTAGGCTGTTTGCTGCAGGGTGTGTTTTAGTTTCATTTTCAGAGCTGGATAGCTGCAGTCACAGCCAGAAGGTGTATGAGTCTCGCTCTCTGTAATCTAAAGAATGTAGATTGATCCTTTGGTGATTTAAAACTAATAACTGCTCTCAGTAGTGACTTTAACCTGATGTGCTTCTGTTAAAGGTTTTGGTTTTAAGTCTTACGGATGTTAAAAGGAAAGCTTAAAGGATTAATTAGTGTTGTATTCTTTGGGGGTTGTATTTGAATTGATGGTAGCTAAGATGTTCACTGTATGTTTTAAAAAGGTTAACTTGAGTTCATAGAATAAACATTGTTTTGCTTTAAAAAATACTTTTCCATTTCTGCTGTATCACACCTGTAGAGTGGGCCGTGTGCTCCCCATACCACAATCTATTAAAAGTTGTGGGTCAGATGAACTCCATGATACACTTTGGGGTTCTCGAAACCCTGGCCCATAACAGCGGACGAACAGGGTGAGATCAGACTATTTCAGGTTACACCGGGGGACGAGGCAGGGGTGCCCACTTTCCCCACTGTTGTTTGCCTTGGCTATAGAGCCATTGGCAATGGCACTGAGAGCGTCGAGGGTCTGGCAGCGGATAGTATGGGGGTGGAGGTGAAGCACAGTATCTCGCTTTACACGCACAATCTACTTTTATACATATCGGAGCCGCTGGGGGGGATTGGAGGGATTATGGGGTTATTAGAGGAATCCGGTGAGTTTTTGGGGTATAAGTTGAATATGGATAAGAGCGGGGTCTTTGCGATTCAGGCAAGAGGACAGGAGAAGAAATTGGGTGAGATGCCGTTCTCAAGATGGTGGGAGGGAGCTTTCGATATTTGGGTATCCAGGTGGCATGGGAGTGGGAGCAGCTGCATAAGCTGAATTTGGATTGGTTGGTAGATCAGATGAGGGGGGGGGGACTTTTGGAGGTGGGATGCGCTCCCGTTGTCATTGGCGGGCGGGTGGGGGGCTGGGAGGTACAGACAGTTAAAATGAAGGTCCTCCCGAGGTTTTTGTTTGTTTTTCAGAGCCTTCCAAATTTTTTCCCCAAGGCTTTCTTTAAAAAAAAGCGAATGAGGTGATCTTGGGATTTGTTTGGGCGGGTAAAACTCCGCAGGTGAAGAAGGTGCCTGGAGCGGGAGCGGGGGCGTGGGGGTGGGGGTGGGGGGGGGGGGGGAGGTTGTTGGGGGGCCGCTGGCTCCTCCGAATTTTATCAATTACTACTGGGCGACGAATACTGCAATGGTCAGGAAGTGGGTAGTGGGGGAGGGTTCGGTTTAGGAGTGGATGGAGGCGGCCTCATGTCGGGGCACGAGTTTAGGGGCACTGATAACGGCACCTTTGCCGTTCCCGCCGGCCAGGTACTCCACAAACTCGCAGGCCTGAGGGTGTGGGGACAGTGGAGGCAGCACATGGGGTTGGAGGGGGCGTCGGTGTGGGCACCGATATGTGATAATCACTGTTCGTCCCGGGGAGGGGGGTGGGGGGCTGGAGGGGGGTTTCGGAGGTGGAAGCGGGTGGGGTCAAGACATTTGGAGATCTGTTTACTGATGAGGGTTTCCTGAGCTTGGAGGAACTGGAGTAGGAGTTTGAGTTGCCAGGTGGGAATGGGTTCCGGTATTTACAAGTGAGGGAATTTGTGAGGAGGCAGGCTTCGACCTTCCCGCATCTGCCGCACTGGGGGCTACAGGATAAGGCGGTATCGTGAACAGGAGTGGGGGAGGGGAAGGTCGCAGAGATCTGTAAGGAATTGATAGAGTGGGGGAGGGAGCCCCCATAGGGGAGGTGACAAGAAAGTGGGAAGATGAGTTGGGTGGGGAATTGGAGGCCGGGTTATGGGAGGAGGCCCTGAGGCGAGTCAATGCATCTTTGTTGTGTGCCAGGTGATGTGTTGGGTTTTATGGATCACAAACAGGTCACCAAAACTGGAAGTGGTGCAACTCTATTTTATTATAAGGTTAACTATATTAACATACTTGAACTGTGGGTAAATGCAATACCAGCTTTAACTGTTGACCTTTGCCTAGTCCTAACCAGGTGATGCACTCAGCACATGGTGAATGTCTGTGTTGCAGGCTGTGAGCTTTGGGCTCCGAGCTGGCTGCTACTAGAATGAGCGGGAACTCTCCTGTCCCGTCTTTATAGTGCGTGTGCTCTCACTGGTGATTGGCTGCGGTGTGATGTATGCTGATTGGTCCCACTGCATGTCCATCAGTGTGTGTGTGTGTGTGTCTGCACCATAATATACTGGTGTATATTATGACATCCCCCCTTTTATTTAAAGAACATGTGCCTGCGTGACAATAAATATCGTGTAGTGAATGTACCTGACTATGTGTGTGCGTGTTATTTACATGACTATGTACATGAGGCTAATCTATTTACACGGGAAGGTGCCTGTTGCAGATAAATAGGGGGCGGGATTCTCCGACCCCCCGCCGGGTCGGAGAATCGCCGGGGGCTGGCGTGAATCCCGCCCCCGCCGGTTGCCGAATTCTCCGGCACCGGATATTCAGCAGGGGTGGGAATCGCACCGCGCCGGTTGGCGGGCCCCCCCCCCCCGGCGATTCTCCGGCCCGCGATGGACCGAAGTCCCGCTGCTGGAATGCCTGTCCCGCCGGCGAGAATCAAACCACCTCTCTTACCGACGGGACAAGGCGACGCGGGCGGGCTCCGGGGTCCTGGGGGGGGGGGGCACGGGGCAATCTGGCCCCAGGGGGTGCCCCCACGGTGGCCTGGCCCACGATCGGGGCCCACCGATTCGCGGGCGGGCCTGTGCCGTGGGGGCACTCTTTTCCTTCCGCCTTCGCAATGGTCTCCACTATGGCAGAGGCGGAAGAGACCCCCTCCACTGCGCATGTGCAGGGATGCCGTGAGCGGCCGCTGACGCTCCCGCGCATGCGCCGCACGGCAAAGTCAGTTTCGCGCCAGCTGGCGGGGCGGAAATCAGTCCGGCACGGGCCTAGCCCCTCAAGGTTAGGGCTCGGCCCCATAAGATGCGGAGGATTCCGCACCTTTGGACGGCGCTATGCCGGACTGATTTGCGCCGTTTTTGGCGCCAGTCGGCATACATCGCGCCGATTGCGGAGAATCCCACCCAGGGTGTCACACCAACAACAAAATGATCATTATATACAAACTACTGGAACAATGAAACAGGATAACAGAACAGATCAGAGTCCAACATTGTAAAACTCATAAGTCAAGTCTCTGAGGTGGGCGACGAATTCTGATTGACCGCCTCAAGGGTGGGTCAGGAGCCACCGGCTGAGGAACGAGCTGGGCCATGGCAGAGTGAGGAGGATGCAGAGTATTCGAAATCTCCACATCGTCCAGGTTGGGGACAACAGGAGGGCGTGGCACCGGTGGAGGATCACGTAGTGAGCGTGGAACGAGACGAAGGGCACGCCGATTGCGGCGGCGAATGGAACCATCTGGCAGACGAACTAGGAACGAGCAGGGAGACACCTGCCGAAGAACCACAGCAGTTTCAGACCAGCCACCCTCCGGAAGATGGATGCGGACGTTGTCATCCGGCGCCAGAGCAGGGAGATCAGTCACCCGAGCGTCATGCACGCCTTGTGTTGTGCACGAGACTTGCATCCGCAGAAGGACCGGAACGTGGTCGAGGTCTGGGGCGTGAATGGACGGCACCGTGGTCCTGAGGGTGTGACCCATGAGCAGCTGGGCTGGCGACAGGCCCGTGGAGAGTGGGGCCGAACGATAGGCCAGCAAGGCGAGGTAGAAGTCGGATCCTGCATCGGCAGCCTTGCAGAGGAGCCGTTTGACTATGTGGACGCCCTTTTCCGCTTTGCCATTGGATTGGGGGTGCAGGGGACTGGATGTCACATGCACAAAGTTGTACCTGCTGGCAAAGTTGGTCCATTCCTGGCTCGCGAAGCAGGGGCCATTGTCCGACATCACAGTGAGTGGGATGCCGTGACGAGCAAAGGTCTCCTTGCAGGCACGGATGACCACCGATGATGTGATGTTCTGCAGGCGTACGACCTCCGGGTAGTTCGAAAAATCGTCTACAATCAGAACATAGTCCATGCCGAGCGCTTGGAACAGGTCAACGCCTACCTTAGAGCAAGGGGACGTGACCAACTCATGGGGCTGTAGGGTCTCACGTGGCTGGGCCGGCTGGAACCGCTGACAGGTGGGGCAGTTGAGCACTGTGTTGGCGATGTCCTCATTGATGCCGGGCCAGTACACAGCCTCTCGGGCCCTCCGTCGGCACTTCTCCACGCCAAGATGGCCCACGTGTAGCTGTTCCAAAACGAGCTAGCGCATGCTGTGCGGGATCACAATGCGGTCCAGCTTCAGGAGGACACTATCGACTCCTGCCAGATCGTCTCTGATGTTGTAGAACTGCGGGCATTGGCCCTTGAGCCACCCGTCCATCATGTGGCGTATGACACGCTGTAGTAGAGGGTCAGCCGCAGTCTCACGGTGAATGTGGATAAGGCGTTCATCCGTGGCCGGCAGATTGGAGGCCGTGAAGGCCACATGGGCGTCAACCTGTCAGACGAACCCCTCTGGGTCACAAGGGGTGTTGACTGCCCTGGACAGAACGTCGGCTATGATCAGGTCCTTGCCCGGGGTGTATAGGAGCTGAAAATCGTACCGCCGGAGTTTAAGCAGAATGCGCTGGAGGCGAGGGGCCATATCATGCAGGTCTTTTTGTATAATCTTGACCAGCGGGCGATGGTCGGTCTCGACAGTGAATTGGGGGAGGCCATACACGTAATCATGAAATTTGTCGACCCCAGTCAACAGGCCCAGGCACTCCTTTTCGATCTGCGCGTAGCGCTGTTCCGTGGGGGTCATGGCACGTGACGCATATGCAACGGGGGCCCATGATGAGGCCTCATCGCGTTGCAGGAGCACTGCCCCAATGCCGGATTGGCTGGCATCCGTTGAAATTTTTGTTTCCTTCGTGGGATCAAAAAATGCCAATACCGGGGCCGTGGTAAGCTTGGTCTTAAGCTCCTCCCATTCGCGCTCGTGGGCGGGAAGCCATTGGAAGTCTGTCGTCTTCCTGACCAGGTTCCGGAGAGCTGTGGTATGTGAGGCGAGGTTGGGGATGAACTTCCCCAGGAAGTTGACCATGCCCAAAAATCGGAGGACCGCCTTCTTATCCGCTGGCTTCTGCATGGCCTTGATGGCTACCACCTTGTCCGCATCCGGCCGCACACCCAACCGGGAGATGTCTTGAGTTCCGTCTGGCCGAAGGAACATTTGGCTCTGTTGAGGCGAAGGCCTTGGTCCCATATTCGTTTGAAAACGCGCTGGAGGCGACTGATATGCTCCTGCGGGGTGGTGGACCAAATGATGATGTCGTCAACATAGACGCGCACACCCTCAATGCCCTCCATCATTTGCTCCATGATCCGGTGGAATACTTCTGATGCCGATATAATCCCAAACGGCATCCTGTTGTAGCAGTATCTGCCAAACGGGGTATTAAAGGTACACAGCTTTCTGCTGGACCTGTCTAGTTGAATTTACCAGAATCCTTTCGAGGCGGCAAGTTTGGTGAAGATGCTGGCCCGAGCCATCTCGCACATGATCTCCTCGCGCTTGGGGATAGGGTAATGCTCCCTCATTATGTTGCGATTCAGATCCTTTGGGTCAATGCAGATCCAGAGCTCGCCGGAAGGCTTCTTTATGCACACCATGGAACTGACCCAGTCAGTTGCTTCCGTCACTTCAAGTTGGCATGAACCGGTAGCAGGAATGACGTTGCCATTGTAGTTCACTAGTTGGCAGGTCGACGGAAGAATGGTTGGTTTAACCCCAAGGGTCTGAAAGTCTGACCACGCTAGGAGATTAGCGGAAGCACCAGTGTCCAGGCGGAATCGTATCTGGGATCGGTTGACTGTCAGGGTGCCACACCACTCGTCGTCTGGATCAATGCTGTGCACCGACAGCGGCTGGTGGTTTTGATTCGGGGACAGCCTGTTCTTTGTTATAACAACGACTCGAAAAGGCTCCCTCGGGTCCTCGGTGTCACTGATCTGCGGGAAGTTGGAATCGGACTCTGTGAACGTGGGTTGAACCCCCCGAACGTTCCTGCGAGGCTGGCTGAAGCGATGCGAATTGGCAGGCTGAGCTGCTCGACAGCAGGCAGCATAGTGGCCAAGTCTGCCACTTCGTAGGCATTGTCGCGATTTTGCAGGACATTGCCGCTTTAAATGGGCGGAACCACAGTTGCCGCACGTCGCGACGTCAGTGCGTTCGTTGCGCCACCGTGCATGCGTGGTGCGGTCCTGCGTGGTGCGCGCCTGCGCATCACGTTCCTCCACGTCACCGTCCCCTCATTTGGAGCGTACAAGCGCGGGAGGCCACGAAAAGCGCGCAAAATGGCTGCCCTCATCCAGGCTGCAGCCTTGGAGGTGTTCAATTGTTTGGACCCGTTCCACCTTGTGCGGACCTTGCCGCGTCGTTTCAGCCGTCTGTATGTGGGAGTACTGGCTGGTGGCATTTTCATGCCGGACACAGGTCTCGATGGCGGTCGCTAGGGTGAGTTGCTTAATTTTGAGGAGCTGCTGACGCAGGGGGTCCGACAGAACACCAAATACGATCTGGTCGCGTATCATGGAGTCGGAGGTGGGCCCGTAGCCGCAGGACTGCGCAAGGATGCGGAGGTGTATTCAAAAGGATTGGAAAGGCTCGTCCTTCCCCTGCAAGCGCTGCTGGAACAGGTATTGTTTGAAGCTTTCATTGACCTCTATGCTGAAGTGGGTATCGAATTTGAGGAGAACCGTCTTGTACTTTGTCTTGTCCTCGTCGTCTGCAACTGTGAGGGAGTTGAAGATGTGGATGGCGTGTTGCCTGGCCGTGGAGCGGAGCAGAGCAATCTTCCTGGTGTCCGAGACGTTCTCCCTGTCCGTGGCTTCGAGGAAGAGCTGGAAGCGCTGTTTAAAAATCTTCCAATTGACCCCGAGATTGCCGGCGATGCGGAGCGGCGGTGGCGGGTTGATGTTCTCCATACTTCAGGATGCCGGAATGCTGATTAGTTGCAGGTGGGTCTCAGAATTGCTAGTATGCAACCACTCCTTGTACCATGAAGTGTTGGGTGTTCTGGGTCACAAACAGGTCACCAACACTGGAAGTGGTGCAACTCTATTTTATTATAAGGTTAACTATATTAACATAATTGAACTGTGGGTAAATGCAATACCAGCTTTAACTGTTGACCCTTGCCTAGTCCTAACCAGGTGATGCACTCAGCACATGGTGAATGTCTGTGTTGCAGGCTGTGAGCTCTGGGCTCCGAGCTGGCTGCTACTAGAATGAGCGGGAACTCTCCTGTCCCCTGTCTTTATAGTGCGTGTGCTCTCACTGGTGATTGGCTGCGGTGTTGTGTGTGCTGATTGGTCCCACTGCATGTCCATCAGTGAGTGTGTGTGTGTCTGCACCATAATACACTGGTGTATATTATGACACCAGGCTCATCCTCATACAGTTTAAGGTGGTCCACAGGGCGCACATGACTGTTGCCTGGATGAGCAGGTTCTTCAAGGGGGTGCAGGATAGGTGTGGGCGCTGTGCGAACCATGTCCATATGTTTTGGGCATGTCCGAGGCTGAGGGGTTTCTGGCAGGGGTTTGCTGACATCATGTCAGAGGTCTTAAAGGTGAGGGTGCTGCCGAATCCAGAGGTGGCGATCTTTACCATGTTGGAAGATCCAGGAGCCCAGGGAGTGAGAGAGGCCGATGTCCTGTTCTTTGCCTCCCTGGTGGCACGGAGACGGATCTTACTCGGATGGAGGGACTCGGAGCACCCAAAGTCGGGGGTATGGGTGAGCGACATGGCGGGGTTTCTCAGATTCAAGAAAATTAAATTTGCTTTGAGGGGTTCATTGCAGGGGTTTGCTTGGAGGTGACAGCCATTCATCGACTTCTTTGAGAAAAATTAAGCCGTCAGCAGGGGGAGAGTGGGAAGGGGGGAAGGGGGAGCGAGTAAGAGTAGGAGAACCAACGGGGGGCGGGGGGGGTTGGAGAAGATGGCACTGTCTGTGTAAGCCACGTTGGCTGGGGTTTGTTACTGGGGGGTTTGTTGGTTATATTGTGTTTTTGTTCTGATTGAAATTTGATGTTTAAAATTGTTAAAATTATAAATGCATCGATAAAATGTTTTCTGAAAAAAGAAAATCCGATACAACAATGCCAATGTGGCCATCACTGAGCGGTGCATCGGACTGCTCAAAATACACTTCCGATGCCCCGATGATTCTGGTGGTGCCCTACAGTACACCCCCAGAAAGAGGCCCACTTGAAATGAAATGAAAAAGTGAAATGAAAATCGCTTATTGTCACAAGCGGGCTTCAAATGAAGTTACTGTGAAAAGCCCCTAGTTGCCACATTCCGGTGCCTGTTTGGGGAGGCTGGTATGGGAATTAAACTGTGCTGCTGGCCTGCCTTGGTCTGCTTTAAAAGCCAGCTCTTTAGCCCTGTGCTAAATCAGCCCCATACTTCATGGTTGTCTGCTGTGTACTCCACAATCTGGCGCAGCAGCGGGGCGATGTGCTGGAGGTGGAAGATGAGGAACATGTGGCCACCTCCAATGAGGAGGATGATGAGGACCAGGAGGAGGCGCCGGACCAGCAGGGGGTGGAGGACGAACCCAGGGAGGAACTGGAGGACCAGCTGTAGGCTGGACGACAGGCGGCAGCGGCAAGCCCGGAGGGCCAGCGAGTCCCACACACTGGCCCATTTCACATAAGGCCTTGTCCGTCAACACCACCCTCCCAGGGTCTGCGTCACATCAATGGGCGACATGGTAGCACAGTGGTTAGCACTTTCGCTTCACAGCTCCAGGGTCCCAGATTCGATTCCCGGCTTGGATCACTGTCTGTGTGGAGTCTGCACGTTCTTCCCTTGTCTGCATGGGTTTCCTCCGGGTGCTCCGGTTTCCTCCCACAGTCCAGAGATGTGCAGGTTAGGTGGATTGGCCATGCTAAATTGCCCTTAGTGTCCCCCCCAAAAAGGTTAGGTGGGGTTACTGGGTTACAGGGATAGGGTGGAGGGGTGGGCTTAAGTGGGATGCTCTTTCTAAGGGCCGGTGCAGACTCAATGGCCTCCTTCTGCAGTGTGAATTCTCTGAATCCAAGGTGCTGGGACTGTGTCGGCACTTTCAGCGGGTCACTGTCGAGGACGGGATGGTGACAACCTGCAGAGAGCTGAGTGCTGGTGCTCCTCAATCTATGCCATAGTCTGATCCCTGCCTGTCTGCCCAGTGCTCGCTCACACCCATCACCTGCACGCGATGTGCCTGGGGTGGGGGGGTGGGGGGTGGGGGGGTAGGGGGGGGGGAGGGGCCCCATGCCTGGGGAGATGAGGCAGGGGTTCGGTTGTCGGCCCGCATTAAGGACAAAAGTGACAGAGGCGTTAAACTGGTTGTGGTGAAGGATTTTTAATGTATCATAGAAGTGTCCACCATTGCCTAACTCTCCCCACCAACCCCTCACCCCACACTAATGCCACCGTCACCACTCCATGGGACAGGTCTGGGTTGGCACCCAGTGCCCCCTTCTCCCAGTCGGCACCCATAAGGCCCTGGGGTTCACCTCGGGATGGCGGGCAACTGGTTTGAACCCCAGCTGCCCCTTCGTCATCTAGCTCTGCCAGCCGTAGCGTATCCCCAATGTCTGCACCATGGTGTTGACGCCCTCAGCAATGATCCTCAGTGACTGGGACATGCTCTGGAGCACCTTGGCAATGCCCATTTGCGAGTGGGACAAGCGTGGCAGTGCCTCAGTTGTTCACATCTGGGACATGTCATCAACATCCTGGAACAAGCCCCCAGGCGAGTAGGACAGTCAACCGAGGCCCTAAGCCATGGCCATTACTGACTTGGACGCATCCACTCATGCTGCCGACGTTGTTCAAGAGGCTGTCAACTGCGGTCGCCACTCCAGCAGTGTTGGCCTCTGTGCTACACATTCAACGCCATCTCCTGTGCCCATAGCTTCTGGGACCCCTCCATTCAGCTACAGACCGGCTGGAGTGTCGCTGACATCCCCCTCTGAACGTCACAGCTGCACCCTAACATCTGCATCAGCTCCGGGTAAACCTGTTTCAGAGGCTCAGCATCTGACAGGGACCCAGCTGGGTCCTAGGATCCAGCAGACCTCTGACTGCTGTCTCTCCTGGGTGTTCCTGCCTCCACCTGATGTGCATCAGTAACTGTGTGGTGCTCACTATCGTGTTAGGTACACTGGTCTAACACTGGCTGCGACTGGATACAGCTTAGATCAGAAAGATACTCCAGACCTTGAAGTTAGCTCAATCAGGTTTATTGAACTAATAGCACAGTTAGCACAGTTCTCTGTGAGTTCGACTCTCTGCTAACTTAAGTGTGGTTACTCTGTCTGACTGAACCAGACTAGCTCTTAGCCACGTGGTGGAGGTGTGAGATTGTAACAACACCCTTGACTGACTCTCTAGATGTTCATCAGTGGAAAGAGGCGGAGTGTGAGTGCCTCGTGTCTTTTATAGTCCGATCCCACCCTGAGTGTCCTGCCTGCTTATTGGTCATGTCCTGTTCTCTGTGTCCATTAGCTGCTTGTCTGTATATCATTATGTGTGTGTCTGCATATCATGACACTCACCAGATTGTGTCCCAGAATCCTGACCACTAACGTTGCCCACCGAGGTGCATGTATGTGCGCTGGTGGAGGGAGGGGATGACAGCTGGGACGCATCTTTGGTGGCATCCTCGGAGTTCTCCTCCATGGTCATGCCCTGGGGGGACGAGGGGGGGGGAACACAACCTCGAATGGGCCGGCACCACCGGCTGGGTGCCCTGCGGGGGAATGGACATGCAGGGCAGCATAATGACACAGTGGTTAGCACTGCTGCCTCACGGCACCGAGGACCCAGGTTCGATCCTGGCCCCGGGTCACTGTCTGTGTGGAGTTTGCACATTTTGCACATTCTCCCCGTGTCTTCGTGGGTCTGCTGGCAGTGTTTGGGGAGGGGGCTTGGATTTGGATTTGGATTTGTTTATTGTCACGGTTACCGAGGTACAGTGAAAAGTATTTTTCTGCGAGCAGCTCAAACAGATCATTTAGTACATGAAAATAAAGTAAAATAAAAAGAAAATACGTAAGAGAGCAACACAAGGTACACAATGTAAATACACAGACACCGGCATCGGGTGAAGCATACAGGAGTGCAGTATTAATCAGGTCAGTTCATAAGAGGGTCGTTTTGGTGTCTGGTAACAGCGGGGAAGAACAGTAGGGTGGGGAGGGAAGGTTTCAGGGATGGGTTTGGGGAAGGGGTGGCATGGGCAGCATGGGTGGGCCAGGGCATGCCACTGTGGTGGACGGGGGCAGTGCCAAGTGTAGTCTCATGGTTGGGGGGGTGGGGGGGGGGGGGTGCTGTACTAACTCACCCATGTGGCCCGGTGTAGGTCGTTGACCTTCTTGCAGCACTGGATGCCGGTCGTTCTGGTGACACTGCCCGAGCTGACTGACGCTGCCACTTCCTCCCAGGTGGCACTGGCTGCCCTGTGGCTGACTCTCTGAGACCATTGGGGGAACAGGACATCTCTCTTGGCCTCGATCACCTCTAGGAGCTGCCCTGGGTCTGCATCCCTGAATCATGTGGCCTGTCGCCTCGGCACCATTGCTGTGAGCTGAGTGAGGTTGGCTGTGCAAGAGCAGTTTATGTGCTGCTCTACCTTGTTAGCTGGAGGGCTGGTGAGCGCGGTCCTGGTGAATCGGCTGGTGAACCTACATTTGTGGCGTGAAGCCCGTGGAGCCCCCTTAAGTGGGCCAATTAACATTATATTGCAGTGACGATCTCACCGGGTCGAGCGCCGGGAAGCTTGCGTCAGTCCCCACTCGCTACCACACTTCAAAACCTTTTGGAAGAATCGTGCCTCATGTTAGTTCTGGAGATGAATCACTTTAGCTGGAAAATGAATTGTATAAATCTGAGATCTTGGGCTGGATTCTCCGGTCGCCGACACCGAAATTGCGTTTGGTGACCAGCCGGAGAATCCAAATTTATGACAGAATCGGGGGGGGCGGCTCCGCTTTCCCGATGCTCCGCCCCCGACCACCCATCGGGAACTCGGCGTGGCGACTGCGGACTCAGTCCAGCGCCGCCACAGTCGGGGGAGGGCCGATCCTGGGGCAGGGGAGGACATCATTCGGGACTGGGGGCATGGTTGGGGGTTGGTCCAGAGCGCGCGAGCCGGCCGAAGTGAGGGACTATTTAGCAGGCCAGGTCTGCGAGCGGCCTCTGCCATGAAGCACGGCGAGGCCGCTGCAGGCCGCCATCGTCCGCATGCACGGCCATGGATCAGCAATTCTCCAGGGTGTATAGGTAGCCAGAGCCGGTTGCTCTGTGCTGCCATCCTACTAGCCCCCAGCAAAACGGGGAATTGGTGGCTGTTTTGCGCCAGTTTCCCTGGTGTGAAACCCCACCATTCCCAAGCCGGCGTGGGGACATAGCCCCAGAATCGGAGAATCCAGCCCATTGCCTTTCATCTTCTTTCTGTTATATAAACCTGGTCAATGCTTCTTAACTCTTTATTCAACAGTAAAAAAAATCAAGGCCAAACTCAATCCTTTATCTCACCTGGCGTCATCGCAAGCCATGAGTGACTGAAAATTGATCAGAAATATGAAGCTAGGCTGATGGTTTCCTGTCCTTGCCGCTGAAGTCAAATCTAGAACTGCAACAGGTGCTCGGGCTTGTCGCGTTGGGTGTTCTGATGTACAAATGATCCAACTCGGCTTGAGATGGTGTAACTCAATTTTATTAACTACTTAACTGTAACAGCACACTGCTAACTTGGGTACGTGCATTACCAGCTAATCTGTGGACCCTGTCCTATCACTATCTGGGTGAGGCACTCAGCACATGGTGAATGTCTGAGTGGCAGGCTCTGAGCTTGGTGCACTGAGCTGGCTGCTGCTGGAATGAGCGGGAACTGTAGTGTCCCCTCTTTTTATAGTGCGTGTGCTCTCACTGGTGATTGGCTGTGATGTTGTGTGTGCGTTGGTTGGTCCTACTGCATGTCCATCAGTGTGTGTTCGATTGCACCATGATATGCTGATCTAAATATCGTGACAGGGCTGAAATCAGTTACTTCCACACAACTAAGATCACATTTTATCATTTCAGTCAGATAAACCACAAGTTGTCAGATAAGACATGCTTCCTTGTAATATTTTAATCTGAGTGATATAAATGTAAGTACTGCCGAAGATTGTAATACATTTCAAAAAGACAGAGAATCTGCTGCAGTTGGTGGACGCATGGCAGATGAAATTCAACGTGGAAAATTGTGAGGCTATACGTTTTGGTAGAACGGTTAAGAAGAGATAATACAGCCAGAAGCCGAGTGGGTGCGCGCGGAAGAGGCCTCCTGCATGGGGACCTCCCTCCGGACCCTCGCCATGGCGGCATTCCCATCCCCTCCCAAAAAACATTCCAGCAGCCCGGTGATGATAGCCACCCTCCAATCCTGGAACCAACTACGGCAGCAATTTGGCCTGACCAAAATGTCGGACAAAGCTCCCATCTGCAATAACCATAGGTTCACACCAGCACTGACTGACGCCACCTTCAAAAGGTGGGGGCAGGACGGAGGGACACTGACAGTCAGGGACCTATACACGGACGGCAGGATCGCAACACTGGATGAACTGACAGAGAAATTCCAGCTAGCCAGGGGGAATGAGCTAAGGTATCTACAGCTCAAAAACTTCCTACGAAAGGAGACAAGGACGTACCCACAATCACCACGACAGACACTATGGAAGAACTACTGGACGCAAGCATACTAGACAAAGGAAACTGTAGTGACATGTATGACCGACTGATAGAAAGGGCCGACATCATACTGGACGCAACAAGACAGAAATGGGAGGAGGACCTGGGGATTGAGATAGGGTGGGGACTCTGGAGTGAAGCACTGCATAGGGTCAACTCCACCTCCACGTGCGCAAGGCTCAGCCTGACGCAACTAAAAGTGGTACATAGAGCCCACTTAAAAAGAACCCGTATGAGTAGGTTCTTCCCGGAGGTGGAGGATAGATGTGAACGGTGCCAAGGAGGCCCGGCCAACCACGCCCACATGTTCTGGTCTTGCCGCAGACTTGTGGGGTACTGGACAGCCTTCTTCGAGGCAATGTCCAACGTGGTGGGGGCGAGGGTGGAGCCATGCCCGAAAGTGGCGGTCTTCGGGGTTTCGGACCAGCCAGATCTATTCCTGGGGAGGAGGGCGGACGCCCTTGCCTTTGCCTCCCTGATCGCCCACCGTAGAATCCTGTTCGGCTGGCGGTCAGCAGCACCACCCAAAGCTGCAGACTGGCTGTCCGACCTCTCGGAATCTCTCCAAATGGAGAAAATCAAATTCGCCATCCGAGGGTCAGACGGCGGCTTCCACAGAACGTGGGAGCCATTCACCCAATTGTTCCGGGACCTGTTTGTGGCCAACGAACGCGAGGAAGAGTAGCCAGGTAGCCAAGAATCAGGGGGGGGGGGGGAGTAGCCGGGGCAGGGTGGGATAGTGGGGGGGATGGACCGGGAGAGGGGGGGGGGAAACAGCTAAACCTACGAGGAAAGAAAGGCGAACCACGGGAGGGGGGGAGGGGAGGGGAGAGAGAAGAGACAGGGAACAAGAGAGGAGAATCAGGGAGGTGGGGGGAAGGTAGGGAAATGAGAGCCGGAAGGAAGGCACGGGATACAATAACGAACATGGCATCTACAGGAGTAGGGAACGAGGAGAATGAAGACGAACGACGGGAGGAACGGCAGAAGTGGCAGTGAGTGCGAGACGGCAGCGAGATCCCTCCGGGAGAAGCGACAACAACACAAAACCCATTCGAGTATTGCCCACTGTAATTGTCTCTCCGGCACCTGAATGGAGCTGGTGCACAATACCCTACCAGCTATCCTATTTTTTAAAAATTGTATATATTTTTTTACTATTTACTATTTTCTTCTCTTTGGTATGTTTGGGTGTGCCCCTCTCTTCTATATGTGTGTATATATATATTTCTTATCCTGTGTACATAACGGTAAATATACTTTGTTCAAAAACCCAATAAAAAACATTTAATAAAAAAAGAGATAATACATACTTAAATAATACAATTTTAAAAAGGGAGCAAAATGGGAAAGTCTGGCAAGGGTGGGGGGGGGGGGTATTTGTTTGATGTAGAAAGGGAACCCTTGGGAGATTTCCCTCTCCTGCCCTGACGCCTGAGCAGAGTGATCTGCTAGGCTTCTGCAGGAAGGCTGGGCAGGAAACGGCACTTAAGTGACCAATAATTTGCCATTTATGGGCCAAAATTGAGGGCGAGAGTGGACGGACCACCCTAGGGCTCACCCGGCCCACATAAAATTGTGCACAGGTCGGGAGAGGTTGGGAGGGCGGTGGGAAGGCCACTCCGTGAACTTTACAACCTACTTCCTGCAATCCCACTAGCGGGGGAATAAAACCCTATCACAGGGTACATATGCCCAAAACTTTGAAGGGAAGAAGATTAACAAACCAATCAATTAATCAGATGGAATCCCGAGCTTTATCAATAGGCAGAGGGTGGAACTTATAGGCCTGCCGACCACGGGACCGGAAATGTCTGCCCAAAGTCAACAGACCTTTTGTTCGTCCATCAAATTTTCCATCCCACCCGTGATGATTCCCAATGGTGGGTGGGTTCAGAAACTCCCACCTCTAGAGGTGGGTTAAAAGCAAAGAAATGTATCTAAACCCTTAGGAAACATTAGTTCAGTGCCAGCTGAAGTATCATGTCCCATTCTGGCACCACACATCAGAAAACATGTGACGACTGATGTGTTGGGTAGGCTGGGTCGATGTGGACTGCACTTGATGCAGTGTAGTGAGAGACAGACCTCCAACACTTGATCAGATGCAACACAATTTTATTTAACATCTAAACTATTATACATGTTCATCTGTGGGTTGACACTATGCTGACTTGACTGGAGACATGATACTAGCCTACCCAGACTTACTAGCTACCCCATGGTGTTTGCACTGGCCAGCTCACTAACTCTGACTGTCCCAGAGGCTGGGTCCCGAGAGAGAGCGGGAAACTGGTGCCCTCTGGCTTTATAGGGGTCGTGTCCTGTCTGGTGATTGGCTGCTCTGTTCTGTGTGCTTACTGGTCATCCTGTGTGTCAATCACTGCCTGTCTGCACTCCATTGGATACATAGATGTATATTATGACATATCCCCCTTTTTTCTTTGTTTTGTATTGTGTGTGTTGGGATAATAAATATTAAGGTGCATGTGCGTATGGATGTGTATATGTGCGTGACCATATACAGAATGTGCTAACATGACCTTATGTACACAGGAAGGTATCGCTAGTGCAGATATAGGGCAGATGAAATGGTAAAAAACGGTATTTACAGAGGTCAAAACGATAAGGTAACACAGTTGTGCAAAAGGTCAACCTATAAGTTTAGTCTCGGCGGCAGGAGACGAATTCTGGTTGACCGAACGAGCACTTTGCTCGGTTGAGTCGGAGGCCATGCTCATGGATTCTGTAGAATACCTGCTTGAGGCGATCAATGTGTTCTTGAGGAGTTGTGGCCCAGATTATGACATCATCAACATACACGCGCACCCCCTCGATACCCTCCATCATCTGTTCCATGGTGCGATGAAATACCTCTGAGGCAGAGATGATGCCAAAAGGCATCCGGTTGTAGCAGTAGCGACCGAACGGGGTATTGAATGTGCACAGCTTGCATCCAGCTGTATTTGCCAGAACCTCTTGGAGGCATCCAGCTTCGTAAAGAGTTTGGCATGAGCCATCTCGCTGGTCAACTCTTCTCGTTTTGGTATCGGGTAATGTTCCCTCATGATGTTGCGGTTTAAATCCTTGGGGTCGATGCAGATTCGAAGCTCCCCTGATTCTTCTTGACGCAGACCATGGAGCTGACCCAGTCCATGGGTTCTGTGACCCTTGATATGATGCCCTGGTCCTGGAGGTCCTGTAACTGCTGCTTGAGGCGGTCAATGAGGGGTGCCGGCACCCAACGTGGTGCGTGGATCACAGGGGTGGCGTTTGGTTTGAGCAGGATTTTGTATCGGTATGGGAGTGTGCCCATTCCGTCGAACACGCTGTGGTACTGCGTGATGATGTCATCAATTTCAGCCTGGAAATTCTCATCAGGTGAGGCCGTCGCCTGTGAGGATGACATGGTGTGGACTCGCTGAACCAAGTTCAGGACTTTACAGGCCCAAGCACTGAGCAGGGATGCTCTGTCAGGTCCCACGATCTCAAATCGCAGTATCGCTTTAAATGACTTATTGGAAACTCCAAGTTGGCATGAGCCACTGGCAGCTATGGCATTGCAGTTGTAGTCAAGGAGCTGGCAGGCCGGTGGAAGAATGCTTGGTCTGACGCGGATGGTGTCGAGATCGGATTTGGAGATGAGGTTCGCCGATGCGCCGGTGTTCAGTTTGAACCAAATGCGAGCCTTGTTGACTGTGAGGACAGCACACCACTCATCGTCGGGATCCACGCTGAGGATCGGGAGGTTCTTCGTTGTCTTGGAGAAAGGCAGCGCATGCTTCGTAATGATGCCCACCCAGTCTGGAGATTTGAGGCATGCAGCATCAGGATCTGTTGGGCTGTCGGGGTCGGAGTCTGACATAGCCTGCTGTATTGAACTGACGCTTCTGCGCCGCAGCTGGGATCGCTGGATGCTGGGCAGTGGAGCAGATCTGCAAAGGGCTGCGTAGTGGCCAAGCTTGCCACACTGTCGTGATTTTGCCGGACTTTGCCGCTTTAAATGGGCGGAGCCACAATTCGGACACATCATGACGCCAACTTCAGCGCGTTCCGTGTGCCATCGCGCATGCGCACTGCGGTCGAACGACGTACGTACCTTCGCAGTCTGGTTGTAGGTCTCGTCGTCCCCTCGGTCGTGGTGCACATGCGCAGGGGCCCGGGAAAAGCGCGCGGAAAGGACACTCTCGTCGATACTTAGGCCCTGCATTTGTGCGATGGCCTGCACCCGTTCCACCTTGTGGGAAGTTAGCTTTGCCGTTTCTGCCGCCCTGATGTGGGAGTACCGATTGTTAGCATGTTCGTGGAGAACGCATGTTTCGATGGCGATGGTGAGGGTGAGCTTCTTGACTTTCAGGAGCTGCTGGTGAAGGGAATCGGAGTGGACCCCGAAAACAATCTGATCCCGGATCATGGAATCAGTGGTCAAGTCATAGTTACGTGACATAAGAACATAAGAACTAGGAGCAGGAGAAGGCCATCTGGCCCCTCGAGCCTGCTCCACCATTCAATGAGATCATGGCTAATCTTTTGTGGACTCAGCTCCACTTTCCGGCCCGAACACCATAACCCTTAATCCCTTTATTCTTCAAAAAACTATCTATCTTTATCTTAAAAACATTTAATGAAGGAGCCTCTACTGCTTCACTGGGCAAGGAATTCCATAGATTCACAACCCTTTGGGTGAAGAAGTTCCTCCTAAACTCAGTCCTAAATCTACTTCCCCTTATTTTGAGGCTATGCCCCCTAGTTCTGCTTTCACCCACCAGTGGAAACAACCTGCCCGCATCTATCCTATCTATTCCCTTCATAATCTTATATGTTTCTATAAGATCCCCCCTCATCCTTCTAAATTCCAACGAGTACAGTCCCAGTCTACTCAACCTCTCCTCGTAATCCAACCCCTTCAGCTCTGGGATTAACCTAGTGAATCTCCTCTGCACACCCTCCAGCGCCAGTACGTCCTTTCTCAAGTAAGGAGACCAAAACTGAACACAATACTCCAGGTGTGGCCTCACTAACACCTTATACAATTGCAGCAGAACCTCCCTAGTCTTAAACTCCATCCCTCTAGCAATGAAGGACAAAATTCCATTTGCCTTCTTAATCACCTGTTGCACCTGAAAACCAACTTTTTGTGACTCATGCACTAGCACACTCAAGTCTCTCTGCACAGCAGCATATTTTAATATTTTATCATTTAAATAATAATCCCTTTTGCTGTTATTCCTACCAAAATGGATAACCTCACATTTGTCAACATTGTATTCCATCTGCCAGACCCTAGCCCATTCACTTAGCCTATCCAAATCCCTCTGCAGACTTCCAGTATCCTCTGCACTTTTTGCTTTACCACTTATCTTAGTGTCGTCTGTAAACTTGGACACATTGCCCTTGGTCCCCAACTCCAAATCATCTATGTAAATTGTGAACAGTTGTGGGCCCAACACTGATCCCTGAGGGACACCACTAGCTACTGATTGCCAACCAGAGAAACACCCATTAATCCCCACTCTTTGCTTTCTATTAATTAACCAATCCTCTATCCATGCTACTACTTTCCCCTTAATGCCATGCATCTTTATCTTATGCAACAACCTTTTGTGTGGCACCTTGTCAAAGGCTTTCTGGAAATCCAGATATACCACATCCATTGGCTCCCCGTTATCTACCGCACTGTTAATGTCCTCAAAAAATTCCACTAAATTAGTTAGGCATGACCTGCCCTTTATGAACCCATGCTGCGTCTGTCCAATGGGACAATTTCCATCCAGATGCCTCGCTATTTCTTCCTTGATGATAGATTCCAGCATCTTCCCTACTACCGAAGTTAAGCTCACTGGCCTATAATTACCCACTTTCTGCCTACCTCCTTTTTTAAACAGTGGTGTCACGTTTGCTAATTTCCAATCCACCGGGACCACCCCAGAGTCTAGTGAATTTTGGTAAATTATCACTAGTGCATTTGCAATTTCCCTAGCCATCTCTTTTAGCACTCTGGGATGCATTCCATCAGGGCCAGGAGACTTGTCTACCTTTAGCCCCATTAGCTGGCCCATCACTACCTCCTTGGTGATATCAATCCTCTCAAGGTCCTCACCTGTCATAGCCTCATTTCCATCAGTCACTGGCATGTTATTTGTGTCTTCCACTGTGAAGACCGACCCAAAAAACCTGTTCAGTTCCTCAGCCATTTCCTCATCTCCCATTATTAAATCTCCCTTCTCATCCTCTAAAGGACCAATATTTACCTTAGCCACTCTTTTTTGTTTTATGTATTTGTAGAAACTTTTACTATCTCTTTTTATATTCTGAGCAAGTTTACTCTCATAATCTATCTTACTCTTCTTTATAGCTTTTTTAGTAGCTTTCTGTTGCCCCCTAAAGATTTCCCAGTCCTCTAGTCTCCCACTGATCTTTGCTACTTTGTATGTTTTTTCCTTCAATTTGATACTCTCCCTTATTTCCTTAGATATCCACGGTCGATTTTCCCTCTTTTTACCGTCCTTCCTTTTTGTTGGTATAAACCTTTGCTGGGCACTGTGAAAAATCACTTGGAAGGTTCTCCACTGTTCCTCAACTGTTTCACCATAAAGTCTTTGCTCCCAGTCTACCTTAGCTAGTTCTTCTCTCATCCCATTGTAATCTCCTTTGTTTAAGCACAAAACACTCGTGCTTGATTTTACCTTCTCACCCTCTATCTGTGTTTTAAATTCCACCATATTGTGATTGCTCCTTCCAAGAGGATCCCTAACTATGAGATCCTGAAACTATCCTGTCTCATTACACAGGACCAGATCTAGGACCGCTTGTTCCCTCGTAGGTTCCATTACATACTGTTCGAGGAAACTATCGCGAATACATTCTATAAACTCCTCCTCAAGGCTGCCTTGACCGACCTGGTTAAACCAATCAACATGTAGATTAAAATCCCCCATGATAACTGCTGTACCATTTCTACATGCATCTGTTATTTCTTTGTTTATTGCCTGCCCCACCATAATGTTACTATTTGGTGGCCTATAGATTACTCCTATCGGTGACTTTCTCGCCTTACTATTCCTGATTTCCACCCAAATGGATTCAACCTTATCCTCCATAGCACCGATGTCATCCCTTACTGTTGCCCGGATGTCATCCTTAAATAACAGAGCTACACCACCTCCCTTACCATCCACTCTGTCCTTCCGAAAAGTTTGATACCCTCGGATATTTAACTCCCAGTCGTGACTATCCTTTAACCATGTTTCAGTAATGGCCACTAAATCATAGTCATTCACGATGATTTGCACCATCAACTCATTTACCTTATTCCGAATACTAATAGCATTCAGGTAAAGTGCACTTATGTTGGCTTTTTTACCTCTGTTCTTAATCTTAACACCTCGATCAGTAACCTCTCCTAAGTTATATTTCCTCTTAACCTTTCTCCTAATTTTCCTTGTCGTCGAACCCATATCTTCCTGTAACAACCTGCCGCGTCGCTTACCATTAATGTTTTCACTTCCCGTTTTATTTCTTTTAGTATTCCTGGTCCTATTCACTGAGCTTCCCTCAGTCACTGTACCTTGTACTGTCGCCCTTTTTGATTTTTGACTATGGCTTCTCTGCCTTACACTTTCCCCCTTACTGCCTTTTATTTCTGTCCCTGTTTTACTACCTTCCAACTTCCTGCATCGGTTCCCATCCCCCTGCCACATTAGTTTAAACTCTCCCCAACAGCTCTAGCAAACACCCCCCCTAGGACATCGGTTCCAGTCCTGCCCAGGTGCAGACCGTCCGGTTTGTACTGGTCCCACCTCCCCCAGAATCGGTTCCAATGTCCCAGGAATTTGAATCCCTCCCTCTTGCACCATCTCTCGAGCCACGTATTCATCCTCTTTATCCTGACATTCCTACTCTGACTAGCTCGTGGCACTGGTAGCAATCCTGAGATTACTACCTTTGAGGTCCTACTTTTTAGTTTAACTCCTAGCTCCCTAAATTCAGCTTGTAGGACCTCGTCCCGTATTTTACCTATATCGTTGGTGCCTATGTGTTCCACGACAGCTGACTGCGCGAGAATGCGGAGATCGGTCAGAAAGGATTGAAAAGGTTCATCCTTACCCTGAAGCCTCTGTTGGAAAATGTACCGTTCAAAGCTCTCAATCACCTCAATGTTGCAGTGGCTGTCGAACTTCAGTAGGAATGTTTTAAATTTCGTCTTGTCTTCGCCTTCAGCGAATGTGAGGGAGTCGTAGATGTGGATGGCGTGATCCCCGGCTGTGGAGAGGAATAGTGCGACCTTCCTGGTGTCCGATGCGGCCTAGAGGTCGGTGGCTTCTAGATAGAGTTGGAACTTTTGTTTGAAGATCTTCCAATTTGCACCGAGTTTGCCGGTGATGCGGAGCTGTGGAGGAGGGCGGACGTTTTCCATGTCATCGGATGGCTGTTGATGTGTTGGGTACTCTGGATCTGTGGAGACTGCGTTTACCTTAGCAGTAACATAGACAGGCTACCAACACTTGTAATAGTACAACTCTATTTTATTTAACTAAGAGCTGTTAAACATACTTGCACTGTGGGCCGACACTATGTTAGATTGACTGAAGACCTATGCCTAACCTGACCAGCCTATACTGCTGGCACATGGTGGATGTTTGTGCTACTGACTGCGGGCTCTGTCTGTCTCAGAGGCTGCATCCTGAATGAGCAGGAAAACTAGTGCCCTCTGTCTTTATAGTGACCGTGCCCTAACTGGTGATTGGCTGCTGTGTTGTGTGTGTTGATTGGTCTTGCAGTGTGTCAGTCAGTGTGTGTCTCTGCACCATCATATACTGATGTGTATATTATGACATCCCCCTTTTCTAAAAAAAATGTGTGTTCGTGGCAATAAATAATGTAGTATGCGAATGTTCCTAACTATGTGTGGCACATGCGAGCATATTAACAGGACTATGTACAGAAACTCTAAGATAGGTGTCGAGTGCAGATGGACAGTATGTAACACAAAATATAACTAGAACAACAGTATGTACAAACCAGTGAGTTAATCAAACAGGGTAACGAAACAATCAGTTCATGAGTTCAAAGAGTCCATGAATTCAGGCAGTTCATAAATTCAGTCTCTGAGGTGGGCAACGAATTCTGGTTGACTGCCTCAAGGGTGGATCAGGGGCCACCTGTTCTGGAATGGGCGGGACTGTGTCAGACTCAGAGCGTGGCAGAGCGAAAGGGAGATCTGCAAAGACCGTGACGGGTTCGTTGTGACGGCGAGGCAGGACATGATGATCTGGTGGGGAGCGAGGAAGGAGTCGTAGTGCCCGCCTATTTCGGCGAAGAAGAGAGCCGTCTTGTAGATGAACCAAAAATGACCTGAGGGCCACTTGTTTGAGCACCACAGCGGTGGCAGACCAACTACCATCGGGAAGTTGGACACGGACCTCGTCATCAGGAGCCAGAGCAGGGAGATCCGTAGCGTGGGCGTCGTACGCCAATTTGTGTTGGGCCCGAGACAACTGCATTCAACGAAGGACAGGAAGATTGTCCAAGTCCGGGACATGAATGGCCGGCACCATCGTCCACAGCGTGCGATTCATCAACAATTGAGCCGGTAACAGACCGGTGGACAATGGAGCTGATCTGTAAGCAAGCAGGCCGAGGTAAAAATCGGATCCTGCATCGGCGGCCTTGCACAATGGTCGTTTGACAATGTGCACCCCCTTTTCAGCTTTGCCATTGGATTGGGGGTAATGGGGACTGGGCGTGACATGTGTGAAGTTGTATCGTTTGGCAAAATTGGACCACTCCTGACTGGCAAAACACGGGCCATTGTCGGACATGACCATGAGCGGGATGCCATGGCGAGCGAAGTTTTCCTTGCACGCATGGATGACCGCAGTTGAGGTGAGGTCGTGTAGCCTAACTACCCCCGGGTAGTTTGAGAAGTAGTCCACTATGAGGACGTAGTCCCGGCCAAGTGCATGGAACAGGTCGATGCCCACTTTGGTCCAGGGGAAGGTGAACAACTCATGGGGTTGCAAGGTCTCCCTTGGCTGAGCAGGCTGGAAACGCTGGCATGTTGGGCAGTTAAGAACGGCGTTGGCAATGTCCTCATTGATTCCAGGCCAGTACACTGCCTCACGGGCCCATCGGCGGCATTTCTCCACTCCCAGGTGGCCCTCATGGAGCTGCTCAAGGACGATGTTCCACATGCTGTGCGGAATGACGATCCTGTCCAGCTTTAGTAGAATTCCGTCTACCACCACCAAGTCATCTTTAATGTTGTAGAATTGAGGGCATTGGCCCTTGAGCCACCCATCTGTCAGGTGGCGCATGACATGTTGGAGCAGGGAGTCATTGGCCGTCTCACGACGAATTTGGATGAGTCGTTTGTCCGTGGCGGGCAGATTGGATGCGGCGAATGCTACCTGAGCATCAATTTGGCACACGAAGCCCGCTGGGTCGCAGGGTGTGGTGACAGATCGGGAGAGTGCATCGGCGACGTTGAGCTCCTTACCCGGGGTGTAGACGGGTTTGAAGTCGTACCGCCTGAGTTTAAGGAGAATTCGCTGCAGGCCCGGCGTCATGTCGTTGAGGTATTTTTGAATGATATTGACCAGTGGCCTATGGTCTGTCTCGACTGTGAACTTTGGGAGTCCATAGACATAGTCATGGAATTTGACGACTCCGGTAAGAAGGCCCAGGCACTCTTTTTCAATTTGCGCATAGTGCTGTTCAGTGGACGTCATTGCACGTGACGCATATGCGACAGGAGCCCATGAGGAGGCGTCGTCACGTTGAAGGAGCACTGCTCCAATGCCGGACTGACTGGCATCCGTGGAGATCTTTGTTTCTTTGGCCGGATCAAAAAATGCCAACACCGGGGCCTTGGTCAGCTTCGCCCTGAGTTCCCGCCATTCTTGTTCGTGGGCGGGGAGCCATTGGAACTCGGTCGTCTTCTTAACCAGGTTCCTGAGAGCTGTGGTGTGGGAGGCGAGGTTAGGGATGAATATCCAAAGGAAATTAACCATGCCCAGGAAGCGGAGGACCGCCTTCTTATCCTCCGGTGTCTTAGTGGCCTTAATGGCAGATACCTTGTCAGTATCCGGCTGCACGCCAAACTGTGAAATATGGTCTCTGAGGAATTTAATTTCTGTTTGACCAAAGGAGCATTTGGCCCTGTTGAGGCGGAGGCCATGCTCATGGATTCGTCGGAAGACGCGTTGGAGGCGATCAATGTGCTCCTGCGGGGTGGTAGCCCAGACGATGATGTCGTCCACATATACGCGAACCCCTTCAATACCTTCCATCATCTGCTCCATTATTCTGTGGAACACTTCCGATGCAGAGATGATGCCAAACGGCATCCAGTTGTAGCAATACCGGCCAAATGGGGTTAAAGGTGCAGAGCTTCCGACTGGATGCATCGAGTTGGTGAAAAATTTGACGCGAGCCATCTCGCAGGTGAGTTCTTTGCGCTTTGGAATGGGATAGTGTTCTCTCATAATATTGCGGTTGAGGCCCTTGGGATCAATACATATGCGTAATTCGCCAAATGGTTTTTTCACGCACATCATAGAGCTGACCCAGTCAGTCGGTTCTGTAACTTTCAAAATTACGTCCTGGTCCTGGAGGTCCTGCAGCTGCTGCTTGAGATGGTCCTTGAGGGGTGCCGGTACCCTGCGAGGTGCGTGCACCACAGGCGTGACATTTAGTTTTAACAAGATTTTATAAGTGTATGGGAGTGTGCCCATGCCCTTGAATACACCATGTTATCGGGTGATGATGGCATTCAGCTGTGTCCGAAATTCAGCGTCCTGAGATGCGGAAGCGTCAGCGAGTGACAGGGAGTGAACCCTTTGGACAAGGTTTAGAAGTTTGCACGCCTGAGCACCAAGCAAGGAGGCTTTAGTGGATCCCACTATTTCAAATGCCAGCTTAGCCTTTAATGACCGGTGCAACACTTCAAGCTGGCAAGGGCCACTGGCAGCAATGGCATTACCATTTTAGTCCAGAAGTTGGCAGGCGGATGGCAGGATGGTAGGCTTGACATGGGGGCTTTCGAGCTCAGACCACGCAATGAGGTTGGCTGAAGCGCTGGTGTCCAGGCGGAATCGGATGCGGGATCGGTTGACCGTGAGGGTGGCACACCACTCGTCGCCCGGATCAATGCTGAATATTGGGAGAGACTTGGCTTTTGTCTTCTGGAGCATCTTGTGTTTGGTGATGATGCACACCCGAAATGGTGCTTTAGGTCCTCGGTGTCAAGGTCCGGAATCAAGTCGGTGTCGGAATCGGTGACCGGTGGCTGGATGGTTCGGACATCCCTGCGTGGCTGGTTGGAGCGACGAGAGGTAGTAGGTTGAGCAGACCTGCATAGGACTGCATAGTGGCCAAGCTTGCCACATTGGAGACAGCGTCGGGATTTTGCAGGACATTGCCGCTTTAAGTGGGCGGAGCCACCGTTGCCGCACATCGTGATGCCAGAACGTTCGGTACGCCACCGCGCATGCACGGTGCGATCATATGTAGTGCGCGCCTGTGCAGTGCGGTCTTCGGCCTCGCCATCCCCTCGGTCAGTGCGCGCATGCGCGGGAGCACGTGAAAAGCGCGTGAAATGGCCGCCCTCATCCAGGCTTAGGCCCTGGAGTTGTTTAATGGCATGCAGCCGCTCTGTCTCGTGGGGACCTTGCCGTGCCGTTTCAGCCGCTTGAATGTGTGAGTATCGGTTAGTGGCGTGTTCATGCAGAACGCAGGTCTCAATGGCTATCGCAAGGGTGAGCTGTTTAACCTTGAGGAGCTGCTGGCGTAGGGGGTCCGATTGCACACCGAAAACGATCTGGTCACGGATCATCTTGTCGGAGGTGGAGCCATAATTGCAAGACTGCGCGAGGATGCGAATGTGAGTGAGGAAAGATTGAAAGGTTCATCCTTACCCTGCAGACGCTATTGAAAGATATAGCGCTCCAAACATTTACCTCGATGTCACAGTGACTGTCGAATTTGAGCAGGACTGTCTTGAACTTCGACTTGTCTTCACCTTCATCGAAAGTGAGAGAGTTGAAGATATGGATGGCGTGGTCCCCGGCCGTGGAAAGGAAGAGAGCAATCTTCCTGGCATCTGAAGCAGCTTCCAGGTCTGTAGCTTTGAGGTGTAGCTGGAATCGTTGCTTGAAGATTTTCCAGTTCGCACCGAGGTTGCCGGTGATGCAGAGCGGCGGGGGAGGCGGACGCTATCCATACTACCAGGTGGCTGATTGCTGGTCGAAGGCAGATCACTTGAAGGTAGGTCTATTAAACTCTAACATCATATACTGGTACCATGATGTGTTGGGTACTCTGGATCTGTGGAGACTGCGTTTACCTTAGCAGTAACATAGACAGGCTACCAACACTTGTAATAGTACAACTCTATTTCATTTAACTAAGAGCTGTTAAACATACTTGCACTGTGGGTCGACACTATGTTAGATTGACTGAAGACCTATGCCTAACCTGACCAGCCTATACTGCTAGCACATGGTGGATGTTTGTGCTACTGACTGCGGACTCTGTCTGTCTGTCTCAGAGACTGCATCCCGAATGAATGGGAAAACTAGTTCCCTCTGTCTTTATAGTGACCGTGCCCTAACTGGTGATAGGCTGCTGTGTTGTGTGTGTTGATTGATCTTGCAGTGTGTCAGTCAGTGTGTGCCTCTGCACCATCATATACTGATGTGTATAATATGACAGCTGTTTGCTGGTCAACGCTGATTCACTCAAGGTAGGTCCGTCTGTTTACTGGTCAACGCTGATTCACTCAAGGTAGGTCCGTCAATTTTCAGCATCACTCACTGGTACCATGATGTGTTGGGTAGGCTGGGTCGATGTGGACTGCACTTGATGCAGTGTAGCGAGAGACAGACCTCCAACACTTGATAAGATGCAACACAATTTTATTTAACATCTAAACTAGTTTACATGTTCAACTGTGGGTTGACACTACGCTGACTTGACTGGAGACCTGATACTAGCCTAACCAGACTTATTAGCTACCACATGGTGTTTACACTGGCCAGCTCACTAACTCTGACTGTCCCAGAGGCTGGGTCCCGAGAGAGCGGGGAAACTGGTGCCCTCTGGCTTATAGTGGTCGTGTCCTGTCTGGTGATTTGCTGCTCTGTTGTGTGTGCTTACTGGTCATCCTGTGTGTCAATCACTGCCTGTCTGCACTCCATTATATAATATTATGACAACGACTTTGGACAGGGTACAAAGGAGATTACTGGGATGGTTCCCAGAATGAAGGATTAGTTATGTTGATGAGCTGGAGTAGCTGAGTTTAGAGCAGCGAAGGCTCCATCTGAAATGCAAATAACACTACGATCCAGCTAAAAGGTTCGGAGGTCAGTGGGAACCTCTTCGACTGGATCTGACCATCCACTGATAATGATCTGACATATTGCCCGGAGGACAGGATCTCTGAAACTTCCCATGTTTGTCCTGATCAGCAATCTTTGGAGTTCAGGTGATTGACTTTCTCCAAATCTTCTCCAGCCACTTGTGGTCAGTCTCAATATCAAGATGTTTGCCAAATATATCTGTATGAAATCTGGGGTGGAATTCTCCCATTTTCAGACTGAGTGCCATGGCAGGGGTGGGAATGTGCAGTGTTTCCCACTGCGACGACAGGCTGTAAAACAGGCCAAATCTTCTGGCCTGACCTCACTAATTATGCACCTGGGTGTTTCACGCTGTATTCAGTGGCAGGGCAGGCCTGGATTGCATGTGGTTGTGTTTAGGTGGCATATTGAAAAGGCACCAACATCACTGCCCACTATTGAAGAATGAAGGTGGACCTTGAAAATGAAGATAGATCTCCAGGAGCACTCTGAGACCGGAAGATGGACTTTCTGAGAACGAAGATGGATCTCCAGGAACATTCCGAGGCTGGAATGTGGACCCCCTTCAGGACACCTAATCTGGAAGGTCCAGATGCAAATGCTCCCCTGATTTACTGCAATGGGTGTTCTACGGTCCAGGAATGGGGGCAGCCTCCATCCTGAGTCCGGGGGCAGCCCCAGGCATTGTTCCAGAGAGTTCCCAAATCTTCGTGGCATGTTGTTTCAAAGGTATTTCATACCAGTGTGTATTCACGCTGGCATTGTGGAGAATCTGGCGTGGATAATCAGGCCTTCATCTGGTGATAAAGTTCACACCAACCAGATGCATGAAAACACACGACTGTTTGACTGGCCCATTCAGCCCCCTCACGTTCCATGTCACCAGCCTGGTCGGACAACTAAAACCTTCTTAGGCCTGCCCCCTGCACGTGCCACGCAACCCTCCAGGCTCAGCCCCGGATGTCCACCGTCACCACTCCCTCCCATGTAATGCCACCTCAACAACACCTTCATCAGCAGTTCCCTTCCCCTGAACAAAACAACAACTATTTCACTAACCACCTGATCACCCCCCACTGCACTCCCATTAAGTAGCCCGCCCAGCTAGCCTGGCAGCCCCCAGCCAAGTTGCCTAGACCTCCTACCCCCCACTGATTCCCCTTCCCCTACTCGCACACCTTGCAACCAACAGTACAACAAGAAAAAACAGAAGAGAAAGGAAACACAAAAACACAAAAAGTGCATTCACCCCTCATTGCATCAAAACATCTCAGAAGAGAAAAGTTCCCCATCCACTAACAGAACAAAAGATACAGGGATTACCAAAAAACAGGAAAAAAGAAACAACATTCATCTCCATACTCCTCCACAGTTTAATGTCCCCCTTCACCTGCCAGTCCATTGTCTCTCAAAAACTCCATCGCCTCCCCTGGTGTTCCAAAATAGTGCTCTTTGTTATTAGTTACCCAGAGGCGAGCCAGGTACAACATCTCGAACTTCACCCCCTTTTTAAAGAGGGCAGCCACCACCCGGTTAAACCCGGCCCTCCTCTTCGCCAGTTCCGGGCCCAGTTCCTGATACACTCGCAGCTCACTCCCCTCCCAGATGAATCTCCTTGTCTGTTTTTGGCGGCCCGTTCACCTGCGGCCTCCCCATCAGCGCCCTGTGTGCTCGGTCGATCTCCAGGGGCCGGTCAAAGGCCCCCTCTTCCATCAGCTTTTCCAGAATTCTGGTCACATACGTGGCAACGTCCGCTCCCTCAATGCCTTCAGGCATCCCTACAATTCTCAAGTTTTGCCTCCAGGAGCGGTTCTCAAGGTCCCCCAACTCCTCCTGTAGCTGCTTCTGGGTCTCTCACATTACTCCCACCTCGGCCACCAACGGAGCCAACTACTCCTCGTGCTCCCCCACCGCCTCCTCCACGTTTCGGATAGCTTGACCCTGGGACTCCAGCCTATGCTCCACTCGATCGATTCCCGATTTCAGCAGATCTATAGCCTTGGCTAGATCCTCATGGGCCTCTCTCATCTGCTGGTCTAACTTCTCGTTTAGGAAGTCCACCATTTGGCCAGAGTAGGCCCTGTACCCTCCGCCATCTGAAGCTGTGGTATGAAGATTCTCCTGCTCCAGTTGCCCCCTTCTTCTCGACCCACTTATGGTCCGTGGATCCATCCACCAGTCCCACAAGTGGAGTCAGACTTCCATTTGGCCAGCCCTGCACCTTCTTCAACCACACATCCATCCTCTGAATGGGGAAAAGGTCTGAAAAAAACAACTTTGAGCGGGAGCTGCCAAATGTGCGACCGCTCACACCATGACTGCCACCGGAAGCTCCCAAAGAGGTACGTTTTAAGGAATATCTTAAAAAAGAGGGAAAAAAGCAGTAGTGGAGACCAGCCAGGAGTGTGTTGTAATAGTCAGGTCTAAAGATAACAAAGACATGAATGAGGAATTGAGACAAGTGCAGCCAGACACTGTTTTGGAGGTGGAAGTAGATGGTGTTAGGGTCACCTTGGGGGTAAATAAATCCTGATATATGACTAAAGGAAAAAAATAAAAATATCTGGAAGCCAAAAATACAACAATGAATAGTCAGAATGGATTTCGGAAGGGAAAATCTTGCTTGGACAACCTCATTGAATTCTTCACAAATGGCAACAGAGAGAGCAGACAAGTATAAAAGTAATAGATGTAATTGATCATGATTTCTGAACCATGTTTGATAAAGTGCCTTATAATAGACTAATGAATAAGGTCAGAAAATGTAGAGTCAGGGAACAGATAGCATAATGAATAACTAGTTAGCTGCAAGACTGAAAGCAGAGAGAATAAGTGAAAAGGTAGCTTTTCAGAGGGTGGAAAGTGGAGACGCTAATGTTGAGCGCTGGGATCATGTTATTCACAATTTATACTAACAATTTAGGCTTTGGAATCAAAAATACAATTTCTAAATTTGCTGATGACACCAAATTGAAGGTGGGTGGGTGGGGCAGCACGGTAGCATTGTGGATAGCACAATTGCTTCACAGCTCCAGGGTCCCAGGTTCGATTCCGGCTTGGGTCACTGTCTGTGCGGAGTCTGCACATCCTCCCTGTGTGTGCGTGGGTTTCCTCCGGGTGCTCCGGTTTCCTCCCACAGTCCAAAGATGTGCAGGTTAGGTGGATTGGCCATGATAAATTGCCCTTAGTGTCCAAAATTGTCCTTACTGTTGGGTGAGGTTACTGGGTTATGGGGATAGGGTGGAGGTGTTGACCTTGGGTAGAGTGCTCTTTCCAAGAGCCGGTGCAGACTCGATGGGCCGAATGGCCTCCTTCTGCACTGTAAATTCTATGATAATCTATGATAATCTATGAAAGGCGACGATAACAAATTGCAAGAAAACCTCAATTAACTTCCAGAATGGGCATATAACTGGCAAATTATTTTCAACAAAGTGTTACACTTTTCTAAGAAAAAGAAAACATGTTATTTGTAAAATTAGACTCTCAATGGAGCAGAACAGTAAAGGTATTTGGGAATACAAATAAATACATGCATTCCTAAAATTAGTGATTCTGGTTATTAAAAAGCAAACCAAACTGCAAGTTTCTCCCTAGAGACATAGAATTGAAAAGTAGAATGGTTATTGCTATAACCCCAATGGAAGTCCCGGGATCAGGACAATACAATTTACCATGAACTCGCTGGGGTTGGAGGGCGGGGCGGGGGGGGGGGGGAGCGGGGAGCAAGACTTCCCCTTTAAGGTGACGGGGCTTCCCCTCTACAAGGAGAGCCCAGCTGTATAAAAATACTGGCCTCGGTGCAGTTTGTGGAAGGAGCCCTTAGGGGATTGAACGAGTATTGGAATTGTTTTGAAATAAACCTGGTTTGTAATTTCTACTATCATCTATGCGTTCCACTTATCGTGGATTCAGCAGTTATGCTGAACCCGAATTGAACCATGGTTAGAATATACTTAAAATACCATGTCCAGCTCTGGTCATCATATTATGAAAGAATATAAAGCAATTGGAGAGGGTACAAAGTTATTTACAATATGATACCAGAAATACCTGGATAAAACTACCAGGAAAGGCTGAGTCTTATTTATTAAAGAGAGCCTGGGAGTGACCTGATGGAAGTTGTGAAAATTATTAAAGGTTTGGGTGGACTTGACACAGAGTTTTTTCAATTGTGGGGAAGAGCAAAACGAGAGAGCATAAATTTAAATAGTCACCTGAAAAATCAAGCAGGGAATTCAGAAGAAACCTCTTTAGCTGGAGAGTGGTCCCCAGGAATGTGGAACTTGATGTCATAGGGAGTGGTTGAGGTGAATGGTACAGACAGGTTTACGGGAAAACTAGATAAGCACAAGAAGAAATAGAGGATTAGGCTGAGAGATAGATGAGAAAGGATGGGGGAAGGCTCACTGGAGCATGAAAGCCAGCAAAGGCTGGTTGGACCGAATGGCCTGCTTCTGCACCATATATGCAACTTTAGAAATTCAATACTGCAATACCCTATAATTATATAAAGAACGTAAATAAGTGCAGGCTGAACTCAGATGCTAAAACAAGGCAAAGCACGCCTTCAATCATTGAGCCATTCGCAAACATTTTTTGTTGTTGTTGTTTACCTTCATTCTCAGAAACAGAGCACTTGAAGCTTTAACAAAATTATCAGGCAATCAAAGTTTTTTTGTGCATTAAGCTGCAAGATGAAACTTCATGATCCCCATGTCTTTGGGGTTCATTCTGCTGCATATCTTCAAGAAATCTGTCAATCTTCAAGCTGGGATATAATTTGTTTTTGCAAAGTTTTGCCTCTCGCAGCAAGTTGGATTGCCAAGTGATTGTGAACTATGGGGTTGCACGATATAATGGAGATGATGGGCATTAATAAACCTTGATGGGATTTTCTCACCTTTTCTGTATACTTCATGAATATGTGAATGAGAGATGTTCATTTCTGGCCTCCATGTCTTTGTACTTTGTATGTTTGTTGTTTCTATATATTTATAGCTCAAAATGGGATTTCCCCCCCATGCAGCCAGGTGCATTAGCAGTTATGGAGATTTGAATATGTTTTCCAGAACCAAAGTAAAGCATGCTGGCTTCAAAATAGCTTAGCAACTTAGCAACAAAGATCTTGATGACACATGAAAAATAATCCTCTTGAATTATCACAAATAATTCAAAGAGTAATTCTACTGCATCTTCCTCCAATTCTGGCCAATTTATTCCACAGCTTTTCCTTGGGGAAATTGTAAACATTACCGTGCAGCGATGCAAGAGTGAAAAAAAAGAGGAAAATTAAATTTGGTTATTGTAACCACCCCAAAGCACTCCAAATAGACCAAATGACTTCCAAGCAGGGTTATTGCCATTACATAGATAAACTCATCAACACTTTTGTCTGTCACTAAATCCAAGAACACCAATCAGATGAATGACTAGCTAATCAATGTTTGGTGCAATTGGTTGAATGTTGGCCAAGATACTTTGAGCATTCCCTGCTCTTGTGCAGATAGTGCCTTGGGAACCTGAATATTTGCCTGAGGCCACTGATGCCAGCAGATGGGGACTTAGTTTCACATTTCATTTGAAGAACAGCGGGTGCGATTTAATGGCTGTGTTGCGCTTAAGCGAGGGCGTGACATGGCCGTTAGATCACGGGAGAGGCCAAAAGTGAGAACCTTGCCAGACACCGATCGGTTTGCAATCTAACCGGCCTGCTCCCATTGGCGAAATCAGGAATCTGCCATAGCGTAGTGAGAAACCAATAATCACCACTTAAGGCCAATCTCATGCAACTAATGGGAGCGACCCCTTACGTAACGGCCTCCCGTAATGTAACCACCTCCCTAGAAACTGGTCACATGAGTACCAATTAGTACATCTTTTTAAAAACATGAAACTGGTGGAATGGCTGCTGCGGGGACACGAGGCGGTGAGTAGTTATCTTTGCTTCCTGGAAATGAGCCCAAGGTCACTGGGGCTGCTGCCCAGGAGCTTGGAGGGGGGTTGGGGAGCACCGGGGGGGGGGGTGGGGGGGGGGGGCAATTAAGGTTGGGCTAGCCCGCCATCGGTGGGGGGAGTTGCAGGACTGGAGGGGGTGGCCGTCCATGGGAGGGGGGGGATTGGTGTCGCAGTGCCAGAGGATCTGCCAAGCCAACCCCGGGATCGTGTGTTCCTTTTCCGGGGGCAACCCAGCCCGCCAGCCCCCCCGACCACCCATAACTGCCACTGATTGCAGAAAAATCTGGCCATGCGGCTGAATGCTATTGCTAATTGGGAATTGGCAATAGATATTAAGTGAGAAGTTCACACCTCCCAAGTGTATCCCCGTGGGAGGGTAGGCCATGTAATATGTGGGAGTTATTGCCTACCATCCCAATCAGACCGTGATGAATGGACACTGTGCCTGAACACTGCGGGAGGCAACACCACAGATGCAGCAGCCAACATCTGAACACTCGGGGAGGAAGATACTGCTGGTTGTCTTTCTCACACCCTCTCTAATTCCTTACAGATATTACACGGAATGGATGATATTCTGGACCCCACGGAAGCTGCCCTCATGGTGCTGCAGGCAGGACGGGTGGCCAAGTGCCTGAGGAGGCGGCAACAGCAGCGTTGACAGAGGCAGACAGAGGCGTGAGGTGGCAGCCCATGTTCAGTGCCCCGCCCCAAACCCTGAAGACCCGATATAAGAGGCCCATGTGGCCACCCGGACTGTCATTGAGCAGTGCATCGGACTCCTCAAAATACTCTTCTGATGCTTCGACTGCTCTGGTGGTGCCCTGCAGTACACTCCCCAGAGGGTCCCCCCCCTTTGGGGTGGTCTGCTGTGCCCTCCACCACCTGGCACAGCAGCGGGGCGATGTTCTGGAGGTGGTGGGGGAGGAACATGTGGCCATCTCCGAGGCGGAAGAGGATGAGGAGGTGCCGGAGTGGGCTGGGGTACGAGCCCAGGGTGGACCAACAGAATCAGCTGGACGATGAAGGACAGGTGGCAGCGGCAAGAGTCCGGCAAGCACAGAGGGCTAGGGAGGCCTTCATCCTCAACAACTTCACATAGGACGTGGTCTTGTCCGTCATTCCCCCCTCCCCTCCAACGCCCCACCCACCCTGTTCCACCCTACCAGGGTCTGTGTAACATCACTCCAGGGTGAAGGGACTGTGCCGGCGCTGTCAGTGGGTCACTGTCGAGGGTCAGGAGGGTGATGATAAACCATTGAGAGCCGAGCGTTGATGCTCCTCAGTCTGTGCCATAGTCTGACACCTGCCTGTCCGCTGAGTATTCCCTCACACCCATCACCTGCGCGTGGTGTGCCTGGGTAGCAGGGGATGGGGTGGGGGGTGGGGATTGACGAGGCACATCCAGGGCCTCCATGTCCAGGGAGCTGGGGCAGGGGATTGGTGCTTGGCCCGCATGGCGGAAGAAAGTGCCAGAGTCGTCATATTATTCGAGTGCAACGTTTTGTGATGCTATACATATGGGTCCCCAATCCCCAATGGTGCTGCCCCACTCTCCCACCCCTCCCAACCCCTCTCCCCAACCTTTCCCCCCTCCCCAGAAGGGCCGGCACCGTCGGATGAGGATCCTGCATGACAATGGACATGTGGCTGGCCAGTGGGAGGGATGGGATTAACAACTCACATGTGACAGGTCATCTGATGGGGGCCGGTGTAACCTCACCTCTGCTCCACACGCCAACCTCTACGTCAATGACAGATCTGTCCTCGGCCACCCCTGTGAGGATCCATTCCTCATAGGGGGTGAGGACTCTGATGTCCAGCGCCCGCCGCCCATCTGGGCCCTCTCCAGTCTGTTGTGGGCCAATTTCTCCTGCGGGGGTGGGGGGGGTTTCGGTGGGGGGTGCAGCTGGGACATATGAAGGGGTGGGGAGATTGGGGGTAATGGGGGGTATGGGGGAGAAATGGGGAGTATGTTGGCAGGCAGTGTGGGCAGCACTGCTGGACATGGGTGGGCTGGGCACAGAACAGTGCTGGGCAAGGGCAGTGCCAGGATCATGCTCGTGGGGGATTTGGATTTTGTTTATTGTCACGTGTACCAAGGTACAGTGAAAAGTATTTTCTGCGAGCAACTCAACAGATCATTAAGTTCTTGAAAAGAAAAGGAAGTAAAAGAAAATACATATTAGGGCAACACAAGGTACACAATGTAACTACATAAACACCGGCATCGGGTGAAGCATACTGGGGGGGGGGGGGGGGGGGCAGTGCCACCCCACTTGTGCAACCTAGTGGAGGCTGTCGACCTTCTTACAGCACTGGCTATCAGTCCTCCTGGTGAGTCTCCCTGAGCTGACGACCGCTGCCACTTACTCCCTAACGGCACTGGTTGTCCAGTGGCTGACCCTCTGAGGCCCTCAGGGGAATAGGGCATCCATCTGACCTTTACCACATCCAACAGTCGTCCAGGTCCGTATCCCCGCATAGTGGGACTGGTCTCCTCAGTGGCATTGCTGCGAGCTGAGTGGTGTCGGCTGTACAGGAACGGTTTAAGTGCCTCTCTCCCTTGTTAGCAGGGGACTGGCGAGAGCGGTCCAGACGAATCAGCCGGTGAGACAGTCATTTGCGACGCGAAGCCCGTGGGGCCTCATTAAGTGGTCCAATTAATATTTTATAGTAGTGACGAACTGTCTGGGCCGAGCGTCGGGAAGCTCGCAGCGGTTCCCGCTCGCTACTACACTTAGAAACTTTTCCATTAAATCACATCTCTTTCACTGTAGCATTTCATCAGTATTGCAAATGTCAGCTCCAATTCTAACTCCTCTTCAACGATCTTTCTCTCTCTCATAATGGTTACGTAACAGTCTAAACTGTCCCTAATGGTGACTGTTAGGACTAATTCCAGCTTTGTATTGGATTGTAATTCATCTTCCAATCTCTGAACTTTTTGTCCAGATTGATTGTCGAACTGCTCAGTGTAAGCAGATGGCTTCTATTGCAGACCATTTTTTTCTTAGACCCATTTGACTTCTTGCAATGATTTTGAAAATTGCACTGGCCTAGGGACAGATACTCATAGACTCCAGGGATAGTTTTATCATAAATGCAGAGCTGGAAATTACAAATCATCTCAACAAAATGAGAAAAATGCAATTCAACAGAAAATGTTAACAAACCAAAAGCTATTTCCCCTTTGCATTCCAATTTAAATTGAAGTGATGGGTTACATATATTTTTTGATTAAAGGAACATAAATTGATTGGAGCGGGCCTGAATTATTTGCAACATAATTTTGTTCTCCAGTTCCAAATAACATTTTTTTTTACATTTAACTAATTCACTACTACAGTCTTAGAACCTGGAATAACTTGTCAGCATGATCCTTTCAACTCTTCTAATGAATGAGTCATAAAGATTTTTTTTGAGAAGTTTATTTCTGTCATAAAGACATCCATATCAAATCAGGTTTGTTTTCTACTCCAAAGGTGATTGGGAAAGGTTTTCCTCAATTGGGCTTCCAGTTGTTCCAGTGTTGTTTGCGATTGGATTATCCAACCTATAAATCAATCATTTAGTTTTGTAAACATTCATTCACAAGACAAGATGGTGTGGATGGAGACTGGTTGGTTGGTGAAGGGGCTGGATGGTGAGGTGAGGTATAGGGAAATGGGGGAATGAAGCACGTGGGAAATGAGAAGAGAGTGATGGAGAGATCAAAGACACCAAAGTAATAGATTTTCAAGAAACTGCCGAAAGAGGTGGAGCTGAAAAGGCAAAATGATTTTTTGGAAGACAGTTCCAAAAATCAGAGGCAGATTTGCAATCACAGTTGACATGCAGGCAGTAAGGGAAAAGCAGTGATCAGGATTCATAGAGAAGAAAGTCTGACAGAGACATGCTGAATAAGGTTACTCAATAGGGTGGGGACATAAAGTGTAATGTTAGCCTATGTGGGAGACTTTATTTAATTGCCCTCAGGACTTGAATGAGTAATTTCTTCACAGACTAGTCTTCACAGATCTCTACACTGTGGTTATATGAGCAAGTCACAACGTTGCAAGTGATATATGATACATTGGAAGGAGCAGCTTTGCTCAACTGGTCTTTTACTAATCCTTTATTTTTAATCTTACTGAGTCACCCCATGGAATTGTTTTTAACAAAGCCACATTATGGAAAGATTACACAATAAAAGATCTTTTCAAAGCCTATCTAAAAAAATGTGTACATATCGCCTATCATGTATTTTTAAAAATATATATTTTATTCAAATTTTTTTGGCCAAACAAAACAATACAAAGGTTTTCCTTTTTACAACAATAAAACAGTATAAATAACAGTGGCTGATTTTAACAAATAAATAAATAATATATATATAAACTAACTAAATGGCAACTGCCATATCAAAAATAATAACTCTCCAAAAATAAAATCAAACAATCCAATATACATAGCCTAATACAAATATCTATACAGAAACACCCCTGAGGACCCGCCCGAGCCCTCCCCCCCCTCCTCCCTGGGTTGCTGCTGTTACCTTCCCATTTCCTTTATCGTTCTGCGAGGTAGTCAATGAACGGTTGCCACCGCCTGGTGAACCCTTGAGCCGAACCCCTTAGTACGAACTTTATCCGTTCTAGTTTTATAAACCCTGCCATGTCATTTATCCAGGTCTCCACGCCCGGGGGTTTGGCTTCTTTCCACATAAGCAACATCCTTCGCCGGGCTACTAGGGACGCAAAGGCCAAAACATCAGCCTCTTTCGCCTCCTGCACTCCCGGCTCTTCTGCAACCCCGAATATAGCCAACCCCCAGCCTGGCTCGACCCGGACCCCCACCACCTTCGAAAGCATCTTTGCCACCCCCACCCAGAATCCCTGCAGTGCCGGACATGACCAAAACATGTGGGTGTGGTTTGCTGGGCTTCTCGAGCATCTCCCACACCTATCCTCTACCCCGAAAAATTTACTGAGCCGTGCTCCAGTCATATGCGCCCTGTGTAAAACCTTGAATTGTATCAGGCTTAGCCTGGTGCACGAGGACGACAAATTTACCCTACGTAGGGCATCAGCCCACAGCCCCTCCTCAATCTCTTCCCCCAGCTCTTCTTCCCATTTCCCCTTCAGCTCATCCACCATGATCTCCCCCTCGTCCCTCATTTCCCTGTATATATCCGACACCCTACCATCCCCCACCCATGTCCCTGAGATCACTCTATCTTGAATCTCCTGCATTGGGAGCTGCGGGAATTCCCTCACCTACTGCCTCGCAAAAGCCCTCAGTTGCATGTATCGAAATTCATTCCCTTGGGGCAACCCATATTTTCCCGTCAGCGCTCCCAGACTCGCAAACGTCCCGTCTACGAACAGATCTCTCAGTTGCACAACCCCAGCTCTCTGCCATGCTCCAAATCCCCCATCCATTCTCCCCGGGGCAAACCTATGGTTATTTCTTATCGGGGACCGCACCGAGGCTCCCATCCTTCCCCTATGTCGTCTCCACTGCCCCAAAATTTTTAGTATTGCCATCACCACTGGACTTGTGGTGTATTTCTTCAGGGAGAACGGCAACGGCGCCATCACCATTGCTTGTAGGCTGGTTCCTTTGCAGGGCGCCATCTCCAATCTCTTCCACGCCGCTCCCTCCCCTTCTCCCATCCACTTACACACCATTGAGATATTGGCGGCCCAGTAGTATTCACTTAGGCTCGGTAGTGCCAGCTCCCCCCTGTCCCTGCTACGCTGCAAGAACCCCCTCCTCACTCTCGGGGTCTTCCCGGCCCACACAAAACTCATGACACTTTTCTCAATTCTCTTGAAAAAAGCCTTCGTGACCATCACCAGAAGGCACTGAAACACAAAAAGGAATCTCGGGAGGACTACCATTTTGACCGCCTGCACCCTACCCACCAGTGACAGGGGCACCATGTCCCATCTCTTAAAATCCTCCTCCATCTGTTCCACCAATCTTGTTAAATTAAGCCTATGTAAGGTTCCCCAACTCCTGGCTATCTGAATCCCTAAGTACCGGAAATCTCTTGTCACCTTCCTCAGCAGTAAGTCATTATTCCCCTGCTCTGCTCCACCGGATGCACCACAAACAACTCACTCTTCCCCACATTCAATTTGTACCCCGAAAATTCCCCAAACTCCCTAAGTGTCTGCATTATCTCAGGCATCCCCTCCACTGGGTCCGCAACATACAGCAATAAATCATCTGCATACAAAGATACCCGGTGTTCTTCTCCTCCCCTGAGTACTCCCCTCCACTTCCTGGAGCCCCTCAGTGCTATGGCCAGGGGCTCAATCGCCAATGCAAACAGTAACGGAGACAGGGGACACCCCTGCCTCGTCCCTCTATGAAGACGGAAGTAGTCAGACCTCTGAATGTTCGTGACCACGCTCGCCACCGGGGCCCTAGACAGCAGCTGTCCCCATCCGATATACCCTTCTCCAAAACCAAATCTCCTCAGCACCTCCCACAGATAATCCCACTCCACTCTGTCGAATGCTTCCTCGGCGTCCATCTCCACCACTATCTCCGCCTCCCCCTCTGGTGGGGGCATCATCATTACCCCTCGCAACCTCCGTATGTTCGTGTTCAGCTGTCTCCCCTTAACGAGCCGAGTTTGATCCTCGTGGACCACCCCCGGGACACAGTCCTCTATCCTCGTCGCCATCACCTTAGCCAGGAGCTTAGCATCTACATTTAAAAGGGAAACGGGCCTGTAGGACCCACACTGCAGCGGGTCTTTTTCCTTCTTCAAAAGGAGTGATATCGTTGCCTCCGACATAGTCGGGGGCAGCTGCCCCCTTTCCCTGGCCTCATTAAAGGTTCTCGTCAAAAGCGGGGCCAGTAGGTCCTTATACTTCCTATAAAATTCCACCGGGAATCCGTCTGGTCCCGGGGCCTTCCCCGCCTGCATGCTCCCAATCCCTTTTTCCACCTCCTCCATCTCAATCTGTGCTCCCAGTCCCGCCCTCTCCTGCTCCTCCACCTTAGGGAATTCCATCTGATCCAGGAAATGCATCATTCCCTCCTTCCCTTCCGGGGCTTGAGCCTTATATAACCTCTCATAAAATGCCTTGAACACCCCGTTCACTCTCTCCGCTCCCCGTTCCATCTCTCCCTCCTCATCTCTCACCCCACCTATCTCCCTCGCTGCTCCCCTCTTCCTCAATTGGTGGGCCAGTAGCCGACTCGCCTTCTCTCCATACTCATACTGTACACCCTGTGCCCTCCTCCACTGTGCCTCTGCCTTACCCGTGGTCAGCAGATCAAATTCCACATGTAGCCTTTGTCTTTCCCTGTACAGTCCCTCCTCCGGTGCCTCCGCATATTGCCTATCCACCCTCAGAAGTTCTTTCAGCAATCGCTCCCTTTCTTTACCCTCTTGCTTCCCTTTATGTGCCCTTATGGATATCAGTTCCCCTCTAACCACTGCCTTCAACGCCTCCCAGACCACTCCCACCTGAACCTCTCCATTGTCATTAAGCTCCAAGTACCTTTCGATGCACCCCCTCACCCTTAAACATACCCCCTCATCCGCCAATAAGCGGATATATCCATTCTCCAGAGTGGGTGCTGTTCTTTTTCCTCTCCTACCTCCAGGTCTACCCAATGTGGAGCGTGGTCCGAAATGGCTATGGCCGTATATTCTGTCCCTGTCACCTTCGGAATCAGTGCCCTTCCCAAGACAAAAAAGTCTATCCGTGAGTATACTTTATTTTTTTTTTAAATATATTTTATTCAAAATTTTTGGCCAACCATAACAGTACATTGTGTATCTTTTACACAGTAATATAACAATATAAATAACAATGGCCAGTTTTTTAAACAAGAAATAAATAATATATAAACAACATCAAAATTAAAAAACAAAACTAAATGGCAACTGCCTTGTCCCAAATAAATACTCTCCAAAAATACAATTCAGTGGTCCAGTATACAATTACCTATAACAACAACCTATACATATTATACTTATACACTAACATCCCTGAGAGTCCTTCTGGTTCCTCCGCGCCCCCCCCCCCCCCCCCCCCCCCCCGGTTGCTGCTGCTGTCTTCTTCTTTTCCATTCCCTCTATCTTTCTGTGAGGTATTCGACGAACGGTTGCCACCGCCTGGTGAACCCTTGAGCCGATCCCCTTAGGACAAACTTAATCCGTTCCAGCTTTATAAACCCTGCCATGTCATTTATCCAGGTCTCCACACCCGGGGGCTTGGCTTCCTTCCACATCAACAGTATCCTGCGCCGGGCTACTAGGGACGCAAAGGCCAAAACATCAGCCTCTTTCGCCTCCTGCACTCCCGGCTCTTCTGCAACCCCGAATATAGCCAACCCCCAGCTTGGTTCGACCTGGACCCCCACCACCTTCGAAAGCACCTTTGTCACCCCCACCCAAAACCCCTGTAGTGCCGGACATGACCAGAACATGTGGGTGTGATTCGCTGGGCTTCTCGAGCATCTCGCACACCTATCCTCTACTCCAAAAAATTTACTGAGCCGTGCTCCAGTCATATGCGCCCTGTGTAACACCTTAAATTGTATCAGGCTTAGCCTGGCACACGAGGACGATGAGTTTACCCTACTTAGGGCATCAGCCCACAGCCCTTCCTCAATCTCCTCCCCCAGCTCTTCTTCCCATTTCCCTTTCAGCTCATCTACCATAATCTCCCCCTCGTCCCTCATTTCCCTATATATGTCTGATACCTTACCGTCCCCCACCCATGTCTTTGAGATCACTCTGTCCTGCACCTCCTGCGTCGGGAGCTGCGGGAATTCCCTCACCTGTTGCCTCGCAAAAGCCCTCAGTTGCATATACCGGAATGCATTCCCTTGGGGCAACCCATATTTTTCGGTCAGCGCTCCCAGACTTGCAAACGTCCCATCTACAAACAGATCTCTCAATTGTGTTACTCCTGCTCTTTGCCATTTTCCAAATCCCCCATCCATTCTCCCCGGAGCAAACCTATGATTATTTCTTATCGGGGACCACACCGAGGCTCCCGTCTTTCCCCTATGCCGTCTCCACTGCCCCCAAATTTTCAGAGTAGCCACCACCACCGGGCTTGTGGTGTATTTCTTCGGTGAGAACGGCAACGGCACCGTCGCCATAGCTTGTAGGCTAGTCCCCCTGCAGGACGCCCTCTCCAATCTCTTCCACGCCGCTCCCTCCTCTTCTCCCATCCACTTACATACCATTGAGATATTGGCGGCCCAGTAGTACTCACTTAAGCTCGGTAGTGCCAGCCCCCCCCTATCCCTACTACACTGCAAAAATCCCTTCCTCACTCTCGGGGTCTTCCCGGCCCACACAAAACTCATGATACTCTTCTCAATCCTTTTGAAAAAAGCCTTCGTGATCACCACCGGGAGGCACTGAAACACAAAGAGGAATCTCGGGAGGACCACCATTTTAACCGCCTGCACCCTCCCTGCCAGTGACAGGGATACCATGTCCCATCTCTTGAAGTCCTCCTCCATCTGTTCCACCAACTGTGTTAAATTTAACCTATGCAATGTACCCCAATTCTTGGCTATCTGGATCCCCAAGTAGCGAAAGTCCCTTGTTACCTTCCTCAGCGGTAAGTCCTCTATTTCTCTGCTCTGCTCCCCTGGATGCACCACAAACAACTCACTTTTCCCCATGTTCAGTTTATATCCTGAAAATTCTCCAAACTCCCCAAGTATCCGTATTATCTCTGGCATCCCCTCCGCCGGGTCCGCCACATACAACAACAAATCGTCCGCATACAGAGATACCCGGTGTTCTTCTCCTCCCCTGAGTACTCCCCTCCACTTCCTGGAACCCCTCAATGCTATTGCCAGGGGCTCAATCGCCAGTGCAAACAATAATGGGGACAGAGGACATCCCTGCCTCGTCCCTCTATGGAGCCGAAAATACGCAGACCCCCGTCCATTCGTGACCACGCTCGCCATCGGGGCCCTATACAGCAGCTGTACCCATCTAATATACTCATCTCCAAAGCCAAATCTCCTCAACACCTCCCACAAATAATCCCACTCCACTCTATCAAATGCTTTCTCGGCATCCATCGCCACCACTATCTCCGCTTCCCCCTCTGGTGGGGGCATCATCATTACCCCTCGCAGCCTCCGTATATTCGTATTCAGCTGTCTCCCCTTCACAAACCCAGTTTGGTCCTCATGGACCACCCCCGGGACACAATCCTCTATCCTCATTGCCATTACCTTGGCCAGAATCTTAGCGTCTACGTTCAGGAGGGAAATAGGCCTATAGGACCCACATTGCAGCGGGTCTTTTTCCTTCTTTAGGAGAAGCGATATCGTTGCCTCTGACATAGTCGGGGGCAGCTGTCCCCTTTCCCTCGCCTCGTTAAAGGTTCTCATCAGTAGCGGGGCGAGCAAGTCCACACATTTCTTGTAAAATTCAACTGGGAATCCATCCGGTCCCGGGGCCTTCCCCACCTGCATGCTCCTAATTCCTTTCACTACTTCCTCCATTTCGATCTGTGCTCCCAGTCCCACCTTCTCCTGCTCCTCCACCTTAGGGAATTCCTGCTGGTCCAGAAAACACCTCATTCTCTCCTTCCCATCCGGGGGCTGAGCTTCATATAATCTTTCATAGAATGCCTTGAACACTCCATTCACTCTCTCCGCTCCCCGCTCCATCTCTTCCTCCTCATCCCTCACTCCCCCTATTTCCCTCGCTGCTCCCTTTTTCCTCAATTGGTGGGCCAGCAACCTGCTCGCCTTCTCCCCATATTCGTACTGTACACCCTGTGCCTTCCTCCACTGCGCCTCTGCAGTACCCGTTGTCAGCAAATCAAATTCTACGTGTAGCCTTTGCCTTTCCCTGTACAGTCCCTCCTCCGGCGCCTCCGCATATTACCTGTCCACCCTCAGAAGTTCTTGCAGCAACCGCTCCCGTTCCCTACTCTCCTGCTTTCCTTTATGTGCCTTGATTGATATCAGCTCCCCTCTAACCACTGCCTTCAGCGCCTCCCAGACCACTCCCACCTGGACCTCCCCATTATCATTGAGTTCCAAGTACTTTTCAATACACCCCCTCACCCTTAGACACACCCCCTCATCCGCCATTAGTCCCATGTCCATTCTCCAGGGTGGACGCCGTTCTTTTTCCTCCCCTATCTCCAAGTCCACCCAGTGTGGAGCGTGATCCGAAATAGCTATAGCCGTATACTCCGTCCCCCTCACCTTCGGGATCAACGCCCTTCCCAAAACAAAAAAGTCTATTCGCGAATAAACTTTGTGGACATAGGAGAAAAACGAAAACTCCTTACTCCTAGGTCTGCTAAATCTCCATGGGTCTACTCCTCCCATCTGCTCCATAAAGTCTTTAAGCACCTTGGCTGCTGCCAGCCTCCTTCCAGTCCTGGACCTCGATCTGTCCAGCCCTGGTTCCAGCACCGTCCCCACTATCCGCCGCTATGGTCTTTGCCTCAAACATTACCCGCTTCCCCACTAGTATAGCCACCCCCCTGTTTTTCGCATCTAGCCCCGAATGAAACACCTGCCCCACCCATCCTTTGCGTAGTCTAACCTGGTCTATCAGTTTCAAATGCGTCTCCTGTAACATAACCACATCTGCCTTAAGTTTTTTAAGGTGTGCGAGTACCCGTGCCCTCTTTATCGGCCCGTTCAGCCCTCTCACATTCCACGTGATCAGCCGGGTTGGGGGGCTCTTTACCCCCCCCTTGTCGATTAGCCATCCCCTTTTATCCAGCTCCTCACCCGATTCCCACGCAGCTGTGTCCCCCCCAGGCGGTGCCCTCCCGCCCCGCCCACCCCACCCCATACCAGCTCCCCCTTCTCCCCAGCAGCAGCAACCCAGTAAATCCCCCCTCCCACACCCCCCGCTAGATCCCCCACTAGCGTAGTTACACCTCCCATGTTGCTCCCAGAAGTCAGCAAACTCTGGCCGACCTCGGCTTCCCCCCGTGACCTCGGCTCGCACCGTGCGACGCCCCCTCCTTCCTGCTTCCCTATTCCCGCCATAATTATCATAGCACGGGAACAAAGCCCGCGCTTCCCTTTTGGCCCCGCCCCCAATGGCCAACGCCCCCGGCTCCTCCACCTCCCTTCCTCCCTCCCCCACAACCTGTGGAAGAGAGAAAAGTTACCGGGTCGCAGGATTAACAACATAAAAATCATCTCTCTCCCCTTTTTCCCCCCTCTTCGCCCCCCATATTCGCCCCACCACTTTGTCTCAAACGTTCTTTTTTAATAACCCGCTTATTCCAATTTCGCTTCAACAATAAATGTCCACGCCTCATCCGCCGTTTCAAAGTAGTGGTGCTTCCCTTGATATGTGACCCACAGTCTTGCCGGCTGCAGCATTCCGAATTTAATCTTCTTTTTATGAAGCACCGCCTTGGCCCGAATAAAGCTCGCCCTCCTTCTCGCCACCTCCGCACTCCAGTCTTGATATACGCGGATCACCGCGTTCTCCCACCTACTGCTCCGAGTTTTCTTTGCCCATCTGAGGACCATCTCTCTGTCCTTAAAACGGAGGAATCTCACCACTATGGCTCTGGGAATTTCTCCTGCTCTCGGTCCTCGCGCCATCACTCGGTATGCTCCTTCCACCTCCAACGGACCCGTCGGGGCCTCCGCTCCCATTAACGAATGCAGCATCGTGCTCACACATGCCCCGACGTCCGCCCCTTCTGCATCTTCAGGAAGACCAAGAATCCTTAAATTCTTCCTCCTCGCATTATTCTCCAGCACCTCCAGCCTTTCCACACATCGTTTATGGTGTGCCTCGTGCATCTCCGTCTTCACCAGGCCCTGTATATCGTCCTCGTTCTCGGCAGCCTTTGCCTTCACGACCCGAAGCTCCCGCTCGTGGGTCTTTTGCTCATCTTTTAGCCCTTCAATCGCCTGTAATATCGGGGCCAACAGCTCCTTCTTCATCTCCTTTTTAAGCTCTTCCACGCAGCGTTTCAAAAACTCGTGTTGTTCAGGGCCCCATATTAAACTGCCACCTTCCGACGCCATCTTGGTTTTTGCTTGCCTTCCTTGCCGCTGCTCTAAAGGATCCACCGCAATCCGCCCACTTTCCTCTCCTTTTTCCATCCGTATCCAGGGGGGATTCCCTTCTGATTTACCACACAGTGCTTTTAGCCGTTAAAATTGCCGTTGGGGCTCTTATTAAGAGCCCAAAAGTCCGTCCCACCGGGAGCTGCCGAAACGTGCGACCTAGCTGGTCATCACCGCACCCGGAAGTCGTGAGTATACTTTATGAACATGGGAGAAAAATGAGAACTCCTTACTCCTAGGCCTACTAAATCTCCAGGGGTCTACCCCTCCCATCTGTTCCATGAAGTCCTTGAGTACCCTGGCCGCTGCCGGCCTCCTCCCGGTCCTGGACCTCAACCGGTCCAGCCCTGGATCAAGCACCGTATTGAAGCCTCCCCCCATTACCAACTTTCCCGCCTCCAGGTCCGGGATACGTCCCAACATACGCCTCATAAAATTTGCATCATCCCAGTTCGGGGCATATACGTTCACCAGAACCACCGCCTCCCCTTGCAATCTACCACTCACCATCACATATCTACCCCCACTATCCGCCACTATGGTCTTTGCCTCAAACTACCCGTTTTCCCACCAAGATAGCCACCCCCCTGTTCTTCGCATCTAAACCCGAATGAAACACCTGCCCCACCCATCCTTTACGTAGTATGACCTAGTCTATCAGTTTCAGATGCGCCTCCTGCAACATAACCACATCTGCCTTTAATTTCTTTAGGTGTGCGAGTACCCGTGCCCTTTTAATCGGCCCGTTCAGCACTCTCACGTTCCACGTGATCAGCCGGGTTGGGGGGCTCTTTACCCCCCCCTGTCGACTAGCCATCCCCTTTTTTAACCCAGCTCCTCACCCGGTTCCCATGTACCCGTATATCTCCCCGACGGTGCCCTCCCGCCTCGACCACCCCATCCCATAACAGCTCCCCCTTCTCCTTAGCAGCAGCAACCCAGTTAACCCCCCCCTCCGCTAGATCCCCCTCTAGCGTAGTTGTACCCCCCATGTTGCTCCCAGAAGTCAGCGAACTCTGGCTGACCTCGGCTTCCCCCTTGTCCTCGGGCCCCACTGTGCGAGGCCCCCTCCTTCCTGCGTCCCTGTTCCCGCCATAATTACCATAGCGCAGGAACAAAGCCCACGTTTCCCACTCGGCCCCGCCCCTAATGGCCGGCGCCCACAGTTCCTCATACTCCCCCCCCCCCCCCCCCCCCCAACATGTGGAAGAGAGAAAAGTTCCAGGATCGCAAAATTAACAAATTGAAAAAACCATCCCCCCTCCCCTTTTTTCTCGCCCCACATAATCACCCCACCACTTTGTCCCAAAAGTTCTTTCTCTTCCCCGACTATTCCAGCTTCTCGTCCACATTGAATGTCCACGCCTCTTCTGCCGTCTCAAAGTAGTGGTGCTTCCCTTGGTGTGTGACCCACAACCTCGCCGGTTGCAACATTCCAAACTGGATCTTCTTTTTGTGAAGCACCGCCTTAGCCCGATTAAAACTTGCCCTCCTTCTCGCCACCTCCGCACTCCAATCCTGGTATACGCGGATCACCGCGTTCTCCCACCTACAGCTCCGAGTTTTCTTCGCCCATCTGAGGACCGTCTCTGTCATTATAGCGGAGAAACCTCACCACTATAGCTCGGGGTATTTCTCCAGCCTTCGGTCTTCACGCCAGAACTCGATAAGCTCCCTCCACCTCCAAAGGGCCCGTCGGGGCCTCCGATCCCATTAGCGACTGAAGCATCGTGCTCAAATATGTCCCGACGTCCGCCCCTTCTGCGCCTTCGGGAAGACCCAGAACTCTTAGATTCTTCCTCCTCGAGTTATTCTCCAGTACTTCCAACCTTTCCACACACCTTTTGTGCTGTGCCTCGTGCGTCTCTGCCTTCACCACCAGGCCCTGTATTTCGTCTTCATTTTCAGTAGCCTTTGCCTTCACGACCCGAAGCTCCAGCTCTTGGGTCCTCTGCTCCTCCTTTAGCCCTTCAATCACCTGTAATATCAGGGCCAACAGCTCCTTCTTCAACTCCTTTTTCAGCTCTTCCACACAGCGCCGCATGAACTCTTGTTGGTCCGGGCCCCATAACAAGCGGCCACCTTCCGACGCCATCTTGCTTTGAGCTTCCCTTCCTTGCCGCTGCTCCAGAGGATCCTCTGCAATCCGGCTGCTATCCTCTCCCTTATCCATGCGTGTCCGGGGGGGATTCCCTTCTGGTTTACCGCACAGTGTTTTTGGCCATTTAAATTGCCGTTGGGGCTCCTATTAAGAGCCCAAAAGTCCGTTCCAACGTGAGCTGCCTAAACGTGCGACTTAGCTGGTCATCGCCGCACCCGGAAGCCGCCTATCATGTATTTTTTGGTTGTAAAGTTAATAGAGACATAATGGGGTAGAATTTGTCTTGGGGAGGTCGTACAAAATGGGTTGTATCGCATAGGTTATCCACCAAGTCAGGTCTCTACCCCATTATTACATGATTCTCCATTAAACCAGTGCAGGATGGAATTATTCTGTTGCTGTTTGTTTCTACACACCTTTATGATTCTCTACAAATAGAGGAAATGATTCCCCACGATCCCTAGAAACTTTGAATTTTACAAAGAAACGTGATATAAAGGCTTACAAGGTGATTCATTACTCCCAGTGGGAGCCATGCTTGAAGGGCCCATGGGGTTGGAGGATCAGGAATACAACAACATTACCCTTTCAGGAAAATGTTTGTTAGCTAAATTCATTATTCCTACATACTGGGAGCAGAGATTTGGTTCAGGAATCAGAATATTACTTGATTAATTAGATTTTTGCTTTGGCATCATAAGACTGCTCCTATACACTGTTGATGACCACCATTTTGTTATGGTGCATTTTCTCCGCAAAACTGGGGGCGGGATTCTCCACTCCCACACCGAAGTGGCCGCGCCGTCGTGAACGCCGTCGAGGGTCACGATGGAGCGGAACGGGCCCGGTCCCGACCGATTCAGGCCCTGACAATGGGCCAGTATCGGGGCCGCGTCATCTACCCGCGCCAGGCCTTGTCGCCCGCGTAAAAGCGGCGGCGCATAAATGACGCGCATGTGTCGTTGCCGTCCTCTCTCAGTCCGCCCCGCAAGAAGATGGCGGACGGATCTTGCGGGGCCGCGGAAGGAAGGAGGTCCTCCACCCCACATTTGAGGTACCCCCCGGTGCAGGATCCCCCCGCGCCCCCCCACAAAAATCATATTGGCAAAATGAAGCCATGAGGCTTCTTTCAGCCCGGCCGGTATATCTACCCTGTATACCTCCAAAATCCAGAAGTCTGTTAGCGACTTGTGCTGACTACCATACTGGAGAGGTTTGAGGTCGCATAAGAGGATTACCGAGTTTAAACAATGGCCAATTACTTTATTTTAATAAAGAGGTGTCCTTACCTCCAAGAATAGAACTGATGTCCAGATCTTCGGTTCCTTTTTCCTCTTTGTGACCCTGCTCGGAGCGCCAAATTGTAGGGTCTCTTAGAGACAATGGTCCTCCGCTGGTAGTGCAAGATTGAGTATTATTGCAAAAACATGGTTAGTACACTTTCAAAAAACACAAAAGTACAAAACAAAAGAAAAAATCTCCCAGCAGGGCATAAGGAAGAAAACAATGGAAAGAGAATAAAGGCGAAGAGAACAGGCAAACGTGCGGCAGTAACTTTATACCTTCACGGTTTGATACCCCCCCGCTTTCTGAATTGAGACTTTTGAATAGTGGTCACTCACATTGATATCTAACTTACTGGCTATATACATTTGCATCTGGCTGAAAGGCTGGTGTAAGATTTCACTGCCAAGCTGCAAATTTATAACCTAACCTTGACTCAGAACAATACAAGCTTGTATTTCAACTGCAGTTACAATATTTTCAAACTTGGCTAACTATTTCCCTACAAGTCACATGGAGGCCAGACCAGGTAAGGATGGCAGATTTCCTTCCCTAAAGGACATTAAAGAACCAGATGGGTTTTTATGACAATCGGCAATGGTTTCATGGCCACCATTAGACTTTTAATTCCAGATTTGTATTGAATTCAAATTTCACCATCTGTCATGGTGGGATTCGAATCTGGGACCCCAGAGCATTACCCTGGTTCTCTGGATTACCAATCCAGTGACAATACCGTTACACCACCACCTGGTGTGTAATGGTGGCTGAACGGCTTCATAGAGAATGTTACGGAAAATAGTTTTAAGATACCTTTCCCAAGAATGGCCCCCAAAATCCTGGGGAACCATCCTACTAGTGTAAATGATTGTCATCTGCCCTAGTCCAAATCTGGAAAATCTGTTTCAGTCCCACATATTGAATCATCACTTGCATAGTCACTTGCGGAGCACCTAGACCTTTCTCTGCTAGTAAACGTTCTGCTGGAACCTATGAACGATGTAATGACAGAATTCCAAGGAAAGCACAGCAACTTCCCAGGTCCTTTGACATGTGTGAGGAAGGTACTAGAACTGTTCATGATTTATTGGATGGTGGAGCAAGCTCAGGGGATTGTATCAAATTATCCTGCTCCTTTTTCTTGTGTTCTTATGGTACCCCAGCCAAATTAGGAAATATGCAAATAGGATGAAATCCTGGAGCAACTGGGTTCCGCCCTGAACTCCCAACTTTCAGTGGAGGAAATTTTGTTTTCTATCCCCACTGCTGCCAGAAATGTTTTGGGTCAATGCTTTTTAACTGGAGTATACTGCTAGCCTGGGAAATGAACTAATTGGATTAGCATTGCAGCTATGTGACGCATTTGCAAAGAGATGTTTTTAAAATATTTTGGTTTGACTGCTTTGAACACTGCTATTCATTGCGGAATTCCACAGTTGTATTAGTTCAGTCTGCATTTGCTTAGCAATTGGCAAATGTAAGAAAATATTAAAAACATTCAGCGTTAGCTAACCATCAGGGCTGCCAAATGTTGACCTTCTGATAGTATTGTTGAACCGCCAGGGTGGAAATTTTATTCTGACTTTTTTTTGGACTAAAACATTAGATGTTGATGATAAATTTGTAATGTGTGTGTTTTAGTTTCAGATGTTGACTCAGTTTTTGAGAATGGATTGGATGAGTGTTTCATTCTGACTTTAAGTTTCTAAATTTCCTACATGTTTCCCTGCCCAACCCCTAGAAATTATGCTCACTCGATATAGTAGCTTGAGGAAGCAGGCAAAAATTGAACATTAACTATTTCAACTACAGGCAGCACATTGGCGCAGTGGTTAGCACTGCTGCCTCATGGCGCTGAGGTCCCAGGTTCGATCCCGGCTCTGGGTCACTGTCCGTGTGCAGTTTGCACATTCTCCCCGTGATTGCGTGGGTTTCGCCCCACAACCCAAAAATGTGCAGGGTAGGTGAATTGGCCGCACTAAATTGCCCCTTATTTGGAAAAAATTAATTGAGTACTCTAAATTTAAAAAAAAAACTATTTCAACTATGTAAAATAGCCTCTCGCTCCCAGTACAATCTTTGCTGAGAGGACTAGTTCATCTAGGTCCTGCTTTGGGCCAGCTTTTATATCAGTACCTGGCCAGCCCCAGGAGGGTGGCCTCCACCCCCTGTTTGGGAAACTCATACTCCACGGGTTCCAGGGAAAGGTGGTGTCCCCGTGGTTCTCGTGGAGGATATGACACTGCCCCCCCCTCCCCCCAAAAGTCTGAAAGTCCCCCTTCAGCCGGCATTAGTGGGGCCAGTAGTGCCGTTTCGCCTATGGCTGTTCTTCAGCCTGAGGTGGTTCTGGGTCAGGTGGAGTGCAGCAGTGTGCTAATCGCTATTTCCTAACCGGCCGCCAAAGAGTGATTGTTGGGGCCTTGGTCCGTGACACGCCGTGTCTGCGGGAATGGATACCTCTGTCTCCATGTCGGATTCGGAGTCATCCACCTCCTGCTGGATCGGGCGATGCGACCCGGATGGCTGGCACCTCAGTCTAGGGGCGGTTCCTGATGCGACAGAGACACCAATGCTATAGGTCAGTTGTCAAGACGTATGTGTTCCCGTCTTATCAGGTGATCCAAATGCTTGCGGTGGACCTTCCCCTGAACACGGACCTTATAAGAAACCAGACCCATTTGTTCTATTACAACAACCCGATTGCGGGTCTGATGCCCCATTCTCCGCCCCCGCGCCGAGCTCGATTTCGGTGCGGAGGCTCGGAGAATCCCACCCCAGATCTTCTTTTGCCTGTAGTATGATTGAAAGGGTATCATCAGCTGCTCTGATTACTATTTGGTCTCCTATGAACTCTGATTTAAGATCACCATAGTCACAGTATTCAGCCAATATGGGCAGCACGGTAGCATTGTGGATAGCACAATTGCTTCACAGCTCCAGGGTCCCAGGTTCGATTCCGGCTTGGGTCACTGTCTGTGCAGAGTCTGCACATCCTCCCCGTGTGTGCGTGGGTTTCCTCCGGGTGCTCCGGTTTCCTCCCACAGTCCAAAGATGTGCAGGTTAGGTGGATTGGCCATGATAAATTGCCCTTAGTGTCCAAAATTGCCCTTAGTGTTGGGTGGGGTTGCTGGGTTATGGGGATAGGATGGAGGTGTTGACCTTGGGTGGGGTGCTCTTTCCAAGAGCTGGTGCAGACTTGATGGGCCGAATGTCCTCCTTCTGCACTGTAAAGTCTATGACATGGGAGCCACAACGCTCCATCCCAAAATTGCAGGCATAGACACCATCCCCAGAGTGAAATTTTTAGCCAGGCGCCCTCAAGTCGGGTTCTGAGTGTTATGGGTGAGGCGTTTTCAGAACCCCAAAATGTATCATGGAGTTCTACCAACCTCCCCCTTTAATGGATTTGTTGCTTTTCCTAGCACGCGGCTTTTTCCCTAGGTGAGATATTACAATTATGGACACGTGGGTTTTTAAACACAAAACACTGTTTATTCCATGAACTCAACATAACATCTTAAATAAACATTGGATCTCTTAACACCCCTTTCTTCAAAGGTAACTCAGAAAATATTGCAACAGTAAATACTTCCTTAAAATGTTTCTTCAAACTTCCAAGATACTTAACACCTTTAAACAGAATCACATTAGGTTAAAGGATATATATATATTCTGTAGAATGGCAGAGATATATTAGCTTGGGTGACTTCAGCTCCAGCACCTTGCTTTCTTAAGGCAGCTCTCTGGAAACCTACAGACACACCCACGCTGCTTTCTCAAACCTGGCTTTCTCCCTTCAAAGCAGATCACAGCAAACCAGAACTTCTCAAGCTGCTGTCTCAAACTGGCTTTTTACTTTTATACTGCTCTCAGCAAAACCAGCCAGGCACTTTTTAAACTGCAAAACCAAACTAAACTGCAAAATGGCTGACCTGAGCTGAGCTCCACACACTCTATGACATCACTGTTTTCTTAAAGGTACATTGCTTAAACATCCATGTCTTAAAGGTACCCTCACATGACACTGAGTCTGCAGCCCATCAAGAGCTCTGCAGAGGAGATCCCCATTGTCACATGAGGCATTGTGCGATAATTAAAAAGGAATCACGCAAACGCCATGTCCATAGACCCCGCAAATTGTTTACTCAAGCGTCTTTTGAAGGTCTGGACCACCCGTTCCACTGAACCATTGGAGGAGGGGTGGTATGAAGTGGTCCAAGCATGCCAACTGCTGTTTCTCTTCACAAAACCGGTGAATTCCTCACTAGTGAATGGTGTCGCATTATCTGCCACCAGAACCTCAGGGATCCCACAGGTGCTAGAAATTCCCCAGGGATTCTCTACCATGGCCCTGGACATTGTGGAGGCCATCTTGCACACCTCCAGCCACTTTGAGTGGGATCCACAACCACAAGGTACATGGAACCCAGGAAAAGTCCTGCAGAATCTGTGTGGAGGCACAACCATGGACATGCCGACCTTTCCAAGGATGCAGTGAGACTGTTGGCGGAGGTTTATGATGTTTCTGGCATGCCGGGCAGCTACACATGATGCTCTTGATGTCCTCATCGATGCCGGGCTTCCAGACATAACTCCGAGCTAACATTTTCAATCTGGCATTTAGTTCCTAATCTCAGGGCATCAGGTATCGGTCCAGATGCAAGGTCCCGTTCACAGTGAGTTTGAAATCTCCGCAATTATTTTTTCTTTCCCAATTAAGGGGCAGTTTAGCATGGCCAATTCACCTACCCTGCACATCTTTTGAGTTGTGGGGGTCAGACACACACAGACACGGGAGAATGTGCAAACTCCACACGGACAGTGACCCGGGGCCGGGATCAAACCAGGGTCCTCGGTGCCATGAGGCAGCAGTGCACCTCCATGCTGCCCCCAAAGGTGGACAGTTTTGTTGGACTTCAGTACCGGCACCACAGGTGCGGCCATGTGCAAACTGCACCGAGCATATGGATCCCCAGAACTTGCAGACGCCAAGGGTCTGCGATAACCTTTGTCTGCAAAGCATAACGTACAGGCTTCACCCTGAAATATCAGGGCTGAGCCTCAAGATCCACGCTTTGGCCCCCTTTATTCTATCCAGACCCTCCTTGAACCCCTCCTGGGTATTTACCCAGCATATCATATTGGCTTTCGGTGCCGATCCGAAAGACCTGCTGCCAGTCGAAACGGAGGACTCATAACCAGTTTCGCCCCAATAAATTTGGTCCAGGTCCCTACACCACAACTAATAGAGGGCGAACCGACTGCTGACCATGTATTACAGGAGTCACTGTGGTCCCCACAATCTTTAAAGGTTGCCCAGTGTAGGTCGTCAATCATGCCTTGGTATCGCGAAGCATCAGCGACATGATCCCTGTACGAAGCCGCCAAAATGTACAGAGGTCCACAATAGAGACCATTGCACCAATGTCCATTTCCACCGTCATTGGATACCCATTGACCTGTAGCGTGACACGGATTGGTGCAGCTCTTGGAGCCTTGGCACAGTTCAATTGCATCAGGCAGTACTCCTCAGCTGGGGAGTCCACCTGTAAGACCCTGGTTCGCGGTTGTCATGTATGGCGTACTCTGCATCAAACCTGGCAGCACTGACAGCCACGAGTTCTCTGCCCACACAGTTGCCAAGGTGGCGGGTTCTCCTCTTTATACTCGAGGGGGGGACGGAGGACGGGGGTGGGTGGGGGGGGAGGTATTCCACCCTTGTCGCCAGTTTAGTAACTTGAGGAAACAGGTAAAAACTGAACATTAGTTTATTTCAACTATATACAAAGTTCTGCAGAAAGCAGCATCTTGCTCCCAGTACAATCCTTGTTGGGAGGACTGGTCTGTCTAGGCCCTGCTTTGGACCAGCTTTCATATCAATACATAACAAGCCGCAGGCAGGTGGCCTCCACCCCCTATCTGGGAAGCTTGTACTCCACAAGATCAATGATGGTTTCCCAATGATCCTAGTGGATGTTATGATACTGGATGAAAGCTTTTTTTTCCACACTTCGTGCAATGGGAGGAAAATTCCACCCAATGTATGAGAGCATTTGTGAAAAATAGCACTTTACCTGTCGGCAGGAATGGCGGGTTTGTCTGCCTCCCGCCACATTAATTATCCATGTATGGGACCGGATCACTGGAGGGCAGCCTCTGATTCCCCCACCCCGCAATAAGCTCACCGCTTCTTCACTCCGGCCATCATATTTAAACTTAATATTTAACAAAGCACAACTTTGTTAATCACTGCAGCCTAGGACAGCAACAGATAAGAGCGATAACCCTGAACCCCAAGACCACAGCTGCCCCTATATTCAGTGATATCTCACTAGAACACCTGTCGGACACAATCCAGGCCTGCCATGATGTCCTCTACTCCTGTATCTGCAGGAGGCCAAGCAAAATCACCAATCTGGCTCTTGTCAGTGCTAACACTGTACAGAAGAGGTCAGCCATCAAATGCACAAAGAAGATGAATGTGCTGCCAAGGTAAGTCAACCATCTCGGCACTTTCCACTCACACATTCACAAACCCATCACACATTGACTAGCATCTCACTCACTGCCAGCTTAACGGACGTCACTATTCACTCTCACGCACATCCTCACATCTCCATCTGGCCTCATTTCCTCTGCAGCTTGCATCCTCAATCCGTCTATGGCTCCTCTCACCACCTACACACACCAGGCATCCTTATCATCTGGTCTAGCATGTACCTTGCTCATAATGTCACTGTCTGTCTTCATGCAGGACAAGCTCACGCACAGTAAAAGGTAGGGGTCCCAGACCGGGGTTGGAGTGCCCAATCTCAAGGTCCTCACAGAGTTCAAATCAAAGCCATAGAGGATGTTGACTGTGTCTGCACCAGTGGGCAGCGCACAACCAAGTGAAGATCCTGCACCAGCTCATCCGTCAGGTATCCACACTGTGAGTGTTTTCTCCTGTTTTAGAGTCACCTGCTTTGCATTAATATTCTCTCCTTTCTTTGACAAGCTCCCGAGGGCATCTACAAGCCTAGCCATCATCTCCAGCCTAAGGACACTTTGGATGAGGAACTAGAGGACACTAGAGCAGAAGACCTGTCACAGCACTCACACCCTCCACCAGCGCTGAGACATACCTCGGTGGCACCTCGTTCTAGAGCAGGCTTCGGGTCATAATCTGGTGAGCATAGTGCACAATCTGCTCCACTTAAGGCAGAAAAAGGGACATTCTAGGTCGCCGATGTTTGAGGACTGCTGGAGTCTACGATTCTGCTGAGTTCAAGTTACATGATGACTCTCCGTACGTGGTCCGAAATCAGTTGGTGGAGCTCAAGCGACAATCACAGAAACACCAGGAAGGGATGTCAGCTGCAACGGACAATGGAGGAATCTGTCAGTGTTCAGTCTGATGTGATAGTGCCAGCATGCCAACATACCAAAGTCAACACTTACAGGTTGGCAGTTGCATAGAGACTTAACAGGACATCTGTCCTGTACTGCTGCAGCAGCAGCACTCCATTGCTGTAGCCCTTAGTGACATCCACCAGTGTCTACGTGGGAGGGAGCCAGGGCTCCTGGATCTCACTCTAGCTGCCCCTTCTCCTGAAGGAGTCAGCAAAGGGCCCTCAGGCACCCAACAGGGAAAAGGACCAGAAGCTGGCTACCTCGGGGCCATTCACCCAGGTGACTCCGGGACGCTCCAACCAATCCAAATTCCATCTTCCTGTGACCCCATCACCTGGAGCTCTACAGGCCAAGGAGGGTGCACCTGCCCCATAGCAGAACACCCAAGCAAGCCAGAACACAAGACATATCGGTAGGGTTAGGAAAGCTGCCAAGATTTGGGAGGACAACAGTTGCACAGGTGTTCACAACTTGTATATAATATACACAAATGTAAGTGGAATCACACTCATTTCATATCTCCTCTTGTGTATGCCTCCTTCTTATGATGAACTGTGATGCTGTCATTCATATGTGATACCTTGGTCCCTTCACATACTTAGCGCAGAAGTTGCTATCATGGGTCTCTCGACTCTGTATTATGCTTCCATATCACCACAGAGTGTGGCCCTTTTCCTTTTCATTAATAATCTCTCCTTTCTTTGAAAAGCTCCCGAGGGCAATCTTTTCCACATCAGGGATGCCTCAACCTTTATGTTAAGTATGTTTCTGGAACAATCTCATTCACATGCTTTGTAGGGCCATGGCATTTTAACCTTGGCTGTGTAAGATTACGGCAAAGGTGTTCTCCTGTATCATCTGCATTGTTAAAAGGTGAAGGTGTAGTGTTCAATACATGGAGAAGGTGATACATTGGGCAACTCCATGTGCTCTCTGTCTGTTGGGTGGGATTTCATGCCCTAGGCCCATACTCAGAGCTTGTGTGCTCTGCTGTCAGCCAACTGCATTTTTGACTTTCCGAGTATTCATCTGCGAAACTCACCAATAAGTGGGAACACCCTGCCACCTTAAGGTGATGAATCTCCGCCATATTATTGTATTGGTGCTCAAACGTCCAACCTTGAGTGTCTCTCATCTGTTAGCTGTGTTTATTATGTGAACAAAGCTTTCATCACAATGTTGGGATACAGCGCCGTGCATCCCCTCACCTTTGCACTGCCCAAGGACACTGCTGCTAACTCCAAATGGTGATTTCTGGCAGGCAATAGAGACTTTGAGTATGCTCTGGAAGTGCACATTGTTGCTTCAGACAATATGGTTGGGGCAATGGGATAGGATTGAGGATATGCTGAATCTGAAATGTGATCTTTATTCGCAATGACACGTGCCCTTGAGGGCTTCATGTTGTCTGAGCATTTTGTCCAGGGCAGCACGTTGGCACAGCGGTTAGCACTGCTGCCTCACAGTGCCCCCAGGGACCCGGGTTCAATTCCAGATTCGGGTAACTCTGTGTGGAATTTACACTTTCTTCCTGTATCTGCATGGGTTTCCTCTGGCTGCTCTTGTTTCCTCCCACAGTCCAAAGATGTGTGGGTTAGGTGGATTGGCCATGTATATTGGCCCTTAGTGTCCAATGGTGTGCAGACTAATTGGGGTTATGGGGTTACAGGTATAGGGCGGGGGAGTGGGCCTAGGTAGGGTGTTCTTTCAGAGGGTTGGTGCAGACTCGATGGGCCAAATGGCCTCCTTCTGCATTGTAGGAATTCTATAATTTTGGACTTCGCAAGGGCCGGGGCTGGCCATGAGCACACAATGTCTATGTTGAAGAAGAAACATTTAAATATCTGGTAGGCAACTGTTTAACATCCTCTTGCTCAGGTGCTCTGCATTCATATTAAGGTGAGGATAAATAAGATTCCTAACTTAGAGTGCAGTGTGATTTGGAAGATTGCACCACAGATGACTGAGTCATCTCTCAATGAATTCACAGCAGTGAGATGTCATCGGCTGCCTGTCCCAAGTGTGAATTATCTGATTCACCATTAATGTTACGCATAATGTGTTATTCTATTGCTTCAGATGGATCTTCTTGAGGCCCCATGCCAGATTAAGGCATACAGCTACGAGCTCACCGAAGACTGTGCTACAGCTCCTGCCTCTTGTAGGGTGCTGTAACGACTGCGATGCTGGCGAGATGCTTGAAGAGGCAGCAGCACCTTCTGATGTCTGATGTCGGGATGCCCTCAGCTAGTTTGCACCTGATCTCAATAAGGACACAGGCTCTCAAGACTTCCTTATAATTCAAAGGATCAGGACAATGTAATCCTGATGTGTAACTATTCATCTTCATATTGAATGCATGGCTGAAATGAGAGGAATAGCAACACCGGTGTTCATGCTGCTCCATGATGGAGGGCACTTGTCAAAGTGTGTACTCATTACAACTTGTCATCCTCTTCATGGAATCTGATGGCAATGAGAGGCTCATGTGCATGCCTGTCTCGTCTGGCCCGTATGATGGCCTCTACCCCCACAGGGTTGGTTCCCTTGAGCTCATCACCCTCGTCCACTTTGAGGTCCTCCTCCATCTGGCAAGTCCTCCACATATTGCAGTGCCAGGTTGTCATCAGCCACATCCTTTATTGGTAACCTTTGTCACTGAGGAGCCTGCCCTGTATGCTGTGTGGTCCCGCCAAGATGCCTGGGATCTGTATCTACTCAAGATTTAAGAGTCATGGATTCTTTCAGGGTATCCAGCACAAACCTGAATAGGTTTCTAGCGGCTGCTTTAGCACGGTGGGCTAAATAGCTGGCTTGCAATGCAGAATAATGCCAGCAGCAGGGGTTCAATTCCCGTACCAGCCTCCCCGCTTCATTGAAGCCTACTTGTGACAATAAGCGATTATTATTATTATGGTTGCAGGCCAGCTGTAAATTAAAAGAGTGGTAGTCTTTCCGGTTTATGTATCGGTGTGCCTGTTGCCAAAGGCCTTTTATAACCATACAACTGCAGTCGATGACACCATGCACCTGTTGGATTCCTGAAATCTCAGCAAAGCCCAATGTTCTGGCATGCTGGTTTGCTTAATCGCTGTCAATGGTTTTTTTTAACAAACAATTTTATTGAGGTATTTTTGGCATTGTAAACAGTAACAATATACATTAGTGTGCAAATATCAATTACAAAAACAGAGTGCAAATAACAGTTCCTCTCTCGCAAATAGACCCGCCTATCCTCCGGGCGAACCCCGACAGTGATCCTCGTAAGGTGAACTTGATTTTTTTCCAAGCCAAGAAAACTTGCCATGTCCGACAGCCATACTTCGGTCTTTGGGGGCTTCGAGTCCCTCCAGGCCAACAGTATTCGTCGCCAGGGTACCAGGGAAGCAAAGGTCACAATGTCGGCCTCTATCCCCTGTTGGACGTCCAGGTCCTCTGACACCCCAAATATCGCCACCTCTGGACTCATCGCCACCCTTGTTTTCAGTACCCGGGACATGACGTCCGCAAATCCCTGCCAGTGCCCCCTGAGTTTTGGGCACGCCCAGAACATGTGGACATGGTTCGCTGGTCCTCCCGCACATCTAGCACACTTGTCCTCCAGCCTAAAGAATTTACTCATCCGGGCCACCGTCATGTGGGCCCGGTGAACTACCTTGAACTGAATCAGGCCGAGCCTGGCACATCTTGCGGTTGCATTTACCCTCCTCAGAGCGTCTGCCCATATGCCTCCCTCCAACTCCCCACCAAGCTCCTCCTCCCACTCCAGTTTCAGTTCCTCGGTCCCTGTGTCCTCCGCTCCCATAAGCTCCTTATAAATATCCAAGACTCTCCCCTATCCTACCTCGCCCCTGGAAACTACCCTGTCCAGGATCCCCCTTGGTGGAAGGCGTGGAAAGGACGGGACCTGTCTACGTACAAAATCCCACACCTGCAAGTACCGAAAGTCATTTCCCCTTGCCAGCCCAAACTTCTCCTCCAGCACCCTCATGCTCGCGGAGCTCCCTTCCAGGAACAAGTCACCCATCCTTCCCACCCCCGCTCTCCGCCACGCTCGAAACCCGCCGTCCATCTTCCCCAGGACAAATCGGTGGTTGCCGTATATTGGGGACCAGACCGACGCTCCCACTTCCCCCGCGTGCTTCCTCCATTGGCCCCAAATCCGCAGAGCCGCCACCACTATAGGGCTGGTGGAGCACCTGGCCGGCGGTAGCGGCAGAGGAGCCGTGGCCAGGGCTGCCAAGCTGGTGCCCCTGCACGAAGCAGCCTCCACCCGCTCCCAAACCGACCCCATACCCACCATCCATTTCCTTATCATGGCTATGTTAGCCACCCAGTAGTAGTTGCTGAGGTTCGGCAACGCCAGTCCCCCCTCGCTACGGTTCCGTTCCAGCATCCCCCTCTTTACCCGCGGGGACTTCCCCACGCAAACAAATCTCAGGATGATTTTATTGATCCTTTTTAAAAAGGACCGCGGAATGAAAATAGGGAGACACTGAAAAATAAACAGGAATCTCGGGAGGATCGTCATCTTCACCGTCTGTACTCTCCCCGCTAGTGACAGTGGGAGCGCATCCCATCTCCGGAACTCACTCCTCATTTGCTCCACCAGCCTAGACAAGTTGAACTTATGCATCCTGCCCCAGTCCCACGCCACTTGTATCCCTAAATACCGAAAACTTTCTCCAACCAGCCTAAACGGTAGGTCCCTCAGCCTATTCTCCTGACCCCTCGCCTGCACCACAAACATCTCGCTCTTTGCCATGTTCAACTTGTACCCCGAAAACCGGCCAAATTCCCCAGGATTTCCATAATCCTGTCCATCCCTGCCACTGAACAAAGAACAAAGAAATGTACAGCACAGGAACAGGCCCTTCGGCCCTCCAAGCCCGTGCCGACCATACTGCCCGACTAAACTACAATCTTCTACACTTCCTGGGTCCGTATCCCTCTATTCCCATCCTATTCATATATTTGTCAAGATGCCCCTTAAATGTCCCTATCGTCCCTGCTTCCACTACCTCCTCTGGTAGCGAGTTCCAGGTACCCACTACCCTCTGCGTAAAAAACTTGCCTCGTACATCTACTCTAAACCTTGCCCCTCTCACCTTAAACCTATGCCCCCTAGTAATTGACCCCTCTACCCTGGGGAAAAGCCTCTGAATATCCACTCTGTCTATGCCCCTCATAATTTTGTATACCTCTATCAGGTCGCCCCTCAACCTCTTTCGTTCCAGTGAAAACAAACCGAGTTTATTCAATCGCTCCTCATAGCTTATGCCCTCCATACCAGGCAACATTCTGGTAAATCTCTTCTGCACCCTCTCTAAAGCCTCCACATCCTTCTGGTAGTGTGGCGACCAGAATTGAACACTATACTCCAAGTGTGGCCTAACTAAGGTTCTATACAGCTGCAACATGACTTGCCAATTCCTATACTCAATGCCCCAGCCAATGAAGGCAAGCATGCCGTATGCCTTCTTGACTACCTTCTCCACCTGTGTTGCTGTGTTGCCCCTTTCAATGACCTGTGGACCTGTACTCCTAGATCTCTTTGACTTTCAATACTCTTGAGGGTTCTACCATTCACTGTATATTCCCTACCTGCATTAGACCTTCCAAAATGTATTACCTCACATTTGTCCGGATTAAACTCCATCTGCCATCCCTCCGCCCAAGCCTCCAGACAATCTAAATCCTGCTGTATCCTCAGACAGTCCTCATCGCTATCCGCAATTCCACCAACCTTTGTCTCATCTGCAAACTTACTAATCAGACCAGTTACATTTTCCTCCAAATCATTTATATATACTACAAAGAGCAAAGGTCCCAGCACTGATCCCTGTGGAACACCACTGGTCACAGCCCTCCAATTAGAAAAGCATCCCTCCATTGCTACCCTCTGCCTTCTATGGCCTAGCCAGTTCTGTATCCACCTTGCCAGTTCACCCCTGATCCCGTGTGACTTCACCTTTTGTACTAGTCTACCATGAGGGACCTTGTCAAAGGCCTTACTGAAGTCCATATAGACAACATCTACTGCCCTACCTGCATCAATCATCTTAGTGACCTCCTCGAAAAACTCTATCAAGTTAGTGAGACACGGCCTCCCCTTCACAAAACCATGCTGCCTCGCACTAATACGTCCATTTGCTTCCAAATGGGAGTAGATCCTGTCTCTAAGAATTCTCTCCAGTAATTTCCCTACCACTGAAGTAAGGCTCACCGGCCTGTAGTTCCCGGGATTATCCTTGCTACCCTTCTTAAACAGAGGAACAACATTGGCTATTCTCCAGTCCTCCGGGACATCCCCTGAAGACAGCGAGGATCCAAAGATTTCTGTCAAGGCCTCAGCAATTTCCTCTCCAGCCTCCTTCAGTATTCTGGGGTAGATCCCATCAGGCCCTGGGGACTTATCTACCTTAATATTTTTTAAGACACCCAACACCTCGTCTTTTTGGATCACAATGTGACCCAGGCTATCTACACCCCCTTCTCCAGACTCAACATCTACCAATTCCTTCTCTTTGGTGAATACTGATGCAAAGTATTCATTTAGTACCTCGCCCATTTCCTCTGGCTCCACACATAGATTCCCTTGCCTATCCTTCAGTGGGCCAACCCTTTCCCTGGCTACCCTCTTGCTTTTTATGTATGTGTAAAAAGCCTTGGGATTTTCCTTAACCCTATTTGCTAATGACTTTTCGTGACCCCTTCTAGCCCTCCTGACTCCTTGCTTAAGTTCCTTCCTACTTATATGCCACACAGGCTTTGTCTGTTCCCAGCCTCTTAGCCCTGACAAATGCCTCCTTTTTCTTTTTGACGAGGCCTACAATATCACTCGTCATCCAAGGTTCCCGAAAATTGCCGTATTTATCTTTCTTCCTCACAGGAACATGCCGGTCCTGTATTCCTTTCAACTGACACTTGAAAGCCTCCCACATGTCAGATGTTGATTTGCCCTCAAACATCCGCCCCCAATCTATGTTCTTCAGTTCCCGCCTAATATTGTTAAAATTAGCCTTCCCCCAATTTAGCACATTCATCCTCGGACCACTCTTATCCTTGTCCACCACTACTTTAAAACTTACTGAATTGTGGTCACTGTTACCGAAATGCTCCCCTACTGAAACATCTACCACCTGGCCGGGCTCATTCCCCAATACCAGGTCCAGTACCGCCCCTTCCCTAGTTGGACTGTTTACATATTGTTTTAAGAAGCCCTCCTGGATGCTCCTTACAAACTCCGCCCCGTCTAAGCCCCTGGCACTAAGTGAGTCCCAGTCAATATTGGGGAAGTTGAAGTCTCCCATCACCACAACCCTGTTGTTTTTACTCTTTTCCAAAATCTGTCTACCTATCTGCTCCTCTATCTCCCGCTGGCTGTTGGGAGGCCTGTAGTATACCCCCAACATTGTGACTGCACCCTTCTTATTCCTGATCTCTACCCATATAGCCTCACTGCCCTCTGAGGTGTCCTCTCGCAGTATATGTCACTGGATCCGACATGTACAAAGCAGGTCATCCGCGTAGAGCGAGACCTTGTGTTCTACCCCCCTCTGACCATTCCCTTCCATCCCCTTGCCGCTCTCAAAGCAATTGCCAGCGGTTCTATAGCCAACGCAAACAGCAATGGAGAGAGGGGGCACCCCTGTCTTGTCCCATGGTATAGTCAAAAATACTCATATGTCGTCCTGTTCATCCTTCCACTAGCCTCCGGGGCCTGATGTTGCAGTCTAACCCAGTCCACAAAGCCTTCCCCAAACCCAAACCGTCCCAGCACCTCCCATAAATAGTCCCACTCCACCCGTCAAAAGCCTTTTTGGCATCCATTGCCGCCACTACCTCCACCTCTCTGCCCTCCGGGGGCATCATAATCACATTGAGTAGCCTTCTTAGGTTTGCTACCAGCTGCCTGCCCTTTACAAACCCCGTTTGGTCCTCCACAATCACGTCCGGTACACAGTCTTCGATTCTTGATGCCAGGATCTTGGCCAGTAGTTTAGTGTCAACATTAATCAAGGAGACTGGCCTATAGGACCCACAGGCTTCCGGATCTTTATCCCGTTTTAATATCAGTGAGATGGTGGCTTGCGACATCGTCGGGGGTAACACCCCATTGTCCCTCGCCTCGTTAAGCACCCTAACCAGCACCGGCCCCACTATCCCCGAGAACTTTTTGTAAAACTCCACTTGATACCTGTCCGGCCCCGGGGCTTTTCCCGACTGCATGGCCCCCCATTACTTCTTCAGCCCTAATCGGGGCCCCCAGCCCCTCTACCAACCCCCTGCCCACATTTGGGAAGGTCAGCCCATCTAAGAAGCGCCGCATCCCCTCCGGCCCCGTGGGGGGTTCCGAGGCATACAGCTTGCTGTAAAAGTCCCTGAATACCCTGTTCAATCCTGCCAGATCTCCAACCCGGTTCCCTGCCCTGACCGCTACCGTCCCTATTTCCCTGGCCGCCTCCCTCTTCCTAAGTTGCTGTGCAAGCATTCTGCTGGCTTTCTCCCCATACTCATTCACCGCACCCCTTGCCTTTCTGAGCTGCTCTACGGCCTTCCCAGTGGATAGCGCCCCCAGCTCCGCCTGCAGTCTCCGTCGTTCCCGAAGTAGCTCTGCCCTCAGGGACTCCGCATATTCCCTGTCCGTCCGTATTGTCATAATATACACCAGTATATTATGGTGCAGACACACACACACACTCACTGATGGACATGCAGTGGGACCAATCAGCATACACAACACCGCAGCCAATCACCAGTGAGAGCACACGCACTATAAAGACAGGGGACAGGAGAGTTCCCGCTCATTCTAGTAGCAGCCAGCTCGGAGCCCAGAGCTCACAGCCTGCAACACAGACATTCACCATGTGCTGAGTGCATCACCTGGTTAGGACGAGGCAAGGGTCAACAGTTAAAGCTGGCCTTGCATTTACCCACAGTTCAAGTATGTTAATATAGTTAACCTTATAATAAAATAGAGTTGCACCACTTCCAGTGTTGGTGACCTGTTTGTGATCCAGAACACCCAACACATCATTGTTGTGTATGCTGATTGGTCCCACTGCATGTCCATCAGTGTGTGTGTGTCTGCACCATGATATACTGGTGTATATTATGACACGTATCATCTCCTGAACCTGTCTGTCCATCTCCGCCCTGTCCATTCTGTCCCTATGGGCTCGGATTGAGATCAGTTCCCCTCTCACCACCGCCTTCAGCGCCTTCCAGAGCACCGCTGCTGAGACTTCCCCTGTATCGTTGACCTGCAGGTAGTTCTGCATGCATTTCCCCACTCTCTCACACCCCTCCTCATCTGCCAACAGTCCCACCTCTAACCTCCATTGTGGGCGTTGGTAACTTTCTTTGCAGACCTGCAGGTCGACCCAATGTGGAGCATGGTCCGAAATCGTGATCGCCGAGTATTCTGTATCCCTCACCCCCTCCAAAAAGTCCCTACTCATAATAAAGAAGTCAATACGAGAATAAACCTTGTGAACATGTGAATAGACGAGAACTCCTTCCCCGTCGGCCGACTGATTCTCCAGGGGTCTACACCCTCCCCCATTTGTTCCATCAATCCCCTCAGTTCCCTTGCCATTGCCGGGACCCTGCCCGTTCTTGAGCACGACCGATCCAGGTCGGGATCAGGATCTGTATTAAAGTACCCACCCATAATCAGCTTGTGCGAATCCAAGTCGGGGGGTTTTCCCCAGCAGCCTTTTGATTAAATCTACATCATCCCAGGTTGGAGCGTAAACATTCACTGGGACCACTTTCACCCCCCCAAGCTTACCCCGGACCATGAGAAATCTACCACCCCCATCCGCAACTGTGCTGTCCGCCTCAAATTGAACCCGTTTGTTAGTCATTACCGTGACCCCTCTGGTCTTAACCTCAAGCCCCGAATGGAAGACCTGGCTAACACAGCCCTTCCGTAATCTAATCTGGTCCGCCACTCTCAAATGTGTCTCCTGCAGCAACATTACATCCGCCTTCAGAGCCAGTAAGTGCGCAAACACACGTGCCCTCTTGACCGGCCGTTTAACCCTTGAACATTCCAGGTGATCAGCCTGGTTGGAGGGCACCCTGCCCCCCCCCCCCCCACCCCCCGCGCCGATCAGTCATCCCCCTTCTTGGGCCCCCCCCCTGCCCATATGCCGCGCCTCCCCTGGTCCGCCTCTTGGCAGCTCCCACCCCTTGGCAGTTCCCGGTATGTGACCTCTTCCTTGTTACCTGGTTCAGTTCCCTCCCTTGTCAGCAGACCATCTTACCCCCCTCACCTTCCCAGCAACAACCCCCCCCCCCGTAACCTAACCCCTGCCATATACTGGCTGTATACAACCCCCCCCCCCATCTCGCTCCCGTTGACTAGCTCAAAGCAGCTAGCCTGGTGACTCTCAACTCCGGCGCCACCATGTCTCCCACCTATTGTCTCCCCATTCCCCTCCCCCCCCACGCATCAACACCACTTAGCCAGAACAGCCCTATTCGAGCAATCGCTCTGGGACCGAAACAGAGAGAAAGCAAACAAAGAACAAAGCTTACCCCCACACTAGTGCAATTCAAACTGTGTAATGAGGTGGACGCTACCACCCACCCCCCTCCTAACATTACCAGAAAAATAGCAAAAAGAACCCGTACAGCTCCCCAGCACCCAATAACTTAATCTGTAACTATGACTTTGGCTTTAACTTTAAAACTTTCAAACAGGCAAAAACAAACACAAGAACACCCCAAATTTTAAGTAAAAGAACATGCCAAACGACATCGCTAACACGGAGGGCAATCCACTAACAAATGCAAACATCCCTTGAAACACTCTAACTTGAGTCCATGGGTCCTCAGTTCGGCACCAGTCCATGCCCCTTAGCGAAGTCCATCGCTTCCTCCGGGTTGTCAAAATAATGTTGCTATTCCCGGTATGTGACCCAAAGCCGTGCCAGAATAAGTAGCCCGAACTTGACCTTCTTTTTAAACAGGATCTCTTTAATTTGTCTGTAGGCTGCCCTCCTTCTGGCCACCTCCTGGCTCAGATCCTGATAGATGCGCAGGACACTGTTGTTCCATAAGCAGCTCTTCGTGTTCTTGGCCCACTGTAGGACCCGCTCCTTGTCCACGAACCTATGGAATCTGACCCTGACCAACATTGCGACCACCATTGCCCACTTGAACTTCCACACCACCTTTGTTCAGCCCATTCTTCGCCTGTTTTCCCTCCCTTCTACTCCTTAAGCCCATACAACTCTGTATGGATCCAGATCTACAGTGCTGTTGTTTTCCCCACCAGTGCTCAAAAGTTCGAAAAAGTCGGGGGATAAGGTCTAAAAATCTGACCGGAGCGAGAGCCACCAAATGCGTGACTTACTCCCTCATAGCCGCCACCGGAAGTCAATCGCTGTCAATGTTGACATAATTGTGGGCCTTAGCAAAAATGGAGTCTGTCAACCCATAAATGTTTTTGTGCATGGTTGCTTGAAAGATTTCAAAAGGCCCCCAGTGCAGCCCTGGAAGGAGCCATTGGTGTAGATGTTGAGTGCAGCTGTTACTTTCACAGCCACCGGCAGTAGATGCTCCCCCCCCCCCCCCCCCCGCTCCCCCCCCCCCCCCGCCCCCTTGGCGCCAACACCTGGAGAATGTGGCAAATGTGAGTTGTCATATTCCTGGACATGTGGAGGCATCGGCGACATTAGTCCCCGCTCATCTACAGATAACACATGTGTGATCTGTACACCCTTGGTCTTGCAAGTCACCTACGAATTACATCTCTGTAAACCTGATACTTTGTGCCCAGAGGAGAACCTGCTGACCCTTAGCTTTGAGGTTGTGCTCCTTCCTTTGGAAAACCAAGTGTCTTTGTCACAATCTTCTCCTTCTTCTCTCCTGCGTGTAAGTGATAATGCAGGGAACAATAAATCCAGGCTTCATCTTCTTGATAGTCTGCCCTCTGTAGTATCAATGAGATGGAAGCCATGATGTGGAGATGCCGGCGTTGGACTGGGGTGAGCACAATAAGAAGTCTTACAACACCAGGTTAAAGTCCAACAGGTTTGTTTCGATGTCACTAGCTTTCGGAGCGCTGCTCCTTCCTCAGGTGAATGAAGAGGTCTGTTCCAGAAACACATATATAGACAAATTCAAAGATGCCAGACAATGTTTGGAATGCGAGCATTAGCAGGTGATTAAATCTTTAAAGATCCAGAGATGGGGTAACCCCAGGTTAAAGAGGTGTGAATTGTCTCAAGCCAGGACAGTTGGTAGGATTTTGGGATCGTAGGTGACAGTTGGTAGGGACCTGGGATTCATGTCACATTACATTCATCCCCCACCATCTGGCCTGCGAAATCCTACCAACTGTCCTGGCTTGAGACAATTCACACCTCTTTAACCTGGGGTTACTCCATCTCTGGATCTGTAAAGATTTAATCACCTGCTAATGCTCGCATTCCAAACATTGTCTGGCATCTTTGAATTTGTCTATATATGTGTTTCTGGAACAGACCTCTTCATTCACCTGAGGAAGGAGCAGCGCTCCGAAAGCTAGTGTTTGAAACAAACCTGTTGGACTTTAACCTGGTGTTGTAAGACTTCGTATTGTATCAATGAGAAATAGACATTTGTCAGCATTAGTTTCCAAAGGTCCTTTTTCTGTGAATGACTCATCAGTGATTATGGGTTCAAAGGATTTGTTCCCATGTTGGAAAGTACTGGCTCCTGAAATGATGGCCAGTGCAAGATGCTCATCAAGGCCCCCCAGAAAATGACTGAATACTTTGGCCAAGTGCTTGGAATGTGCTGCGTTCAGCCCAGGGTCTCAGGGTCATCAGTAACCGCATTCCAAAACGACACTCTGTGGAATAAAGATAAACCTGAGGTAAATGTTTAGTTAGGAATTTAGATTATTTGAGGGGGGCCTGAGGCTTTTCCTCTGTGAAATATCCAGCACCAAATTTCTAACAGGCTCTGAAGCTGGTCCAGTCACCCAATTGCTCTGGGGTCCATTATTACTCTGGGGAATTTCCAAGCTGTGAACAAGGAATTAAAACAAGGTGATCAATCTGCACCACTTTGCGGGATTAGCTTTGCATGCTTCACCTTCCTGCATTGTCTTTGAAAGGCTCCTAATATATCTCAGCTGTGCCTCTCCCACATTTGGGAATGCATAGTTCACTTGGGTGTCCCTTTAATTGCCCCCACCTCCCCCCATTTGCCCTCAGAGGCCACACCAGCATGGTTTCTCCTTATATTAATTTTGAACTGTGCCAAAGCTGCAGGTTTGAAGATGGTGGTGCAGACCTCTGACTCCCAATCCATCTTGGACCCTCTCTGTGTGAGTACAGAAACCCCTCCCATCATCCCGGATGAGCTTAATGTTCAGGATTCCCTCCATTACAGACCTCTCAATTTTTCTCCTATATTCCTCAATCCCATCGTGTTAGCCCCAGGACATTTTGAAGTAGATGTGCCTTTGCCTCGTTTGGACCTCACCTCTCCCTATCTTGAGCCCACTGACACAGATAAATATATACCCATCACACACCCTGGGGGTATCCCCACAATGCCTGTTCCCCATTTGTAGGCTACGTAGATGCCTCCTCTGATTTAGTCTGCCGGCTGCGGCCCATTATTATTGCGGAAACCCCAGGAACAAACATGCATGATATTATGACCATACCCTGCTCATAAAGTGCTGGGCATGAATTAGACTGAACTGATATGTCCCCTATTCTCCCTGGAGAAGGAGGAGGACAGTCTTTGCAAGCTCAACAATGTGGACTGAGGTGTTTCTTCACGTTCTGCTCCTCCCATTCTGACCCAAGTGGCTAATGTAATTCCGTCACTTTGTCTCCATCCTAGCGCTGAGGTCGCTAAGCCCCCACATACCTTGCCCCAGTCATGTGTCAGAGAGCTGTGGAGGCTGGGTTATCGGATATTTTGAAGGCTGAGTTGGGTAGATTCTTGTTTGCAGGGCAGTCAAAGGGCATAAGTGGGAGGAGGAAAGTGGAGATGAAGCCACAATCAGACCAGCCATAATCGTATTCAATGCAGGAGCAGGTTTGAGAGGCTGAATGGCCTACTCCTGCCCGTAATTCATATGTTCATATGAAACAAAGGGCTTTCCAACTCCTTTCTGGCTCTGATCTGGCTGACCTGCAATTTTAACTTGCAGTGACAAGGGGCGAAATTCTCCTACCCGCCCCGCCACATTTCTGCGCCGACCGGCCGGCGGGAGTCTCTGTAACACCGGCCGGTCAATGGGGTTTCCCATTGTGGTGCAGCCCCAAGCCGTCGGGAAACCCCCGGGCGCCGGCAAAACGGAGACTCCCGCCGGCGGAGAATGATGCCCCAGGTCAGCCACTTCAAGGTGGCAGATCTTTGAATATGCAGATTGGACTTCAGTTAGGTAATCGGGGCCTCATTTATTAACCAGAGGCCTGAGGCAGGAACCAGTGATGGTCCATGCCAGGCCAAACCTGAGGGGAACTGGAGCCTGAAGAGACCTAGCAAGGTAAATTGTAAAACAATATTTTTTTGTTTCCTCCTGGGTTAGGAGGAGCAGGAATGTTTCTTCAGGTCCCACAAACAAACCACCGCCCACCATCCCCCATCCACAGGGATTCCTTTCCCTCTGCTTTGGACTATTGCCCTGGTCAAGGGTGGAGGTACTGCCGCCTGATTTTAATGATTAGACAGTTGCTCCCCATTGACCTCCTGGCCATTCTTACAGGGAAGATAGGAAATGGCACATGAATGAGGCGTGGTCATTAAAATGATTGAGCCTTCCAATGCCACTCCCAAAAGGACATACTACTTGCTTTAAAAGGTTCCCATCCAGGAGTTAAAATTAAGCCCAGAGGTATGCCAGAACAAGCGTGCAAGAATTTTACTGACTCCCACACATAGAAGCATCTTCAATTGCACTTAGAGTGGCTTCAATCACAAGCATCCGTTTGGCACACCATCATTTTGAACTATCCAAAGTGAAGATAATAATGTGGGAAGCCCTGGCTCGCAGTCATGTGAGGCCATATTTTGTGGGATCCCATTGATTTTGAAAAATTAAACCTGGATTTCGCATTAGCTAATGATTAACTTTGGCCTACAAGTCACATTAGATTTGTTGGCAATATCGGTGGGGAAGGTTGGGGGGGCGGGGGGGGGGGGGGGGGGCGTGTACTGAAAGTTTATAGGTCATTAATCAAGAGTTTAGCAGTCTTGATGTTCAATTCATCAATTCATTGTCTAGGGCGGCATGGTGGCACAGTGGTTAGCACTGCTACTTCATGGTGCCAAGGACCCGGGTTCAATCCTCGTCTGGAGTTTGCTCCCCATGTCTGCATGCATCTCACCCCCACAGCCCAAAGATGAGCAGGGTAGGTGGATTGGCCACGCTAAAATTGCCCCTGAATTGGAAAAATAAATAATAAAATAAGAAGAATCCCCTGTCTGAAGTTGAGTTATGACCTTGGGAAGCCCAGCTTTCATCACTTGCCTATGCTGAGTTAGTTGATCTCAGGCAAAGTAGCATTTTAGACCCTACAATTAGATCAAGTGTTTTGGGGATAGGGAAAGGAAAACATAATTAAGGTTCCCATGGCTGATCCTTAGCGGCAGCCATGATTAGAAATTACATGTGTCCTTATGGATCTTGGCTGTGGTTCACAGAGAAGGCTTAGCACAATTTATTTCTTTTAATTAAATTTAGAGTACCCAATTTTTTTTTCCAATTTAGGGGCAACTTAGCGTGGCCAATCCACCAACCATACACATCTTTGGGTTGTGGGGGTGAGACCCATGCAGGCACAGGGCCGGGATTGAACCCAAGTCCTCGGCACCATGAGGCAGCAGTGCTAACCACTGCACCACCATGCCGCCCCCGGCTTAGCACAATTTCTTAGGGAATTTGGGAATATGGTCTTGTCAAAGCCACCTAACTCCTGATACCAAGTTTTTTAAATAAAAATTGGATTCAGTAACCAAGGTTGAAAGAGAATTTTTAAAACATCAGCCATGATTCATGATCCTGTAAGTGTCTCTTCTGATACATGACTACGACCTTTGTCTCACCAAGAACCTACCATCCATGGTGAAACTTTTGATTTTAGAGCCCCCTTCCACTCAAAAAATCTACTCAAACTTACCTCTTTGATCATCCTTTCAGTTCTCCAAGATCCCTGCTGCCACCTTCAGTGATGCAGTTGGAACATAATTACAACATAAAAGTAGTACAGATGTGCAAACTGTTGCACAGTCTATGCCTCACCATTGGACCCCTATATTTATACAATTTAGATCAGCATGGTTATATTTCAATTAGCTGGATTATGTGGTGAAATGATCTTGGTTAACTGCATTTCAGGTGTAATTCTTTGGCAAAGTGATGAATGGAGGCCAGATGCTTCCTGGCGGAGTTGAACTGAACAATCTTGGAGCCCAGGTATAGTGTGTGAAGTTGAGAGACATAGAAAATAAACAGATTAGAAGCCAAGTATTATAATAAAAAAATGTTTGCCTGGATTTCCCACGTCCTTTGAAAATGGGGTGGGAAGGCGGGCAAAATTATTTGGGAACTTGTCGGATGGAGGGCCTGACGACTTCTCACCACCAGTGGCAGGGTGGTGGTGGACTAGCGCATGATTGAACCACTTAGTTGGCTACCGCCTGTAAAACGCAAGTCCCCCTCCACCCCTCAATCCGTCAAAGGGGGAAGTAGGAAGGGGTCACATTGCTTCCAGCCGCAGTGGCGGAAACCTGCCACTAACATCCCAGCTGTTGATTTCACACTTTACACATGCATTTCATTATGAAAGATCCAAACGTCAGACCTGGAGTGGGGAGGTACCGCAGGGACAGGGCAGGAAAGGTTTGCGGGGTTGGAGAAGGGGTCAGTTCAGATGTTTGCTTTGCTGATGCTGAGAGATCATTGAACACCTGAACAACACCCCTGCAGTATGACACACAGGAATAGATTTATGAAGGTAACTTCATGCATTTCTGATGCCGCCTTGTGGACACACTAAACATAGCCTAAAAGCTTCTCTCCACCTTTCCAGCTATTGGTGATGAAGGACTCACAAAACAGGTTGGACTGGGCCATCTACTTTCAGGAAAATTTGGTTTGCGGGTGGCCTAACCAAGATCTATTAAAGGAACTGCTGCAGGTCTACATCTAAAAGGGATGTTTTTAAAAAGCACTTACCTGAATGTGAAGTTGCAAGGTGCGGCAGTGCTCTTCCTGACTCCACATTCAAACCATGGAGCACTATTGGATACTGTTCTCAACCCACCCTCCCAGATCTCTGCATCTATTTCCCCATCCCCAGTACAACCTCCCCCCGATCATAACCTCAACACCGATTGCAACCTTGACATGCCACCCATCACCAGAATAATTGCCACTACCACTCTATCTCGTCAGCCCTCTCTCCCATTCACCTTCTTTATCCCTTTATCAATAAGGGGATCAGGGGTTATGGGGAGAAGGCAGAAGAATGGGGATGAGAAACACATCAGCCATGATTGAATGGCGGAGCAGACTCGATGGACCGAGTGGCCTAATTCTGCTCTGATGGTCTTATTATAAGTCTCTTTGTCAAGTGGGTGTCCGCAGCTTTCTGGTGTCATTTAAATAAGGATCAATATCAGTTGGACTTTGGGTCGAATTCTTCAGGCGCACATAAAGATACAAGTATCTTCTTTACACTCATTTACAAATTTCTACCCCTACAGTTCCTGGATGACCCTATTCATCGCCTACTACAGGTTCTGAATCATCCTCTCAATCACCCATTATAGTTACTGAATCACCATGTCCATCACCACCTTATCCAAGATTTGCAAAAAGTTCCTGAATCACTCTGTCCAATACCTGTTAGAGATACTGAAACACTACAGGTTCTCAAGCATCCTGTTCATTCATGACACTGCTCCAATGCTCACATCACCCAGTACACATCCTATATTATTTTGTTCCTAACAAAGTACTGGTCCTGTTACACTCTCTCAATCAGGAAGAAAGAGAAAGGGAAAGAAAAGTACCCAGACCTATAGTGAATTTGAGAGAAACACATGGGCTGGAGAACCCAACGGACCATTGGCTGGTCTGTCACATTTTCTGTCTCACCCATTACAAATTCCACCTTGGGAGGGACCGTAAAATACTGACCATGGCTTATGAAAAACTTAAGGGAGAGAATTCTGTTGGAATAATTTAAAAACTGTATCCCAATTAACACCAGGTCTCATATTGAGGAACAAAGAATTACAAGGGTGCCGAATGCTACCATAACGGCAAGCCACAAACCTTTCAATCTGGGAAAACCTTTCCTTAATAACCTACAGAGGTCCAAAGGGAAAAGAAAACGGGAGAATAATAGGAGATGGGAAAACAATGAAAGAGCAGAAGGTGAAAAGGAAATAGGCTCAAAAGAGAAGGAGAACAGGGTAGAAAAGAAAGACTGGTCTCCAATTTTAAAACTAAGCCAGGAGGAGAAAGGAAGAAAGACTTGCTCAACGTGCTTCCACGGAGGCAAGTCTGGCTGTGTAAAGGCAGATAATTGGCATTACAAGGCTAAACCAACAAGGGGACGATGCATATAAACCAGTGACTGTGGTCATGACAGTTGGAAGTGTATGTACCAATGGAACACAAAAAGCTCAGGATAGTTGAGTTTTTTAAAAAAACATAAAATGTCCCCAATGGAGATTTTCCACCCAAAAGTAGAGAGGACGACAGACTGCTGGGAAAGGGGCTTACCAGTGAATGTTTGGGGGTTCCCTTACTTAAGATATACCTGCAGTCCCAAAACTAGCTGCAGTTGGGATGATTCCAGGCTTATCCATACGAGGTGTAGATTTATTATTGGGTAATAACCTAGCAAGATATAAGATAAAATTCCCACTGCAAGAGTGTACAGGGACAGTAGACACTGGAAAGGTTAAAACTCAAAATTCTGCAAAGACTCAGAGGTTGAGGAAACTTCTGCAAAAATGGTGGTGGAGATGAAGCCACCAGAAGTTATACTAGTGGAGAGACAGAGAGCCAAGCGCAGGGGAAAATGCTGAAATTAAAACAGCAGTCATTGTCAGAAATGCACCAAAGGTGCTTAGCAGATACCTTAAAAAAATTATTAATAGGAACAAGCAAAGTTCCCAAGCTAGTAAAGCAGGGCGGAACGGAACATGCCTCATGCAGTTAATGTGCCCCAAGTGAATGCAGTGGAGTCCAACCAGTCATCCGGAGGTAGTAAAGGTAGAAAAGGAAAGTCCTGAAAGACGTGGCACATATTGGGGGAAAACCCATCCCTGAAGTACAGGAAAGGAAGGAAGTTAGCACGCAATGAATTAAAAGACTGCAGTGAAAACCACAGGAGATTTGAACATGAATCAGTGGGGATTTGCCTGCTAAAGATCATGTGACCCTAGCAAACTAAATTTAAAGCTAAATAAGGATGAAGTGCAGGAGAAAGCAGAGAACCTACGGTCATTGCATGTGCTGAAGGACAGTCTACCACCTAATGTTACCTATGAAATCAGAATTACCAACTTGCCTGTGTCAAGTGAGGGTACCTTTAAGACATGGATGTTTAAGCAATGTACCTTTAAGAAAACAGTGATGTCAGAGAGTGGGTGGAGCTCAGCTCAGGTCAGCCATTTTACAGGTTTTTAGTTGCAGTTTAAAAAGCAGTGTGTGTGTCTGTGTGTTTCCAGAGAGCTGCAGGTTTTGCAGTTTAGTTTTGCAGTTGGAGAAAGCGGGTTGTGTGTGTCGGTGTGTCCAGAGAGCTGCAGGAAAAAAACAAGGTGCTGGAGCTGAAATCAACCAAGCTAATATATCTCTGCCATTCTACAGAAAAATATATATCCTTTAACCTGATGTGATACTGTTTAAAGGTGTTAAGTCTCTTGGAAGTTTGAAGGAACATTTTAAGGAATTATTTACTATTGCAATATTTTCTGACAAAATGTGAAAAGATGAGGTAATTATGGCGGTGGTTAAGCATTTAAATTTGCCTGAGATAGAGTTTGACTCATTGGAAATGGCAAAATTCAGTTGCAAATTAAACAAATGGAACATGAGAAAGATTTAAAGTGGCTTGAATACAAAAGAGAGAGAGCAGAAAAAGACAGAGAAAGAGAGAGAGAAGAAAAAGCAAGGGAAAGAGAGAGAGAGGAAAAAGAAAAAGAAAGAGAGAGGAAAAAGAAAAGGAGAGAGAAGAAAGGAGAAAAGAAAGAATAGCCCTAGCAGAACAAAAGGAAAAAGAAAGGGAGATACAGATCAGGGGAAAAGATAAAGAGAGGGAGTTGAACTTCAGAAAATGGCCATGAAATATGACAATCAGTTAAAATTGGCAGGCGATAAGGGAAACGTACAGTTGGATGATAGTGATGAGGATAGTGAGAAAGAGAGTCATAGTCGAAGGCTTGGTGGGAATCTATTTAAATATGTCCAAGCATACTTTTGGAGGAGTTTAAAAATTCAATTCCTGATGTAGTGAGAACTCAAAACAGAGAGTTAAAACTGCGAGATTAGCAGCGGAAATTTCAGATGATTATGAATTAGTTCATAAATCAAAGATTGGTTTCCGACATCAGTTTCAGCCTGTGATGGATAGAAACTGGGGACATGAGAAATACTCAAGTGGTAAAGGTAAAGGTGATCTGATGGGAGATAATAATTAGAGTGTACCTCAGATTAAAAAAGAAATCCAGGAGGGTGGAAAAGAAATAAAAAGTTTCAAATGTTTTCACAGAAATAAACTAGGTGACTGTTTATTTAGTTGGTGACTGAAGAAAAGCACTGGAAAGGCTGATGTGGTAAAACAGGATAAGACAGTGGGATTTGTTAAAGTGGTAAAGGAAAGCCCAAGTGAAGCGAAGGAGGTACAAAAGATTGCACAGCCTGATCAAGAGGTGATTAATCAGCAGGTGCCAGATCTCTTTAAAGAATTTACTTGTGTGGGTTAATTTTACTCATGTGTATCAGGAGGAGCAGGTAAAGAAGTCACAATTTTAAGAGATACGGGAGCTAGTCAATCTTTAATGGTAAGAGATGAGGAATTATGTAGTTTGGGAAGAATGTTGCCAGAAAAGGTGGTAATATGTGGAATTCAGGGTGAGAGGAGTAGTGTTCAATTATATAATGTCAGGTTGGAAAGTCCATTGAATAGTGGTTAAGTAGTAGTAGGGGTAATAGAGAAACTATCTTGTCCAGAAATACAGTTTATCTTGGGTAATGATATAGCTGGATTGCAGGTGGGAGTGATGCCTACTGTGGTTGATAAGCCAGTGGAAAATCAGACAACTGAAGTGCTGAAGGACGAATATCCTGGGATTTTTTCGGATTGTGTAGTAACAAGGTCGCAAAGTCACAGGTTAAGACAAGAGGAGAAATCAAAGAGTGAAGATAGTTCATAGAATTTACAGTGCAGAAGGAGGCCATTCGGCCCATCGACTCTGCACCAGCTCTTGGAAAGAGCACCCTACCCAAGGTCCACAACTCCAACTTATCCCCATAACCCAGTAACCCCACACAACACTAAGGGCAATTTTGGACACCAAGGACAATTTAGCATGGCCAATCCACCTAACCAGCACATCTTTGGACTGTGGGAGGAAACCGGAGCACCCGGAGGAAACCCACGCACACACGGGGAGAATGTGCAGACTCCGCACAGACAGTGACCCAAGCCGGGAATCGAACCTGGGACCCTGGAGCTGTGAAGCAATTGTGCTATCCACAATGCTACCGTGCTGCCCAATTATGACGTTGAAGTGCAATTATCAGAAACGATTTTTGATCAGAACGTTGAAAAAGAACAAGAACAGGTGGAGGATGAGGCGGATATTTTTAGTTCAGGAAAATTGGCGGAGTTACAACAAATAGATATAGAAATAAAATGGATGTGTCTGTAAGCATACACGGAAGAGGAATCTGAGTGTATACCAGAGTGTTATTACTGTAAAGGTGATGTCTTGATGAGAAAATGGAGACCTTTACATATGCAGGTGGATGAAAAGTGGGCAGAAGTTCATCAAGTTGTATTGCCGGTAGGGTATAGAAAGGAGGTGTTGCGAGTTGCACATGAGGTACCAGTGGGAGGTCATTTGGGAATAAGGAAAACTCAAGCTAAAATCCAGAAACATTTTTATTGGCCTGGACTACATAAAGATGTAGTTAAATTTTGTCAATCATGTCACACATGTGAACTGATAGGGAAACCTCAAGCATTGATAAAACCAGCGCCCTTAATACCCATTCCAGCATTTCAGGAACCTTTTACAAAGGTCCTAATTGATTGCGCGCAGGACCGCTTCCTAAAACGAAAAGTGGGAATTAATACCTTTTTAAAAAATATATATATTTTATTGAAAATGTTTTCCAAACAACAATTTTTCCCTCTTACAAAGCAAACAAAACAATAACAAAACAGAGATTTTTAACGATACACAAGTAACAAAACCCCATTATCTATTGACCTAAACTAAACTAAAGCCCCCCCCCCCCTCCCCCTGGGTTGCTGCTGCTGGTCAAGCTGTCTTCCCTCTAACGTTCCCCTAGGTAGTCGAGAAATGGCTGCCACCGCCTGGTGAACCCTTGAGCCGATCCTCTCAGGGCAAACTTTATCTGCTCCAGTTTAATGAACCCCGCCATATCGTTTACCCAGGCCTCCAGTCCGGGGGGTTTCGCCTCCTTCCACATGAGTAGGATCCTGCGCCGGGCTACTAGGGACGCAAAGGCCACGACATCGGCCTCTTCCGCCTCCTGCACTCCCGGCTCTTCCGCAACTCCAAATAGAGCTAACCCCCAGCCTGGTTTGACCCGAGCCTTCACCACCTGCGAAATCACTCCCGTCACTCCCTTCCAATACCCTTCCAGTGCCGGGCACGCCCAAAACATATGTGCGTGGTTTGCCGGGCTCCCGCCACACCTCCCACATTTGTCCTCCACTCCAAAGAACCTGCTCAATCTTGCCCCCGTTACGTATGCTCTATGTAGCACCTTAAATTGAATCAGGCTAAGCCTGGCGCATGAGGAAGAGGAATTTACCCTGCTTAGGGCATCAGCCCACATACCCTCCTCTATCTCCTCCCCTAATTCTTCTTCACACTTTCTTTTTAGTTCGCCCACCGACTCCTCCCCCTCTTCCCTCATCGCTCTATAAATCTCTGACACCTTGCCCTCTCCGACCCACACCCCTGAAAGTACCCTGTCCTGTATCCCCTGTGTCGGGAGCAACGGAAATTCCCTCACCTGTTGTCTAGTAAACGTCCTCACTTGCATATATCGCAAAAGATTTCCCCGGGGCAACTTATACTTTTCCTCCAATGCTCCCAAGCTCGCAAAAGTCCCATCTATAAATAAATCTCCCACCTTCCTAATTCCCAACTGGTACCAGCTCTGAAATCCTCCATCCATTCTTCCTGGGGCGAACCTATGGTTGTTCCTGATAGGGGACCCCACCAGGGCTCCCCGCACCCCTCTCTGTCGCCTCCACTGTCCCCAGATATTCAGTGTTGCCGCCACCACCGGGTTCGTGGTAAACTTTTTAGGTGAGAACGGTAGCGGCGCCGTCACCAGCGCCTCTAAACTCGTCCCTTTACAGGACTTTCTCTCCAGTCTTTTCCACGCCGCTCCCTCACCCTCCATCATCCATCTACGTACCATTGCCACATTGGCGGCCCAATAGTAATCACCCAAGTTCGGTAGTGCCAGTCCTCCTCTGTCCCTACTACGCTGAAGGAACCCCCTCCTTACTCTCGGAACTTTCCCTGCCCACACGAAGCTCGTGATGCTCCTATCTATTTTATTAAAAAAGGTCTTGGTGATTAGTATAAGGAGACATTGAAATACAAATAAGAACCTCGGGAGGACCATCATCTTAATTGCTTGCACCCTGCCCGCCAGCGATAGAGGCTGCATGTCCCACCTCTTGATCTCCTCCTCCATTTGTTCTACCAGCCGTGTCAGATCAAGTCTGTGCAAGGTTCCCCAGCTCCTAGCGATCTGAATCCCCAGGTATCGGAAGTTTCTTTCCACTTTCCTTAGCGGTAAGCCTTCTTTACTCTGGTCCCCTGGATGTATCACAAATAATTCACTCTTCCCCATGTTTAGCCTATACCCTGAGAATTCCCCGAACCCCCTCAAAATTCGCATAACCTCTATCATCCCCCCCGCTGGGTCCGACACATATAACAATAGGTAATCTGCGTATAACGAAACTCGGTGCTCTTCTCCCCCTCTAATCACCCCTCTCCATTTCTTGGAGTCTCTCAACGCCATGGCCAGAGGTTCAATTGCTAACGCGAACAACAATGGAGACAGCGGGCATCCCTGTCTTGTTCCCCTATATAATCGGAAATACTCCGATCTATGTCGACCTGTAACTACACTTGCCGTTGGAGCCCCATAAAGAAGTCTAACTCAGCTAATAAACCCATTCCCAAACCCAAACCTCCTTAACACTTCCCATAAATACTCCCACTCCATCCTATCAAATGCCTTCTCTGCATCCATTGCCGCCACTATCTCTGCCTCCCCCTCCACTGGGGGCATCATTATCACCCCTAATAGTCGTCGCACGTTAACATTCAGTTGTCTCCCTTTTACGAACCCTGTCTGGTCTTCGTGCACCACCCCCGGGACACAGTCCTCTATCCTCGATGCCAGTACCTTTGCCAGCAATTTGGCGTCCACGTTCAATAGTGAAATAGGTCTATAGGGCCCGCACTGCAACGGATCTTTGTCCCTCTTCAAAATTAGCGATATCGTCGCCTCCGACATCGTCGGGGGTAGGGTCCCCCCTTCCCTGGCCTCATTGAACGTCCTCGCCATCAACGGGGCCAAGAAGTCCACATATTTTCTGTAATATTCCACCGGGAACCCGTCTGGCCCCGGGGCCTTCCCTGCTTCCATGCTTCCCAGTCCCTTAATAACCTCGTCCACCTCAATCGGCGCCCCCAGGCCTGCCACCTCCTGCTCCTCCACTTTCGGGAACCTCAATTGGTCCAGGAACTGCCGCATCCCCTCCTCTCCCTCTGGGGGTTGAGACCTATACAGTTCCTCATAGAAGGTCTTGAACACCTCATTGATCTTTCCTGCCCTTTCGTCTCTAATTCCTCCTATCTCCCTCGCTGCTGCCCTCTTTTGCAATTGATGCGCCAACAGGTGACTAGCCTTTTCCCCATATTCATACCTCCTCCCCTGTGCCTTCCTCCACAGTACCTCCGCCTTTCTGGTGGTCAGAAGGTCAAACTCCGTCTGGAGTCGTCTCCTCTCCCTGTACAATTCCTCCTCCGGGGTCTCTGCAAATTCCCTGTCCACCCTTAAAATCTCCCCCAGTAATCTTTCCCTTTCCTTGGCCTCTGTTTTCCTTTTGTGGGCCCCAATAGAGATCAGCTCTCCTCTGACCACCGCTTTTAATGCTTCCCAGACCACTCCCACAGGGACCTCGCCGTCGTCATTGACCTCCAGGTATCTCTCAATACACCCCCGCACTCTTGCACACACTCCCTCATCCGCCATCAGTCCCACATCTAATCGCCAGAGTGTTCTCTGCTCCCTGTCCTCTCCTACTTCCAGGTCACCCAATGTGGGGCATGATCTGAAACCTCTATGGCTGAGTACTCCGCTTCTTCCACCCTAGAGATCAACGACCTTCCCAAAACAAAAAAATCTATCCGGGAGTACACTTTATGGACATGGGAGAAGAAGGAAAACTCCCTAGCCCGAGGTCTAAAAAATCGCCATGGATCCACTCCCCGCATTTGGTCCATAAACCCCGCTGCCGGCCTTCTTCCAGTCCTTGAGCTGGATCTATCTAGCCCCGGGTCCAGCACCGTATTAAAGTCCCCTCCTAAAATCAAGTTTCCTGCCTCCAGGTCCGGTATACGCCCCAGCATCCCTCTCATGAATCCCGCATCGTCCCAATTTGGGGCACACACATTAACCAACACGACCTCCATTCCCTCTAGCCTACCACTCACCATTACATATCTACCTCCGCTATCTGCTACGATGTTCTTTACTTCAAATGCTACCCGTTTCCCCACCAAGATGGCCACCCCTCTGTTCTTTGCGTCCAGTCCTGAGTGGAACACCTGTCCCACCCATCCTTTCCTTAGCCTAACTTGGTCCGCCACCTTTAGGTGCGTCTCTTGGAGCATAACCACGTCTGCCCTTAGTCCTTTCAAATGCGCGAGCACTCGGGCCCTTTTTATCGGTCCATTCAGGCCTCTCACGTTCCACGTGATCAGCCGCAGTAGGGGGCTACCTGCCCCCCTCCCGTGTCGACTAGCCATTACCTTCTCTGGGCCAGTCCCATATCCCGCCTCCGCGCTCCCGCACGCTCCCCCAGCGTCGCACACCATCCCCGCCCACCCACGCTTTAGCCATTTCCTTTTGGATTTCCGCAGCAGCAACCCAGTTGTCCCCCCCCTCCCCCTCTCTCCCCCCCCCCCCCCCCCCCCCCCCCGCTAGATCCCTATCTAGCATGATTGCTGCCCCCATATCACTTCCGTAAGTCAGCTGACTTCAACTGACCCCGGCTGCTCCTGCTCACTCCTCGACCCCCCCCCGTGTGGGGGAACTCCCATCCGCCTTGCGCCTGTCTTCCCGCATTATTCTTTCTGGCGCGGGAACATCCCTTTACCTGACCCGCCTCTTATGGCGCAGCTCCCTTTCCCCTCCCCCTCTCCTTCCCCATTCTCCGACTATGTCCCGTCTTTCCCCCCCTCACCGGCGCCCATATTTCCCCAATGTCTCCCCCCTTCCCTGTTTACTTCTCAATTAACTTCCACCGTAATATTAACAAAAACAATAAAAATAACATTTCCTGCAGCATCAGTCCCTCAGTTCCGGTCCAATTTCTCTTCTTTGATGAAGGACCATGCTTCCTCCGCCGTCTCGAAATAATAGTGTCTTTCCTGATACGTGACCCATAGTCTTGCCGGCTGCAGCATCACAAACTTCACCTTCCTTTTATGCAACACCTCTTTGGCTCGGTTGAAGCTCGCCCTCCTTCTCGCCATCTCCGCACTCCAATCCTGGTATATCCGTACCACCGCATTCTCCCATTTGCTACTCCGCACCTTTTTAGCCCATCTCAGGACCTCTTCTCTGACCTTAAGGCGGTAAAATCGCACGATTATCGCCCTCGGTGGTTCTCCCGCTTTTGGTCTTCTCGCCGGAATCCGATTTGCCCACTCAACCTCCATGGGGCCCGCAGGGGCCTCAGCTCCCATCAACGAGCTTAGCATCTTACTTGCGTACTCTCCACAGTCCACTCCTTCCACATCCTCAGGGAGTCCTAGTATCCGAAGGTTCTTCCTTCGCGCTCCGTTTTCGAGGGCCTCGATCCTTTCAGTACACTTTTTATGAAGTGCCTCGTGCGTCTGAGTCTTAACCGCCAGGCCCAGGATCTCGTCCTCAATATCTGTCACCTTCTGCTCCACCACGCGGAGCTCAGTCTCCTGGGTCTTTAATGTCTCCTTGAGCCCCTCAATTGCCTGTAGCATCGGGGTCAGCACCTCCCTCTTCAACAGCTCCACGCACCGTCTCACGATTTCATCCTGCTCAGGCCACCATGTCGCCTGCGCTTTCTCCGCCGCCATCTTGTATTTCTCTCCCTCTGACCTTTTGTTCGATGATTCCTCGGGCTGCAGCCGCCGCCGCCGGTTTCTTCCTTCTTCGTTCGGGGGGGACTCCCTTCCCACACACCCCACACCGGGTCGCGTCGTCGAAAAATTCCCCATTGGGGCTCTTAAAAGAGCCCGAAGGTCCGTCGGAGCTGGAGCCGCCGAAACGTGCGGCTAGCTCGGCATCACCGCAACCGCGAATTAATACCTTTTGACTACAATGGATGTGTCTACTAGGTTTCCAGAGGCAAATCCAGTACATCAATTACAGCTAAAAAGATTGTGGAGGAGTTACTTAAATTCTTTACTAGATATGAACTACCCACAGAAATTCAATCGGATCAAGGATCGAATTTTACTTCAAAGTTATTCAAAGAACTTATGGATAGCTTAGGAATAAAACAATTTAAATCAACTGCGTACCATCCAGGATCGCAGGGTGGGTTAAAAAGGTGGCATCAGACATTAAAGACAATGTAGGGTGTATTGTCAAGATTATCCAGAGGATTGGGATAAAGGAATCCCATTCGTATTGTTTGCAATTAGGGATGCACCTAATGAGTCTACCAAATTTAGTCCTTTTGAACTAAATTTTGGTCATGAGGTAAGAGGACCACTTAAATTGTTGAAGGAAAAATTGGTGGGTGAGAAATCGGAAATTACACTATTAGATTACATGTCAAATTTTAGGGAACGATTAAATAGAGCAGGTGAATTGGCTAGACAACATTTGAAAGTTGCACAAAATGTGATGAAACGCGTAGCGGACAAGAAATCCAAAGTTCGTAGTTTTGCCAGTGGGGATAAAGTTTTAGTGTTGTTACCAGTGGTAGGGGAGCCTTTAAAACCTAGGTTTTGTGGACCGTATCAGATTGAAAGGAAATTAAGTGAGGTGAATTATGTGGTAAAAACACCAGATAGAAGGAAGACTCACCGAGTGTGTCATGTGAATATGCTTAAAAGGTACTTCGAAAGGGAAGGAGATAAAAAGGAGGTTTTAATGATTCTAACTCAAAGTGATCGTGTTTTCGGGATCCTTAAGGGGGAGGGGTAGAAGCTCCAAGTCGTGGTCCACATAGGTACCAACGACATAGGTAGGAAAAGGGATAGGGATGTAAGGCAGGAATTCAGGGAGCTAGGGTGGACACTTAGATCTAGGACAAACTGAATTATTATCTCTGGGTTGTTACCCGTGCCACATGATAGTGAGATGAGGAATAGGGAAAGAGAGGAGTTGAACGCGTGGCTACAGGGATGGTGCAGGAGGGAGGGTTTCAGATTTCTGGATAACTGGGGCTCATTCTGGGGTCGGTGGGACCTCTACAAACGGGATGGTCTACACCTGGACCAGAGGGGTACCAATATCCTGGGCGGGAAATTTGCTAATGCTCTTCGGGAGGGTTTAAACTAGTTCAGCAGGGGCATGGGAATCTGAATTGTAGCTCCAGTATACAGGAGGTTGAGAGTAGTGAGGTCATGAGTAAGGTTTTAAAGTTGCAGGAGTGTACCGGCAGGCAGGAAGGTGGTTTAAAGTGTGTCTTCTTCAATGCCAGGAGCATCCGGAATAAGGTGGGTGAACTTGCGGCATGGGTTGGTACCTGGGACTTCGATGTTGTGGCCATTTCGGAGACATGGACAGAGCAGGGACAGGAATGGTTGTTGCAGGTGCCGGGGTTTAGATATTTCAGTAAGCTCAGGGAAGGTGGTAAAAGGGGGGAGGCGTGGCATTGTTAGTCAAGGACAGTATTACGGTGGCAGAAAGGACGTTTGATGAGGACTCGTCAATTGAGGTAGTATGGGCTGAGGTTAGAAACAGGAAAGGAGAGGTCACCCTGTTAGGGGTTTTCTATAGGCCTCCGAAAAGTTCCAGAGATGTAGAGGAAATGATTGCAAAGATGATTCTGGATAGGAGCGAAAGCAACAGGGTAGTGTTATGGGGGACTTTAACTTTCCAAATATTGACTGGAAACGCTATAGTGCGAGTACTTTCGATGGGTCCGTTTTTGTCCAATGTGTGCAGGAGAGTTTCCTGACACAGTATGTAGATAGGCCAACGATAGGAGAGGCTGTATTGGATTTGGTACTGGGTAATGAACCAGGACAGGTGTTAGATTTGGAGGTAGGTGAGCACTTTGGTGATAGTGACCACAATTCGATTACGTTTACTTTAGTGATGGAAAGGGATAGGTATATACCGCAGGGCAAGAGTTATATCTGGGGGAAAGGCAATTATGATGCGATAAGGCAAGACTTAGGATGCATCGGATGGAGAGGAAAACTGCAGGGGATGGGCACAATGCAAATGTGGAGCTTGTCCAAGGAACAGCTACTGCGTGTCCTTGATAAGTATGTGCCTGTCAGGCAGGGAGGAAGTGGTCGAGTGAGGGAACCGTGGTTTACTAAAGCAGTCAAAACACTTGTCAAGAGGAAGAATGAGGCTTTTGTAAAGATGAGACATGAAGGTTCAGTAAGGGCGCTCGAGAGTTACAAGTTAGCTAGGAAGGACCTAAAGAGAGAGCTAAGAAGAGCCAGGAGGGGCCATGAGAAGTCTTTGGCAGGTAGGATCAAGGATAACCCTAAAGCTTTCTATAGATATGTCAGGAATAAAAGAATGACTAGGGTAAGAGTAGGGCCAGTCAAGGACAGTAGTGTGCTTGGAGTCCAAGGAGATAGGAGAGGTGCTAAATGAATATTTTTCGTCAGTATTCACACAGGAAAAAGACAATGTTGTCGAGGAGAATACTGAGATTCAGGCTACTAGACTAGAAGGACTTGAGGTTCATAAGGAGGAGGTGTTAACAATTCTGGAAAGGGTGAAAATAGATAAGTCCCCTGGGCCGTATGGGATTTATCCTAGGATTCTTTGGGAAGCTAGGGAGGAGATTGCTGAGCCTTTGGCTTTGATTTTTAAGTCATCTTTGTCAACAGGAATAGTGCCAGAAGACTGGAGGATAGCAAATGTTGTCCCCTTGTTCAAGAAGGGGAGTAGAGACAACCCCGGTAACTATAGACCAGTGAGCCTTACTTTTGTTGTGGGCAAAATCTTGGAAAGGTTTATAAGAGATAGGATGTATAATCATCTGGAAAGGAATAATTTGATTAGAGATAGTCAACACGGTTTTGTAAAGGGTAGGTCGTGCCTCACAAACCTTATTGAGTTCTTTGAGAAGGTGACCAAACAGGTGGATGAGGGTAAAGCAGTTGATGTGGTGTATATGGATTTCAGTAAAGCGTTTGATAAGGTTCCCCACGGTAGGCTACTGCAGAAAATACGGAAGCATGGGATTCAGGGAGATTTAGCAGTTTGGATCAGAAATTGGCTAGCTGGAAGAAGACAAAGGGTGGTGGTTGATGGGAAATGTTCAGACTGGAGTCCAGTTACTAGTGGTGTACCACAAGGATCTGTTTTGGGGCCACTGCTGTTTGTCATTTTTATAAATGATCTGGAGGAGGGCGTAGAAGGATGGGTGAGTAAATTTGCAGATGACACTAAAGTCGGTGGAGTTGTGGACAGTGCGGAAGGATGTTACAAGTTACAGAGGGACATAGATAAGCTGCAGCGCTGGGCTGAGAGGTGGCAAATTGAGTTTAATGCAGAAAAGTGTGAGGTGATTCATTTTGGAAGGAATAACAGGAAGACAGAGTACTGGGCTAATGGTAAGATTCTTGTCAGTGTGGATGAGCAGAGCGATCTCGGTGTCCATGTACATAGATCCCTGAAAGTTGCCACTCAGGTTGAGAGGGTTGTTAAGAAGGCGTACGGTGTGTTAGCTTTTATTGGTAGAGGGATTGAGTTTCGGAGCCATGAGGTCATGTTGCAGCTGTACAAAACTCTGGTGCGGCCGCATTTAGAGTATTGCGTGCAATTCTGGTCACCGCATTATAGGAAGGATGTGGAAGCATTGGAAAGGGTGCAGAGGAGATTTACCAGAATGTTGCCTGGTATGGAGGGAAGATCTTATGAGGAAAGGCTGAGGGACTTGAGACTGTTTTTGTTAGAGAGAAGAAGGTTAAGAGGTGACTTAATTGAGGCATACAAGATGATCAGAGGATTGGATAGGGTGGACAGTGAGAGCCTTTTTCCTCGGATGGTGATGTCTAGTACGAGGGGACATAGCTTTAAATTGAGGGGAGATAGATATAAGACAGACGTCAGAGGTAGGTTCTTTACTCAGAGAGTAGTAAGAATGTGGAATGCCCTGCCTGCAACAGTAGTGGACTCGCCAACACTAAAGGTATACAAATGGTCATTGGATAGACATATGGACGATAAGGGAATAGTGTAAATGGGCTTTAGAGTGGTTTGACAGGTCGGCGCAACATCGAGGGCTGAAGGGCCTGTACTGAGCTGTAATGTTCTATGTTCTATGTGACAAACCAAATCCAGATGACTGTGAATTTGACATACCTCAAATTAAATTGGAAAATGAGGATGTTCTTAAAAATTGGGATGAATTGTTAAGTTACCTTCCAGTGGAAAAACAAACTGACCTGAAAGAGTTATTGATATCACATGGGCAAGTTTGTAGAGATAAATTGGGAAGTACTCAAATGTAGATGTGGGAAATGCTGTTCCTATCAATTAACATCCATATAGACTTAACCTTTTAAAATTGGCACAGGTTAACAGAGAGATTGAGAGTATGCTTACAAATGGCATAATTAAAGTGGGTTGCAGCCAGTGGAGCTCACACATAGTGATGGTACCTAAACCAGACGGTACCCAATGGTTGTGTGTGGACTGTAGAAAGGTGAATGCAGTTACAAGAACGGACTCTTATCCTATCCCACCATTGATGGATTGCATGGAGAAAGTGGGACAATCTGCTTTTATTTCCACCTTCCAGACATTGAAAGAACATTTAAAACATCGTATGGAGTTCTTCGGTCGACTTCAGGAGGCGGGTTTGGTGATGAACCTAGCCAAAAGTGAATTTGGAGAAGCCCGAATCAGTTTCCTTGAGGAGTTTCCGATACCCTCAAAATGAAGGGAGGCAATGCGATCTCTTAACATGAATGAATTTGATCGAACCTTTGTGCAAAGGTTTTGTGGCGTGATTACTCCACTGATGGACTTGTTAAAGAAACCTAAAAAATGTCAATGGACAGCGGACTTTCAACAGGCATTTGACTGCCTGAAAGCTGTGATCATCAACGTTCCTGTATTGGAGCATTGCAAGGGTATCTGTGGTCAGATTGAACTAGAGTATCTGATTCTAAAGAGAATTGCCGAGGAGTAGAGGAATGGATGGATCGTGCAGAGACTTTGTTCAAAGAGACTGTCAATCGAGAAGGATTTCGGTTGGAGGAAGAAGAACAAAGAAAAATGGACTATATTATTATGCTTGTTTGCATGTGTTGCTTTTAAAAAAAAAAAACGAAAAGGTATATTTACTGTGTACATTTCTTAGTGGATGGTGCAAAAGTGAAAAATGAAACCATCTTGAAGTTGATGGGGTTTTTTTTTCCTTGGGGGGAGGTGTCATGTGAGGGTACCTTTAGGACATGGATGTTTAAGCAATGTACCTTTAAGAAAACAGTGATGTCAGAGAGTGGGTGGAGCTCAGCTCAGGTCAGCCATTTTGCAGGTTTTTAGTTGCAGTTTAAAAAGCAGTGTGTGTGTCTGTGTGTTTCCAGAGAGCTGCAAGTTTTGCAGTTTAGTTTTGCAGTTGGAGAAAGCAGGTTGTGTGTGTCTGTGTGTGTCCAGAGAGCTGCAGGCAAAAAACAAGGTGCTGGAGTTGAAATCAACCAAGCTAATATATCTCTGCCATTCTACAGAAAATATATTTATCCTTTAACCTGATGTGATACTGTTTAAAGGTGTTAAATCTCTTGGAAATTTGAAGGAACATTTTTAGGAATTATTCACTGTTGCAATATTTTCTGAGTTATCTTTGAAGTAAGGGGTGTTAAGAGATCCAATGTTTATTTAAGATGTTAAGTTGAGTTCATGGAATAAACAGTATTTTGTGTTTAAAAACCCACGTGTCCATAATTGCAATCCCACACCTAGGGGAAAAGCTGTGTGCTCGGAAAAGCAACAAATCCATTAAAGGGAGAGGTTGGTTGAACTCCATGATACATTTTGGGGTTCTGAAAACGCCTCACCCATGACACCTGAAACTGAAGTGGTCAAAGCATGAGTTGTGTGTTAGTAGTTGCAGGGTTTTCGTTTTTGACAAGGCTGCAAGCAGCAAAAGCACCAGCGGCCAACAGTAATGACAATGTACACAAGCACAGGAAACAGGGACACCAAGCTGAAAGCTATGTAGGTGCTTCAGAAAGCAGCATATTCATACACACATCATGTGTCTTTTTATGGAAAAACATTAGAAGAACTACCAGAAGGTGCTAAGAAAAATATAACAATTCTGACAACACCGAAAGCAATTTAAAGATGGGAAAAACACGGCAGGCATCAAATTTCTTTTCCTTTTGTTCAGTCTTCCTAACTACAAAACATTACAATCAAGGGGAGGAAAATTATAAACTTTGCCTTGACGTTTAACTTAAATTGCAAACAAGGAAAAGATTTTACAAGGGAGCCGTGGAAGGTTCAGTGACAATGATTTTCGAGGAGTGTCTGGGAATGAATATGTATGGATGTTTACTATTATGTTTTACTCTTTTCCTTCTACGATGTAACAAAGAAAAAATGAAATGTAAGGAAATTTCATTTCTTCCCTTTTTTGCAGGGCGGTATTACTTCTGCGTAATATGGCTGTAGATTTATTAAAATGTGGCACTACTTTTTTTAAAGAACTGAATGAAAGGACTGAGTGTTTGTTGTGACTACATTTTGGATATTGTGCAAATGAACATGTATCTTTTACTTACAAGAAAACTTGCTTTTGTGTCTGTTCTCAAGTTAAAACACTACTTCTCAAATGTTCATCTTACTGTGATCAGTCAAGACGTGGGAAAAAAAGGGGAAATTATCCCAGATCTCTCCCCAGGCTTTATAACCACCAAGCGGCACACACCCATTGATGAAGAAGACACCGTTTCCTGATTTTAAAATATTTTGGCTGCGATTTAACGGAAATGAAACAGAGTCCCATGTCGAGCGTATTTAGCTGGGTGTTTCCAGGCGCCAGAAACACCGAAAACGACCACATTATTAAATGGGACTCTGCTTTGTTTCTGGGCCTCGGCGAGGAACACCCCATTGAGGCCACACTTAGTCCTGTTTCCTGCACTAATGAGCTTCGTTCGCCAGTGCAGGAAGAGATCAGGGTGCCATTTTTAAATGGTGCTCCAATCTCAAGACCCCCATCCAGGCCTTCGGATCCCGCCCAACATCCCAACTCACCAATAAGGGGGTCATCGAGCCCCCGCACCCCACCTCATAAGGGCCTGACCCCCAGTATGGGCATGATGCCACCTGGGCACCACCAGCCTGGCACCCTGGCAGTATCCCTGCCAGCCTGGCAGTGCCACTTGGGCACTCCGGCAATACTAGGGTGGCATTCAGGTAGTACCTGCAGAATGGTATGCTGACAGTGCAATCTGGGAACCTTGGTATTGCCAGGGTACCACTTTGGAAAAGCTATGGGTGGTATAGGGGTGCGAGGGTAGCACCCTGTCCAGAGCCTGACCACCCAGGAGCCCCCAAATGCCTAGAAGACCCCCCAAAGTGCCGATATGCCTGGTCCACGTTTGCGGAAACCAGCGCTAAACAACTCCCGCTCTGGGTCTCCGAGGCGAGGCCATTAGGTCCCAGGTGCTGAGTAGATCTGGCATAGACATATTCTTTTTTAAAATAAATTTAGAGTACCCAATTATTTTATTTTCCAATTAAGGGGCAATTTAGCGTGGCCAATCCACCTACCTTGCACATCTTTGGGTTGTGCGGGTGAAACCCGCACAGACATGGGGAGAATGTGCAAACTCCACACAGACAGTGACCCAGGGCCGGGATTCGAATCCGGGTCCTCCGCGCCACAGTCCCAGTGCTAACCACTGCACCACATGCCAACCCTGCGTAGACATATTCACTTGAAAATGCAAATCAGTGTTACAACCTCAATCAGCAAGATCCGGATCGCAACGCCTCGCGAGATCTCGTGAGGCATGACAAGGACGGTAAATCTCGCAACAGGCCTCTCATGAGATTTACTGGACTCGTCGCGTCCTGAGTAGGGTGTGGTGAGATTGATAGATTGCGCCCTTTGACAGGGTTAGTAATGAAGATGTTGGACAGGTATATATCCCTCCAAATATATCATAGTCTCATAAGACAGATGTAATTGGATGTTTTTGATACCACCCCTAAAGGATGTTACTGAAAAAAAAGCAGAATTAATTTCTTTCTAGGAGAGGGTGCTACACAAATATATTATGTACTATACTGAATAAGCACACGTGGGTAAATAGTAAAGTTATAAACATTGGATTGCCGGAATATGTATGAATCATTAAAATATCAGAGCTTGATAGCTAAACGTTTCCCCCGCCTGAGCTGTTTATATTGTATTTGAAGTTTTAACAGATGTTTCATGTTTATTATGATTATATAGCACTTGGAAATGATTACTCACAAATTAAGAATGCCTCCTCCAGAATTGTAGGGTCAAGTTTAGAAATTATTCCAAAGTGTTGGGCACAGGTACCCAGGAAGCATTTTTCTCTTTTTACTCATCAAGTGCTGTTTGAGGATGGTATAGCCTTAGATATAGAGTCAGTTCCATAAATGGTATGAACATCTTATCGAGGTTCAACCAGTGTCGACCATATGTAATACAAGAGCATTACAATGGTATTTCCTTTATAACATGAACTGTATATTCATTTCTTTTGCTTGTCCACTTTTTTAATCTCTTCAAAAACAGATGAAGGAAACACTTAGTAAGACAAAGCCAGATATGAATCATTAAACTCTATAAAACTTGACTGCCTTGGCAGTCATTGCTGAACTTGGCTGCTTGCCTCTGAGCTTTTCAAAAATCTTCCTCTGTTCACAGCCAGAAGGGACAGTGTGTGTCTTGGGTTTATCGATTGCTTTGAGAGTCTAAGTTTTCTTTCTATTCTTTCATATGATATGAATGTCACTGATTTATTGCCCTCCCAACTAAGTGGCAATTTAGCGTGGTCAATCCATCTGCCTTGCACATCTTTGGTCTTTGGGTTGTGGGGTGAGACCCACACACAGACACGGGAGAATGAGCAAACTCCGCACGGAGAGTGACCCGGGGCCGGGATCGAACCCGGGTCCTCGGCGCCGTGAGGCAGCAGTGCTAACCGTACTTTACTGAATATTGTTGAGCTGCTTGAGTATTGCTGAAGCTGCATTCATCCAGGTAGAACATAGAATATACAGTACAGAAGGAGGCCATTCAGCCCATCGAGACTGCACTGACCCACTCAAGCCCCCACTTCCACCCCTCCCCGTAACCCAGTAACCCAGCCTAACCTTTTTAGAAACTAAGGGCAATTTAGCATGGCCAATCCACCTAATCTGCACGTCTTTGGACTGTGGGAGGAACCTATGGGAGGTTTGGACCAAGGCTGTAATAAGGCCTGGAGCAGAGTGGAGCAGAACCCAAACTAAATATCAGACAGTAGGCTGTTACTGCGAAGCTACGCTTGTTCGCATTCCGATTACACCTTCCATCAGGCGATTGAAAGTAGACTGAAGAGGTGGTATAAGAACAAAAAAAATGCTGGAGAAACTCAATAGGTCTGGCAGCTTCTGTGGAGAGAAACAGAGTTTCAGGTTGAACTATGTTTCTATCCACAGATGCTGACTGACCTCCTGAATTTCTCCAACTTTTGTTTGTTTGTATTTCAGATTTCCAGCATCTGCAGTATTTTGCTTTTGTGTTACGTTGAAAAGGTGGCAACTGATTTAATAAGATTTGTCGTGCTTTTTGTGGATGGGACATACCTGGGAATTATTTCCCTTTGTCAGGTAGATGTCAGTGCTGTAGCTGCACTGACACATCTTGGCCAGAGGCATTGCTAGTTCTGGAGCACAAGTCTTCAGCACTATAGCTAGGATGTTGTTGAGACCCATAGCTTTGAAGTATCGAGGCCCTTCAGGAGTTTCTTGAGTGAGTTGGCTGAAGGCTGGCTTCTGGATGGTGGAGACCTGCAGAGGCAGTCAAAATGGATCATCCATTCAGCACTTCTGGCTGAAGATGGTTGCAAATGCATGCACACGTGCATGAGAGAACAACATGAAGAGGCTGTATTAAGCTAGATCTTTTTTCCTTCATGTTAGTTCTCTCACTACCTGCCACAGATACAGTGTGGCAATTACATTCTTCAGGACTTAGCCAGCTCAGTCAGTAGCTGTGTCATCGAACCACATTGAACTCCCCACCCATAGTATATTTTGAGCCCTTGCTATTCTCAGTGCTTCTTCTAAATGGTGTTCAATGTGGAAGAGTCTGATTCATCAGCTGAAAGACGGCAATGGGTGGTGATCAGCAGGAGGTTTCTTTATCAATATTTAACCTGGTGCCATGAGGCTTCATGGGGTCCAAATCCAATGTTGAGGACTCCCAGGCCCACTCCCTCCTGACTCTTTTACCACTGTGTGCCAGTGAGACAAACAGACTAGATTGATTCCTGAGATAAGAGGGTTTTCCGAATGGACGGGTTGGGGGGGGGGGGGGGGTGTGAAGAGGCGAGATGGAATAGAATAAGCCTACACTCTCTGGAGATTAGAAGAATGAGAGTTCATTGAAACATAAAATTCTGGCAAACTTGACGGCGTAGATATGGAGAGGTGGTTTCCCGTGGCTGTGGGGTGGCTGATCTTCGGTTGAGGAAAAAGGAAGATGTATCAGAAGCTTTTGATTCAACCGCACCTTCAACTGACTCTGACCCATTTCCCTCACTTATCTCTCTTTGATTCCCCTCACACCCAGAAATGTAACTGTACAGAACCTTTTCTGCAAAACCAGATAAGGGTACAGAATCGTCTCTGCCTTCGAGGATAACTGTACAGGACCCGCTATACAACCCTGGATAACTGTAAAGGACCCTCTCTGCCATACAGGATAAGTATAAGTTGATCTCTGTCTTTCAGATTAACTGTCCAGGATCCTCATTTCCTTTACCGGATAACTGTACAGGACCCTCTCTGTGTCATGATATCCACATCAGCATATCATGGTGCAATCACACACACACTGATGGACAGACAGTTGGACCAACCAGCACACACATATCACAGCCAATCACCAGTGAGAGCACACACACTAGAAAACAGGGAACATCACAGTTCCCGCTCATTCTACCAGGAGATAACACAGAGCACAGAGCTCACAGCGTGCCACTCAGACATAGACCATGTGCTGAGTGCCTCACTAAGATAGTGATAGGGCTGGGTCCACAGGTTAGCTGGTGAAGCACGTACCCAAGCCAGCAGTTAGTAGTTGTCATTGTGAAGACAAAACAGAGTTGTACCATATACAGCCGTGTTGGATCATTTGTGCATCGGAACACCCAACACGACATGATACCAGTAGTGGAAGCTAACCAGCGACTGTGAGACCTACCTGTACCCTTTCAGTAATTCGCCATCCTGCTCCATGGAAAACATCAGCCCGCCGCTCCGAATCGTTGGAAATCTTTGCGTAAACTGGAAGCTGTTTAAACAGCGCTTCCAGCTCTTCCTCGAAGCCACAGACAGGGAGAATGCATCGGACACCAGAAAGATCGCCCTCCTCCTCTCCACGGCGGGGCAACACGCCATCCTCATCTATAACTCCCTGGCATTCGTGGAAGGCGAGGACAAGACAAAATATAAGACGGTGCTTCTGAAGTTCGAAGAACACTTCAGCGTGGAAGTCAATGAGAGCTTTGAGAGGTACCTCTTCCAGCACGCCTGCAGGGTAAGGATGAGCCTTTCCAATCTTACTTGACACACCTCCGTATCCTCACGCAGTCCTGCGGCTATGAGGCCACCTCCGACTCCATGATACGGGATCAGATCGTTTTTGGGGTCATCTCGGACACTCTACGCCAGCAGCTCCTAAAAATAAAGTGCCTCACCCTAGCGACTGCCATCGAGACCTGCGTCCTCCTTGAGTACGCGACCAGCCAGTACTCCCAAATCCAGGCGGCTGAAACAGCACGGCATGGGTCCTACGAGGCGGAGCGGGTCCAGTCGATCGAGTTCCTCCCGGCCCGCGGCCCAGACGAGGGCGGCCATTTTGCGCGCTTTCCGAGGACTCCCGCGCTTGTACGCGCCAAAAGAGGGGACGTTGACGCAGAGGGACGTGATGCACAGGCGCGTTCTATGCAGGACCGCATGCGCAGTGGCGCAACGAACGCCATGACGTCACGACATGCGGCAACTGTGGCTCCGCCCATTTAAAGCGGCAATGTCCGGCCAAAGCGCGACAATGCCTCCGCTGTGGCAGGATGGGCCACTACGCTGCCTGCTGTCGAGCAGCTCAACCTGCCAACTCCCAACAATTCCGCCAGCCTCGCAGGGACGTGTGGGCGATTCAGCCCCCCTACACTGAGTCATATCCTGATAGTATGCAGACCAGCGATACTGAAGACAGGGAGCCCTTCCGCGTTGCGGTAAACCACAAGAACCGGATGCCCCCAAGTCGGAATCACCAGCCGCTGCCAGTGCACAGCATTGATCCGGGCGATGAGTGATGTGCCACCCTAACGGTCAACCCAAATTCGTCGCCCACCTGAGAGACTTGACTTATGAGCCTGTTAGCACATTGGACTCACTGAATTGTTTTACAGTACTGTTAACAAGTTTCTTTTCTTGTCGTTCATTGTTCCAGAAGTTTTCTCTCGTCGTTTGCTGATTGCATTTGTGTTCTTGGTACAACCTCGTTGGTCTGTTGCACCTGACACTTTCCTCTGTATATAGTTTAGCCTCATGTACATGTTGTAAATATTGCACACACATACTCAGATACACTCAGTACGCATTTCTACTTATTAGCATGTGGGCACATATCCTTGTGAAAGGGGGGGATGTCATGATATCCACATCAGCATATCATGGTGCAATCACACACACACTGATGGACAGGCAGTTGGACCAACCAGCACACACATAACATCGCAGCCAATCACCAATCACACCCACTATAAAACAGGGAACACCACAGTTCCCGCTCATTCTACCAGGAGATAGCTCAGAGCACAGAGCTCACAGTGCGCCACTCAGACATAGACCATGTGCTGAGTGCCTCACTAAGATAGTGATAGGGCTGGGTCCACAGGTTAGCTGGTGAAGCACGTACCCAAGCCAGCAGTTAGTAGTTGTCGTTGTTCAGACAATAAAACAGAGTTGTACCATCTACAGCTGTGTTGGATCATTTGTGCATCGGAACACCCGACACGACACTCTGCATTTCAGGATCACTTTGCAGGACCCTCTCTGCATCACAGACTACATACAGACCTATGCTGAAATACTGTAAAGGGATTGGGCGGCACGGTGATGCAGTGGTTAGCATTGCTGCGTCATGGCGCTGAGGACCTGGATTCGATCCCAGCCCCGGGTCATTGTCCGTATGAAGTTTGCACATTTCTCCCGTCTCTGCGTGGGTCTCAACCCCACAACTCAAAAAGATGTGCAGAGTAGGTGGATTGGCCACACTAAATTACCCCTTAATTGGAAAAAAAGAATTAGGTACACTAAATTTATTTTTAAAAATACTGTACAAGGATAACTACCAAAGATCAACCACAGTATTATCAGGGGAGGCGACGTAGTGGTATTGTCACTGGAATAGTAATCCAGAGGCCCAGATTAACGCTCTGGGGATGTGGGTTTAAATCCCACCACGGCAGCTGGTGGAATTTAACTTCAGTTTAGGGGCTTTTCACAGTAACTTCATTGAAGCCTACTTGTGACAATAAGCGATTATTAATATTATTATTATTAATAATAAATCTGGACTTTAAAAAAAGCCAGTCTTGGTAACAGTGACCTTGAAATCAACACTGTCAATTGTCATAAAAGACATTTGGTTCATGAATGTCAGTGTAACCTCATGGCCCTGCATATCCCAATCTTTAACATTACCATCAAACCGGGATCAATCCTTGTTCAGTGAAGAGTACAGGACAGCACCAAGCATGCCTAAAAATGATGTGTCATGCTGGTGAAGCTACAACCCCGGACTACTTGCATACTAAACAGCAAAAGCAACTTGTGATAGCAATCACTGCAAAGTGACACAACTCGCCTCCTCCTGAGGTCCCCAGCGTCACAGATGCCATTCTTTAGCCAATTGATATCAAGAAATAGCTGAAGGCACTGGATACTGCAAAGGGTGTGGACCCTGACAATACATGCTCCAGAACTAGCTGCGTCCTAGCCAAGCTGCTTCAATGCAGTTACAACACTGGCATCTACCTGCCAATGTTGAAAACTGCCTAGATGTATCCTGTACACAAAAAAACAGGTCAAATCAAACTTGACCAATTTCCGCCCTATTAGTCTACTGTCGAACATGAGCAAAGTGATGGAAGGGATTGTCGACAGCGTGGACAAGCAGCACTTACTCAACAATAACCTGCTCACTGATGCCCAATTTGGTTCCACCAGAGTTCATTGCAGCTTTTGTCCAAACTTGAGGTGAGAGTGACTGTCGTTGACATCAAGGCCATATTTGATCGAATGTGACATCAAGGAGCCCTATAAAACTAGTTAATGTGAATCAAGGGGAAAACGTTCCGCTGGTTGGAGTCATACCTGGCACAAAGGAAGATGGTTTTGATTTTATGAGGTCAATCATTTAGGCCCTGGACTTTGCTGCAGGAGTTCTGCAGGGGAGTATTCTGGACCGAACCATCTTCAGCTGCTACATCATAAGGTCAGAAGTGGGGATGTTCACTGATTATTGCACAATGTTCAGCACCATTCATGACTCCTTGGATACTGAAGCAGTCCATGTCCATATGCCGCAAGACTTGGATAATATCCAGGCTTGGGCTGATAAATGACAAGTAACATTCGTGCCAGGCAATGACTACCTCCTTCAAGAGGGTCTAATCATTCTCTATTGATATTCAATGGCATTACCATTGCTGAATCCTCCACTATTAACATCCTGGGGTTACCATTAACCAGAAACTGAACTAGAACAGCCATCTAAATATTGTGGCTACACAAGCAGGTCAGAGGTTAGGAATTTTACAGAGTAACTTACCTCCTGACTCCCCAAAGCCTGTCCACTGTCTAAAAGGCACAAGTCAGGAGTGTGATGGAATACTCTCCACTTGCCTGGATGAGTGAAGGTTAGGCAACACACAGAAGCTCAACACCATCCAGGACAAATCTTCCTGCATCTACCCTGTCTAATCCTGTTAGAATTTTATAGGTTTCTACGAGATCCTCCCCTCATTCTGCTAAACCCAGTGAATCCAATCTAACTGATTCAATCTCTGCTCATACGTCAGTCCCACCATCACAGAAATCAGTCTGTAAACTTCACAAAGGTCCAGTAAAATATACAATATATATATATAGTATTAAATGTAACTGTTAAACCATGATAGGGATGAAATTATGGAATCTTCTGCAGAATCGGACCTTGGTGTCTATCCTAAACTAAAATGTATACTTAAATGGTCTACAGAGTGACATTTCTTTATTCTTGACTAAGCGGCAGTTATTTCTGTGGTTAAACTGCTATCTTAATAAAGCTATATTAAGCTGTAGGATGCAATTGTTAATCCCACTGCGCTGCATTTTGAGTGTCAATGGCAGGAGTCATGGGCAAGTTGTTAATCATACTGGATTCATCAACAGATGGTCTCTGGTTGAAATCATCAGAGACTGAAATTTACTGCTGTCATTGCCTGGGTTTTTTCAGTTCTTAGCCTGGCCAGCAGGTGGAGCTTTCTACCTTTGCAGAGGGGATAAGACTACACAAGTCAATTATCTGACTGCAGACTCATCCTAGCAAAGGTTCATAATTAGTGCTGTGTCAACTGATGCCTTTAAGAAAAAAATATTTTCTTTTGTAGGCTAATTTTTCAGTTTCCATGGAACCCAATATGGTGCACATAATTCACTGACTGGAAGAGAGGAGCAATATGGGTTTCACATCCTTCTCGGTCTTTCCTTTATTTAAGTATTCCTGTGTAAACTTAAACGGCTACCTCTACATACTGTCAAAAGCTAAACACATCCTTAGAAATGTATGAAACAATACAATTATGATGTTGCTTTTCTTGGTAAATATAATTTCATTGTATTAGCATTGTCAGGTCAAAGAATAGTATAAATTCCCAACAGTTTATTGCTAATTGGGCGGCATGGTAGCACAGCGGGTAACACAGTTGCTTCACAGTCCAGGGTCCCAGGTTCAATTCCCGGCATGGATCACTGTCTGTGCAGAATCTGCACGTTCTCCCTGTGTCTGCGTGGGTTTCCTCCGGGTGCTCCGGTTTCCTCCCACAAGTCCCGAAAGACATGCTGTTAGGTAATTTGGACATTCTGTATTCTCCCTCTGTGTACCCAAACAGACGCCGGGAATGTGATGACTAGGGGCTTTTCGCAGTAACTTCATTGCAATGTAAGCCTACTTGTGACAATGAAGATTATTATTATTAATTAATCACACCTACCTTACGCTACAAAAATGTGACATTTCTGAACCAGGTGCAGATCATTGCTTCTCACCTGGAGCACTTATAAAAATAATTCGGCTGGAAGTAAGGGAGGAAATGAGATTTGTGAAACAAATTTTAAGCAGGAATAGCTATGGAATTCTGAGGTCCAGGCCAACATAGGCAATTTTCACTGCCCTCATCCACTGCCACAAAATGGGGCTGTAGACTTGCTGCCCTGTTGATGCCTCAAACGGGAAAGCAGCCTATGGTCACTTGGCACTATGGCGACTTACTTTACTGATACTGGTAATGCTCCATTTGGAATGGAGCTTATCATCAGGTGTCCAAATAACCCATTTGTTCCAGCCACCTTTCAACATGGAAATCTGAATCGTATGATGTACACAGGCGGCCTGGTGGCACAATGGTTACCTCACATCGCCAAGGACCCAGTTCAATTCTGACCTTGGGTCAGTGTGTGGAGCTTGACACTTGTCAATGTGGGTTTTCTCCGGGTGCTCTGGTTTCCTCTCACAGTCCAAAGGTGTGATGGTTAGGTGGAGTGACACTTAGGGAGGAGTTGCCAGAATAGGGCGGGGGTTGGGCCTAGATCGGGTGGTCTTTTGAAGTGCCGGTGTAGACCCGATGGGCCGAATAGCCTCTTTTTGCACTGTATGGATTCTCTGATTCTATGATAGGAGCATGATCATCAAATTTGGTCAGAGCCAGCCCCATTCAGGTTTCAATCAGTTTCATGGATGATGGAGGAGACTGGCCGAAAACAAATGTTGAATTACTTTTGGAGCTCCTGCTGGGCTCGCAAAGGTAATCTGGAGTTGGCCCACAGCCACCCTGGGAAATCTCTCCGCCTCCCCCCCCCTCCTCCTGCTCTCAAACCTACTTTGCTGGTGTTGGCTCAGCCCATTCTTAAAGACTCAATCTGGCAAGCTGCACAGGGGAAGTTATTTTGCAGCCCTGCTACTCATCTGCCAAAGTTAAATGAGGCTACAGCACTAAAATATCAAGGGCTCCTTGGCCACCAGAATGGGGGATGTAATCAGCATGTTTCACCAACGCATCATCCATTATTTTCCCAGAGAACTGTCAATCTCATTTGGGTCACCAGCATGGAGAACTTTGACTCTGGGATAGAAGATGACCATGTCTCCCAATTTTTAGACTTTCTCTTCTTATTTGCCTCCTTTTTATTCCTTCCTCGCCCATCCGCGTACTCCACCCCCCTACCCTGCACACAAAAAAACGCAAAACCTATATTTAATTGATTCTCAAGTCAATTATTTTATAATCCGTGCAGCATAATAATAATCCGCAGGCTGCAATCGGAATGGTCACATAAAAACATGTGCGCAGGTTTGACAACCAGGTGACCATTACAATTACTTTCAAGCAATGGAATATTTTAATCTGATCTTGATGATTAATTAGCAAAGTCCACTGATGCATTTCTGTCACTCTCTACAAACCTTTCATTGAGTAACATGACATGGTTAATGATTCACACCACAGGATGTGCAAATTTGACCCTTTTCCTTCCATGCAGTTGTGAGTTAGCCTGTCTCAATTAAATTCAGAAGTTTCTCCAGAGTGAATTCCACCTCATAGGATTGGCAGCTCCTCTCACCTCTTCGTAGATTTAAATTCTAATTACGTGAGGTCTTTTCATATCACAACAAACTATACTAATTCCTTTCATCTCAGCTGTCTGTTAATGTTTTGCCTTATTTGGTTAATTACCTAATACTGGGTTGCTCAAGAAACTCCTACGGGAATAGGTCACGAGGAGAAACTGGAGCCTGACTGGCAGTGAGTGCACAAAGGGAAATGCATCGCATTCCTCTTGGCTCCCCACAGAGCATCACCGTCACTACTCAGATATATTGCACATTGCAATATTAAAGTGGTGGCCTTCTGTAGGGAGGTCGAACAAACTGTGCTGTGTTTTGGTTGTGAGAGAGCCAGCTACCAGAACAGTTAATACATAAACGATGTCCCAAGTTTCACAGGACTCTGTCAAAGTACCATCAGCAACTAGTGCTTCCGCCAGATGGGCAATGTCTGTAGAAGGGCCAAACAGCTCAAATTTCAAGAGGTAAATAAGTTATACAAAACTTTTGTATTATCTTTCATCTTTTTGCAAACTCCAGCCCTTCCTCTCCTAAAGGTGCTGATTCATGTCAAACTGTGGTTCTATTAGTGAGAGCACCTCTCTTACTGCCTGATCCAAGTGGTGATTCTTCACATAACGCATATCTTGTTATCAGGCTTTTTAACATTGGAAGAAATCACAGCTGAGCTTGATTCTGTCCTCCAGCAGGGGTGCAAACAAGCAGACTTTCTAGCAGGGTCATTGGTGATTTAAATGTAGGAATTCTCACAGATTTTCCCATCTCCCCAGTCTTGGCCATTGAGTACACTTCTGGCTGAAATCAGCTAGTTCCACACAGGCACAAGATTCTGACCGAGCACTTTCCTAATCTGTGTGACTGACCAATACAGCAGACGATGCTGTAAACCCATTGATCCATGTGGGAGTAATTTGGTATTTTTGGAAAATAAAAAATGAGTTTTTATTAAAAAATAACTTATTATGATTTTTTTTCCTTTTCACAACTCCACTTGTATGGATGATAATGGAATAGTGTAGATGGGCTTTAGATCGGTTTCACAGGTCGGCGCAACATCGAGGGCCGAAGGGCCTGTACTGCGCTGTAATGTTCTATTGTTCTATATTAGTATTTGATGGATGCAGAAGGGTTGTTATGCACCTGCTTGCATGAAACATGGAAGGTTCTATTTTTCAGTCAAATGCTGACATTTTTCAAATTTTGTGTATTCAAAGCTCATGGGGCCAATTCTCCGAGCCCCGCGCCGGGCCAGAGAATCGCCGCAACCGCAGCCGCGCGGTTGGCGCGCCGCCGGCTACAGGCCGCTGGAATCGGCGGTGCCGCCGATTCTCCGGCCCGGATGGGCCGCGCAGCCGCGCGGATATGACAGAGTCCCGTCGGCGCCATTCACCCCTGGTTGCTGCCGGCGGGAACTCTGCGCGAACGGTCAAGGGGCGGCCTGTGGGGAGAGGGTGGAGGGGGCTCAGTCCCCGGGGGGGACTTCCGATGGGGTCTGGCCTGCGATCGTGGCCCACCGATCAGCGGGCCGGCCTCCCCCCGCCCCCCGGGCCTACTTTCCTGCGCGGCCGGCCCTTGAACACCGACGCCATGTTGAGTCGGGGCCAGCGCGTGGAATAAGTCCCCCGCGCATGCGCAGGTTGGTGCGGCCCTACTGCGTATGCGTGGGTTGGCGCGGCGCCCCTGTGGGGGCCAGAATCGGTCGTCCCCGTGCCCGTTTCGCGCCGTCCTGAAACGCGACGGCGTTCAGACGGCGCAAACACTTGGGCTCCATTTGGGAGAATCGCGCCCCATGTTTTTAAAATCTCGATATTATATGTGGCATGGAACATCTCTGAATTGGACACTGCAACTGGAAAAATAGCAATTTATTTCTTTGTTTGGAGAGATTGAAAGCTGTAGAACTATATGTAATAGACATGTGTGTGCGTGTGACATGTAACGCTGAGTGAAATTCCCCTGGGCTCTCATTATGACACAGGCAGGAAATTAGTGGAAACCCATGAGAACTGCCAAATTGGCCAAGGCCCTTTTTAAAAAATATATATTTTATTGAGGCATTTATATATTTACACAACAAACACCACCATAAAACAAAACAAGCCAACAGGACTGCAAATAATCAAACCAACTAATTACTTATCACCACACCATCCTGCCCCCACTCCCCAACCTATCCTACCTCCTTTCCCCCCGCCCCCACCCTCCACCTGTTCACATCTTAACTGTTCTCAAAGAAGTTGGACAGCGGGAGCACATCTCACCTCCTGAACTCCCCTTTCATCTGTTCCACCAACTGCAGCAGATTCAATTTGTGCAGCTGCCTGCGCTATCTGAATACCCAAATATCGAAAGCTTGCCCCAACTACTCTTCTCCTGCCCCCTTGTTTGAATCGGAAAACCCTTGCTGTTCCCCAGATTCAGTTTATATCCCGAAAACCGGCCGAACTCCTCAAATATACCCATTATCCCCAAATACCTTTTTTGTGAGGGCCACGAAGAATCCAGCACGAGTTTTAAGGATACAAAGTAATAACATTCATTTACAATAACATATATATATATATATATAACAGCAGCAGCAACTTCCTTTGCTGCACACTCCTTCCTGCTGGTTCCAAACTGGCCAGCTTTATTTATACTTGGAGTTTACTAATGGTTTCTCCGCCCCCCTCATTGGGGAAGCTCATACTCCCACAGGATTGTCGGATTGTCATTAGTCCCCAGCCAATGGTAAGCAGGCAGGTTATAACATCCCTCCCCCCAAAGTCCAAGGAATCCACCGAAGACCCTGGCGAAGAAGGGCGTCGGACTCGTTTTGCCGCAAGCCGGACACCATTTGCCTGGATCAGGCGGCGTGTAACGAGACGGAGACCGGCGCTTCCGTGATGAACGGCATAATGGTTGTACATCCACAGCCCGTGGACCCGAGGATTCCCCCTCTGATGCGTCCTGTGTCTCCATTCGGAGTCAGAGTCTGCTGCCTCCGTCATGTCAGCGTCTCTATCTCCATTCGGTTCTGTAGCGACCTGCACAGGCTTTGCGTGAGGCACCAGTGGAAGATTGTGAGGACTACCTTCCCTTGTCTCTGGTCTCTGCGGCTGTAGAAATGAGCTCCGGGGGTGGGGAATCTTTGGAGGGGTTAGTCTTCTGGACCGAACGTGGTCTACATGTTTGCGCTGGAGACGACCCTGGGCTTGCACCTGGTAAGATATAGGGCCCGTTTGGCGAACGATTACGCCAGGAACCCACTGGGCACCACCAGCAAAATTCCGAACGAACACTGGGTCACCGGGCGCAAACTGCCGAATTGGCCGATGCCGAGAAAATCCCTGTCCCTGCCGTTCTTGTGTGCGGCGTACCTTTGCGCCAATGTCCGGGAAAATCATACTAAGGCGGGTGCGAAGTCTCCGGCCCATTAGGAGTTCTGCGGGAGCTACCCCAGTCACCGCATGGGGGGTGGTCCTATACGTAAACAAAAAGCGAGCCAGTCTCGTGTCCATTGATCCGGAAGACTGCTTCTTTAGGTCTCTTTTGAATGTCTGGAGCAAATGGAGCAGTTTTGGGCCACCTTCTCAATGTCGGTGTCGAGGCCTGGCCACCAGACATAACTCTGCCAACCCATTTGAAGCCGGGTGGTATGGGGCAGTGCGGATATGGCGTATGCCGTTCATCTTCATGAACCTCGCAAACTCCTCACTCGTGAATGGAATGCCGTTATCCGTGACCAGCACCTCGGGGAGGCCATGTGTACTAAAAGACAAACGCATCTTTTCAATTGTTGCGCAGGACGTTGTCCCCTGTATCTTATGCTCCTCTAGCCATTTAGACTGGGCGTCGATTAATAGAAGGAACATGGATCCTTGAAAAGGGCCTGCAAAATCTGCATGCAAGCGTGCCCAAGGCCGCCCTGGCCATTCCCAGTGATGTAGGGGCGCGGCCGGCGGAAGCTTCTGATGCTCCTGGCAAATGGAACAGTTTTGGGCCACCTTCTCAATGTCCGTGTCGAGGCCTGGCCACCAGACATAACTCTGGGCCAACATTTTCATTTTGGTCACACCTGGATGCCCATTGTGCAAGTCTCTTAGTATCAGCTCCTGGCCTTTTTCCGGGACAATCACACGTGTCCCCCACAAGAGGATGCCGTCTTCCACGCTGAATTCTAAAAGCTTGGAGGAAAATGCCCGCAATTTGCCTGGGAGCGGTCTATGCTGCCCACCATACAGGACTATGTGCCGAACCTTTGACAGGACGGGCTCCGTCTGGGTCCACTCACGGATCTGTGATGCCGTGACAGGCAAGGTGTCCATAAAATTTAGGGTTGCAACCACCTCACCGGTCGACATGGGGCCGGTCGATAAAGGCAATCGGCTCAGTGCGTCGGCATTTGCTATCTGCGTTCCTGGTTTGTGCTCCAGAGAATACTCGTATGCAGCAAGCAACAAAGCCCAGCGCTGGATCCGTGCGGAAGCAATGGGAGATATTGGCTTATCCTCTCTGCAAAGTCCCAGCAGAGGCTTATGATCAGTCACGATAGTGAAATGGCAGCCATACACGTACTGGTGGAAGTGTTTCACCGCAAAAAACACTGCCAGGCCCTCCTTCTCGATCTGCGCGTACTTTTTCTCCGCTGCAGTCAGTGTGCGGGAGGCGAAAGCTATCGGTCGCTCGGCCCCGTTCTCCATCTTGTGGGACAGGCCGGCCCCAATACCATACGGGGATGCATCACATGTGACGAGCAAAGGCTTTCCAGGATCATAGTGGGTTAGTAACCCAGACGACGACAATTGTTGCTTTACCCGCCGGAAAGCAGTTTCTTGCGGCCGACCCCAAACCCAGGTGTGATTTTTCTTCAGCAGAAGGTGCAACGGGGCCAACGTAGTTGCCAGATTGGGGAGGAACTTCCCGTAATAGTTTACGAGACCGAGAAAAGAACGAAGATGCGAAGTGTCAGTCGGGGTGGGGGCCTGTTGAATCGCACGCACCTTCTCTGCGATGGGGTGCAAACCTTCGCGGTCCACTCGATAACCTAGGTAGACTACTTCCTTTGCCTGAAATACGCACTTTGTGCGACGTAAACGGACTCCAGCCTCCGAAAAGAGTCTAAGGACAGCCTCCAGATTTTCCAAATATTCCTGCTCCGACGTCCCTGTAATCAAGGCGTCATCTAAGTAGACAGCAACACGTGGTAAACCTCTCAAAATGCCCTCCATAACACGTTGAAAAATAGCGCAGGCAGAGGATACTCCAAATGGCAACCGTGTATATTCATACAGGCCCCGGTGTGTATTAATCGTTACATATGGTCGGGAGGCAGGGTCCAGCTCCAACTGCAGGTAGGCGTGACTCATATCTAATTTTGTGAAGGAGAGTCCGCCTGCAAGCTTCGCGTAGCGATCCTCTACACTAGGCATTGGATATCGGTCGAGTCGGGAAGCCGTATTCACTGTAAGTTTATAGTCGCCACACAAGCGAACTGTGGCATCTGGTTTCATTACAGGTACAATTGGTGCTGCCCAGTCTGCAAAACGGACAGGCCTGATAATACCCAAACTCTCCAAACGAGTGAGCTCCCTTCTACCTTCTCGAGCAAGGCGTAAGGCACCGGGCGCGCCCGGAAATAGTGCGGCGTGGCTCCTGGTTCGACTTGGATACGGGCTACGGCCCCTTTTATTTTCCCCAAACCAGGCTGGAATACATCAGTGTATCGTCCTAGCACCTCAGTCTACCCTTCAGAAACTGTTTGGAGGATGTGCTGCCATTGCAACCGCAAATGGCGCAACCAGTCCCGACCCAACAGGCTGGGCCCATGGCCACCCACCACGATAAGTGGGAAACGCCCCTCCTGGCGTGCATAAACAACAGGGGTCATTGTAGTTCCTGCAATGTCCAGTGGTTCCCCCGTGTAGGTGGCCAACCTGGCCTGTGAGTCGGTTAATGTAAGGGTCTGTATACCCTGCTTGATGCGGTCGAATGTCCTCTGGGCGATCACGGAGACTGCTGCCCCAGTGTCCAACTCCATCTCAAGCGGGTGACCATTGACCCGTACTGTCACCTTAATGGGGGCCACACGGGGAGCTGCCACACAATGTAGCTGCAGGCAGTCGTCCTCCGTCTCCACGTCCTCAGGAGTAGTCGCCGCAGGTTCATCCACATGGAAGGTACGGCCCCTGGGCTGGTCCCAGTTTCAGTCGGAACGACGGCGCCTCTAGCGCCCCCAGGACCGGCGTCCGCGACGGGGTCGGCGCCTACAAGTCTGACACGGACATGGCTCCTCATCCATTGGCTCTGGAGAAGGCTCCCTTCGGGGAGGAATGTCCGACGGTCACTGGCGTCGGTCCGGACGTCGCCTCGCCCAAGGTACCGCAGGAGAGCGGGGGGACGTTTTCGGACGGAAGGGGTTGCGCCCTAAGGCATGCACTTCCATTCCCTGTAGCTCCTGCACTCCTCGTTCTGCGCTCTCTCGGGACAATACTATTTGAATGGCCTGTTGAAAAGTCAATGATGGCTCAGCTAACAACTTTCTCTGGGTGGCCGCATTGTTAATACCGCAAACCAAACGGTCGCGTAACATTTCTGACAAGGTCTCACGATAGTCACAGTACTCCGCAATCCTACGTAGACTGGGTAGAAAATCGGTAAGGGATTCTCCAGGGGTCCTCTCAGCGGTATTAAACCGGTAACGCTGGACTATCGTGGACGGGGTTGGGTTAAAATGTTGCCCCACTATATTCACAAGTTCATCAAACGTTTTGGTGTCCGGCGCAGCTGGGTACGTAAGGCTCCTAATCACCCCAAACGTATGCAGGCCGCAGGCAATATGACCACCTGGCGCTCGTTTTCGGTGATATTGTTTGCCCGGAAATAGTAACGCATCCATTGTGCGTACTGGTTCCAGCTTTCCAGTGCAGCATAAAAAACATCCAAACGTCCGTACAGGGGCATGGTATAATAGAAAACAACTTCCAACCTGTATCCAACAAAAATCCAGGGAGGTGGCTTCAGCAGTGTAGACAGCTATTCACTTTAACTCTCGTCGCCAGTTTTGTGAGGGCCACGAAGAATCCAGCACGAGTTTTAAGGATACAAAGTAATAACATTTATTTACAATAACATATATATATATATAACAGCAGCAGCAACTTCCCTTGCTGCACACTCCTTCCTGCTGGTTCCAAACTGGCCAGCTTTATTTATACTTGGAGTTTACTAATGGTTTCTCCGCCCCCCCTCATTGGTGAAGCTCATACTCCCACAGGATTGTCGGATTGTCATTAGTCCCCAGCCAATGGTAAGCAGGCAGGTCATAACAACCTTCCAAAGGGTTTGAAAAGTAGAGTAGCAGATCGTCTGCGTACAGCGAGACTCTATGCTCCACCCACCTAGCACAATCACCCGCCAGTGCCTTGATGCTCTCAGCACCATTGCCAATGGCTCAGTAGCCAAGGCAAAGAGCAATCGGGAGAATGGGCATCCCTGCCTCGTCCCCCGGTGCAGCCTAAAATATTCTGAAATCATCCGGTTTGGCCTTACGCTGACTAGGGTCTTTTTGGCATTTTTACTACGTCCTCAAAGGCTCCAGCAGTCTCCTGCTAGAGAACACCCATGGAATTAAAGTCCCAGTGTCAGTGTGCAAGTTGTGTGGTCATACAAATGTGAAAGGTGAGGCACTGCTCAGTAGCAAACTCAGCCTAATGATAAGCCTCATAACATAAAGAGGTGACATTCTCAGGAAAAAAGTAATTACATTCAGATTTGTTCCAAGCATGAATCTCACTTATTAACTTTTTAGTTTTACTTATTGCCCTGTTCAGCACACTAAATTGAGTAATCCTCAACAGATACAGGATGATCTCCCAATTTTACAGTATTTTAAAAATTAAATTCTGCAACAATTTCTTTCTGAAATCAGTGAAGGGGTTTGATCGACACATAGATCCCATTAAATTTAACTGCTCATCCTGTTTCTCTTTCTTTTCATTTCCTTCTCACTAACCTTCCATTATTCTTCTCCTCTCTCTTGCCATCTTCAGAGCTTAATACTCTTCTTGTTCAAGAGAGAGACAGGGAGGCGCCTTTAACTATTTCACTTGGTCATTGCGGTTACTGAAAAGTTCCAATTGAACTTTTGCTGCAGTTCTCATTTAATGACTCTTGGTTCTGGTGGTTAAGAGTTTGTGTTTGAAATTCTTATGCTGATTGAAACAATGCAACTGAAGTCCACCCTTTCATGTGCATTTAATTTACAGAGTCCCATGCATGTGTGAACATTCTTCATGCTCCAAAATGAGAATAATAGATACATAGGATTTCCCCATATAAAATAAACAGTGGCAGTTGTCAGAGGGAGGTTAATGGCATCTATATCGTAGAACTACTTGAATTTTTAAAAAGTGTTGTTTCTGGTGCTCCAAGAATACTGAAATGTTGCAGCAGGGTGCATCCTGGTTTAAATGCCCATCTGGAACCTACACTGCTAACTGGGACAAACTTTCCACATCAGGAATGGTTCCTCCATTTTCTGCCATTGGGAGATCATCCTATATGAATGCATCCATATACACGTTTGGTCTCTTTATCTGAGGAAGGATGTTCTTGCTATAGAGGGAGTGTAGTGGAGGTTTACCAGACAGATGACTGCGATGCTGGGATTGGTGTATGGGGAGAGATTGAGTTAGTTATGATTATATTCGCTGGAGTTTAGAAGAATAATGGGGGATCTCATAGAAACCTATAAAATTCCAACAGGAAGGCAGCACGGTGACGCAGTGGGTTAGCCCTGCTGCCTCACGGCGCCGAGGTCCCAGGTTCGATCCAGGCTCTGGGTCACTGTCTGTGTGCCATTTGCACATTCTCCCCGTGTTTGCATGGGTTTCGCCCCCACAACCCAAAGATGTGCAGGCTAGGTGGATTGGCCACGCTAAATTGCCCCTCAACTGGATAAAAATGAATTGGGTACTCTAAATTTATATTTAAAAAAAATTCCAACAGGACTAGGCAGGGTAGATCCAGGAAGGATGTTCCTGCTAGTGGGTGGGTGGGTGGGGCGGTGAGGTCCAGAACCAGGGGTCGCAGTGTAAGGATAAGGGGAACATCAAATAGGACTGAGATGAGGTGAAATTTCCTCACCCAGTGAGTGGTGAGCCCATGGAATTCGCTACCATAGATAACAGTTGAGGCCAAAACTTTGTGGACAGGATTCTCCGTTTCGGAGACTGATTAATGCATCTGTACAAAGATATAATGGCATTGGAGTCAATCCAGAGAAGGTTCACTAGGTAGATCCCGGATATGGAGGGATTTTCTAATGAGGAGAGGTTGAGTAGGTTGGTCCTATACTCATTGGAGTTTAGAAGAATGAGAGGCAATTTATTGAGACATAGTACAGTGTTCTTCAAACTTTTTTCTGGGAACCCATTTTTACCAACCGGCCAAACTTCAGGACCCAACCCGGCCGACCTTCGGGACCCAACCCGGCCGACCTTCGGGACCCAACCCGGCCGACCTTTGCAACCCACGCCGGCCGACCTGGGCATTTTCTCTTACCTTGCTTGTTGCTGACAAAAATGGAGGAAATGGTTTTGGGCCCCTTTGGCCCCAATGGTCCCTTTGGCCCCCTGAACTTGCATGCGCACCGATGATCGGGCACGCATGAGCAGTGTAGCCAAACTTTTTTTATCTGTTCCTGGCCATTTTGAAGGCCGCTTGCAGCCGGCATTATTAAAAGCCGGCTGCTGCGGCTGTTGCGTGCGGATTTGCGGGATCGGGACCCTCCCGATACCTGCCCGCGACCCACCCGCGGGTCGCGCCCCCGGATTTGACAATGCCTGACATAGAGGATTCTCAGAAAACTTAACAGGGTAACTGCCGAGAGGGTGTTTCCTCTTATGGGAGAATCTAGGACCAGAGGGCATAATCAAAGAGTAAGACAGAGATGAGGAGGAAATTCCTGTCTCAGAAGAACCTGTGGAAGTCTTTACTGCAGAGAGCTATTGAGGTTAGATCATTAAGTATGCCCAAGGTTGAGATAGACTTTTTAATCAGTAAGGGTATCCAAGATTATGGGAATAAGACGGCAAGTGGAGTTGAGAATTATATCATATCAGTCATGGTTTCATTGAATGGTGGAGCAAAGTCGATGGGCCAAGTGGCCTAATTCTGCTCCTATGTCTTGTGGTCTTATGACCTGTTACTATTCAGGGTAGTGCTGAACTTTACAGCCAGTGGCAGTGAGGTACATTGTGGTGAAGGAGGTTGGGTTGCAACATGACTTTTATTGCAAACTGTAGCCTCCACAAGCACTGCTTCTGGATAACTGAAAGTCAAAGCACCTTGTATACTGTAGTAATGGGATACCAGTGTGTGTGTGCTGTGCACTTGTATCTCACCCTTCACTCCAAATAAAAACTAAAATAAAGGGAATTCCCAATGAGAAACCCACTGTACTATCGGTGCAATGGGAAGGAGTTTGGAAAATGGTAGGCCTGGAAAAAATACATTTTTGTAGGTGTTCAAGCAGTTGCCAAGGGAAGTGTTGATGCCAACACAGAATTCGTGGACTTTCATGACAGAAACACGGTGCAGGATTCGCCGGGTCAGTGACTGACATTCGGGAGGCTGACAAGCTGCAGCCGCACATACATATTACACTTCCCACACACTTATCCCAGTCAAAAAGATGGCACTGGTTGTGCTGGAGCACGCCCATACAGCCAATGGGTCAGCTGGGGCCAGAAGGCACCTTTACGACCCGTGGCACTAGGTTCAAAGTGGGTTGTTAGCGGTGTGCGCAGCTGCATGGCTGGCTTGCCGGCTGCGGCAATGGTGTTCCCACCCATTCACCCCGACCCCACATCCCAACCCCTGGCGACCCGCTGCTAATCCGCCCAGGCCAGCGGCACAACTGTCAGAAAACTGTGGCGATGTTGGACACTTTCCGTACCCACTCTCTCTCCCTCAGCCGCCATGCCGGTTTCATAATTTTTGAAAGTCAAGTGAACTGCACCGTCGGGGATTCGGCCCATCGGAGGCGGAGAATCACGGATACCTGGAGAATACCGGGTCAGGCCCGCTAATGATATGCAAATGGTGTCTACTGTACGCACGATCCAGAAGGCATTGTCAGCGCTGCCAAGGTGTTGGAGCATTACGATTTGGTGTCAAAACGCCGGCTGCCGCGATTTTGGCGTCGGAACTGATTCTCTGCCTAATCGCCTTTCTCGATTTCGGCGTTTGTGAATGGAGATTCCCGCCCATTGGGCGGGATTCTCCGAAATGGAGGCAGAGTATTCGCGCCGTCGTGAACGCCGTTGCGTTTCACGATGTCGCAAACCTGGTGTGGACACTACCGATTCTGGCCCCCACAGCGGGCCAGCAAGGTGCTGGAGCGGTTCACGCCGCTCCAGCTTCCCTTGCTGGCGCCGTGCCTACCCGCACATGCGCAGTGGCACCGCGCCAACCCGTGCATGCGCAGTTGGGCCGCGCCAACCCGCACATGCGCAGTGGCACCGCGCCAACCCGTGCATGCGCAGTTGGGCCGCGCCAACCCGTGCATGCGCAGTTGCGCCGCACCAACCCGCAAATGCGTGGGGGACAACATGGCGTGGGAGTTCAGGGGCCGGCCGCGTAATAAAATAGGGCCGGGGCTGGAGAGGCCAGCCCACCGATCGGTGGGCCCCGATCGCGGGCCGGACCCCATCGGAGGCCCCTCGGTGAAGGAGCGCTTTTCCCCGCCCCACAGGCCGCCCCCCGACCCTACGTGCAGTGTTCCCGCCAGCTGCGAGCGGGTGTGAACGGCGCCGGTGTGACTCTGCCATTTCCACGCGGCCCTTCGGCCCATTTAGGGCAGAGAATCGGCGGCCTGGCCGCGGACAGTGGCCCGCGACCGGCATCGCACCAAACGCGCCGATTCTCCGCTCCTCGGAGAATAATTTGCCGGAGTCGAACCGGCGCCGCGGGAACAAATACCGCGAACGACGATTCTCCCATACGAATCCCCCCCGGTATGTTTTCAAGAAGGAGCTAGATATAGCACTTGGGGCTAAAGGGATCAAAGGATATGGGGGAGGAAAGGGAACAGGTCCTGATTTGGATGAGCAGTCATGATCAGGATGAATGGCAAAGCGTGCTCAAAAGGCCAAATGTCCTCCTCCTGCTCCTATTTTCTATGTCTCTATCCAAATGTGCCACGCACTCATGGGCATGGAAAATTCAAATGAAGGTTCCCTGTCTGGGGAAAGCATGGTGGGTTCCCATTAAAAGAAGGTGCAGGCCCCTTGGCTCCCTTTGCAAGGGAGCTGCCTTCAAATTGCATAAACAAATTGTCCCTCAAATCCTCAGGTGTTCAGCTGTGGTCCCTACATCCAGACAGGCAATTCTAATATTCAATGAAACCAAACTGGGTAACCAACATGTATTAAACCCTTTTGTGGCTCTTTCAACACGATCACTAACTATTTATTTATCTTTAATATGCTCTTGACCGTATTAAAATAATGCAGAAAGGAATTCTCTAAGCATGGGCGGGATTCTCCGACCCCATGCCGGGTCGGAGAATCGCCGGGGGCTGGCATGAATCCCGCCCCTGCCATGTCCCGAAGTCTCCGCCACCAGAGATTCGGCGGGGGCGGGAATCGCCCCGTGCCAGTCGGCGGGCCCACCCCCGCCGATTCTCCGGCCCGCGATGGGACGCAGTCCCGCTGTTGGAATGCCTGTCCCGCCAGCGTGGATTAAACCACCTTTTGAATGGCGGGACAAGGCGGCGCGGGCAGGCATTGGGGTCCTGGAGGGGGGGGGCGGGGCGATCTGGCCCTGGGGCGTGCCCCCACGGTGGCCTGGCCCACGATCGGGGCCCAGCGATCCACGGGCGGGCCTGTGCGTGCGGGCACTCTTTTTCTTCCGCCTTCGCAATGGTCTTCACTATGGCAGATGCGGAAGAGACCCCCTCCCCTGCGCATGCACGGGGATGACGTCAGCAGCCACTGACGCTCCCGCGCATGCGCTGACCCGCGTCGCCCGGCGAAGACCTTTCGGCCCCGGCTGGCATGGTGCTAAAGGCCTTTCCCTCCAGCCGGTGGAGCACAAACCACTCCGGCGCGGGCCTAGCCCCTCAAGGTGTGGGCTTGGCCCCTAAAGGTGCGGAGACTTCCGTACCTTTGGGGCGGCCCGACGCCGGAGTGGTTCCCGCCACTCCATTATGCCGGAACCCCCCGCCCCGCCGGGTAAGGAAGAATCCCGCCCCAGGTGTTGATCAGTAAATTATCAGTGGAAATCAAACCCTGATTGAGGAGACATGAGTACAATAAAATATAAAACAACCAATGTTTAAACTTTTGTCCTTTGACCACCAGTGTCCGTGGATTTGTACCCCACCTCGTGACAAAAAGTAATCTGAACATGAACATGAACTTCAGGCCTCAGGATAGAACTAAGGCTATGCACCGTGTTTAGGTCTAAAAATCAGTCACTGTAATAGTTCCTAGAGGAGAATTTCAAGACCGTACATGAGTTTGTGGAAGCAGAGGGGGAGGTTTGAAGGGAATCCTGATACCTCCTTTCACCACGCAAAGTAAATGGCGTGCTCACTATTTGTTACACTTGAGCCCAGATAAACACATCATGGATCCAAGTATAATATTCCAAAGTGCAGTCCCATTCACATACCCATTGTATAAAACCTTGATTCAAGCAAAACATTTCTCAGCTTAAAAGTTATCCATTTGCCAGAATGTTGGCTGTCTCATCTCCCTCAGGAGAAACTACACAGCCTCATTTGGAATTTTCTGGAGCTGCTCTGACCATGAAACTGCAACTAAAAGCAAAATAGAATTTTTTAAAAGCAAAGCGTAGACTACGGAGGCTGATCAGTCTAATTTGAATCAGGTTAAAGGAGGCACCAACTCTAATTACCGAAATTCACATACGATCACCTAACATACGCATACTGTATTACTACGCAGTATTTTACGCAATCATTAATTCAGGTTTGTTTTGACGCCAATGTTAGATCATGTTGAATTTGGGTGTTGAATTACATATACTGAAATTTGCTAAATTCATTTTGTGTCACTAGCACCAGTACATTCACCCTGCAAAACATTTCAAATCACTGGGGCTGATTAACCTCGGCAGAAGGTTAGTAATGAAAGAAAAGGGAAACACCCTTGTGGTTCCCATTCCCAGTGCAGATTACAGAGGGTGAAATGGAGGGACAATTAACCTACTCTCAGGAGGCGGGTTGGTAACTGAAATATTTTAAGAATGTTGTCTTCTTCAATTTTACTAATATTTATTATCATCCTGGACCAGACTCCCAAACGTTTGGCACAATTTCATTCGGGGCTAGTAACATTTTGCTTAAAGCAGACAAAGTTTGAGGTCCCAGGTAAGCGGATAAAAGCACAGGATTTTGTGAGTTTTGAACAAATGAAATAAACATTACTATGCAGGGTCAGAAAAATAAAACAATGTACAAATACCTATCTTATACTTGACATTCAGGACCAATAGGAGGTCAATGGGATTTAATAGGCAAACTTTGGTTGAACACACAGCACTGCTCACTAAATGCTCTTGTGTTGATTTCTCCACAAGTAACTCTTTCCACTCTATCTTGGCCAGATCCTGCCTTATTTTCCTAAAATCCGCTCTTCCCCAATCCACAACCTTTTTTTTTTTTACAAATTGTCCACTTCTTTGTCCATAACAAACTTAAATTGTACCATGTTGTGATTGCTATCATCAAAATGCTCCCCCACCAACACATCAACCATCTGTCTGGCTGCATTCCCCAGAAATAGGTCCAGCACTGCACCGTCCCTTGTTGGACTCACTACATATTGAGCAAAAAGTTCCCCTGTATACATTTTAAGAACTCCACTCCATCTAAGCCCTTAACACAGTGACTATCCTAATTGATATTAGGATAGTTGAAATCACCTAATATAATTACCCTATTATTATTTACATTCCTCTGCGAATTGAGCACATATTTGATCCACAATTCCCTGCTGACTATCTGGAGGTTTATAATAAACACCGAGCAATGTGGTTATCCCTTTTTTGTTCCTAAGCTCTACCCACAAAGCTTCATTTGATGCTCCCTCCAAGATATCATGTCTCCTTACCGCAATAACTGACTCCTTAATTAATAATGCAATGCCTCCTCCTCTTCTGCTCCCTCCACTGTCTCACCTGAAGATTCTATATCCCAGGATGCTGAGCTGCCAATCCTGCCCTTCCCTCAATCACATCTCCGTGATGGCTACTATATCACAATTTCATGTGTCAACACTTCCCCCTAACTCATCCATTTTACCTGTAATACTCCTGGCATTAAAGTAGAGGCCATCCAGCCTTGTCTTACTCCCTTGAAACTTACTATCGCTGTGTTCCCTCTGACTTGATTGCTTTTCTCTATTATGCTGTGTCCCTATTGTGCTAACTGTCTGCGTCCCCTCCCCTGCCAAATTAGTTTAAACTCCTCCCAACAGCACTAGCAAACCCGTCAGCAACGATGTTAACCGTGCTTTGGTTCAGACGTAGACTGTCCCGCTTGTACAGATCCCACCTCCCCAGAAACGGTTCCTATGGTCCAGGAATCTAAAACCCTCCCTCCTGCACCAACTCTTAAGCAAAGCATTCATCTGCGCTGTTCTCCTGTTTCTGTACTTACTAGCACATGACAGTGGGGTAGTGACAGTGTAAAGGGAATACAAACCCGAAATGTGTACAAGTGAACTTTTTAAAAACTATTTCCAAAGAGAAAATCTTACCATCTCACCTTGACATAATAATAATCTTTATTATTGTCACAAGTAAGCTTACATTGACACTGCAATGAAGTTACTGTGAAAATCCCAAAGTCGCCACACTCCGGCACCTGTTCGGGTACACAGAAGGAGAATTCAGAATGTCCAATTCACCTTGTGGGAGGAAACTTGTGGGAGGAAACCGGAGCACCCGGAGGAAACCCATGCAGACACGAGGAGAATGTGCAGACTCTGCACAGACAGTGACACAAGCGGGAATTGAACCTGGGACCCTGCCGCTGTGAAGCAACAATGCTAACCACTGTGCTACCATACCGCCCAATCAATGGCAGCAGTCTGGAGAGAGTGACATAGACAACATCTCACAATCCATTGTCCATTGCTGCATCAGGGGTGATGGTGCAAAGAATTTTTTTTGAAATAAATTTACAGTACCTAATTTTTTTTCCAATTAAGGGGTAATTACCCCTTAAACAATTAAGGGGTAATTTTAGCCACTGCCAAGCCAAGGCACAGGATGGAGAAGCTGACTTCCACCCCAACAGGACCTGCCTCTGGCAATCAGCGAGGAAAAAGCAAAAATATCTGTCCCCGCACCCGCCTCTATCTCCGACCCCCCAAATATGGCCTCTCAGGCACCCAGTTCCAAGTCCACATGTAGTATCCCCAAGATGATGTGAAAGACCTCCCTCCACTACCTCTCCAGCTTTGGACAGGACCAAAACATATGTACATGGTTTGCAAGGCCCCTTATTCACCACTCACAGACATCCTCCACTCCCTCATGAAGTTCGCCCTATATAAGAACTAGGGATGACACGGTAGCACAGTGGTTAGCACTGCTGCCTCACAGCACCAGGGTCAAGGGTTCGATTTCGACTTTGGGTAACTGTCCATGTGGAGTTTGCATATTCTCCCCGTGACTGTGTGGTTTTCCTCCGGGTGCACCGGGTTCCTCCCACAGTCCAAAGATGTGCAGGTTAGGTGCTTTGCCATGGTACATTGCCCCTTAGGATGGGGTTAAAGGGCAGGGGATTGGGTCTAGGCAGGGTGGTCTTTCGAAGTGTCGGTGCAGACTGAATGGGTCGAATAGCCTCTTTCTGCAATGTAGGGATTCTATGATTCTATCCTCGCACATAACGTTGAGGCGTTCACTCTTCCTAACACCTCACACCATAAACCTTCTTCCATTACCTCCCCCAACTCGTCTTCGCACTTGGCCTTAATCCCTTCCATAGATACCCGTCCTCCTCCAGAATCTTCCCATAAATCGCCGATACCACCCCCTTCGCCAATCCCCCTGCCATCAATACCTCTTCCAACAACTAGGGGGCCAGCGCTAGCAGGAAGCTTGGAACCTCCTTCCTTGCAAAATCTCGAAGCTGCAGGTACGAAACCCTTCTCCTTGCCCCAGTCCATACTTCTCCCCCCCCCAACTCTTCAACCTCGCAAAATGTCCTCCCAGGAACAGGTCTTTTAATGCCCTGATCCCCTCACTTCCCCTCTCCGAAACCTCCCATTCAGCCTCCCCGGCTCAAACCTGTGATACCCTGATCGGCATCTCCCCTGACCCAGCCCCCAAATTACAGTTGTGCTTCAACTGCCTCCAAGTCTTCAATGTTGACACCACCACCTGACTCCCAGAGTACTTGCCTGGGGCCAACCAATACGGTAGCACGGTAGCACAGTTGTTAGCACTGTGGTTTCACAGTGCCAGGGTCCCAGGTTCGATTCCCGGCTTGGATCACTGTCTGTGCGGAGTCTGCACAGTCCGCCCATGTCTGCGTGGGTTTGCTCCGGGTGCTCCAGTTTCCTCCCACAAGTCCCGAAAGACGTGCTGTTAGGTAATTTGGACATTTTGAATTCTCCCTCCGTGTACCTGAACAGGCGCCAAAATGTGGCGACTAGGGACTTTTCACAGTAACTACATTGCAGTGTTAATGTAAGCCTACTTGTGACAATAAAGATTATTATTATTAGAATTATTAGGGGCTGTTTAGCACAGGGCTAAATCACTGGCTTTGAAAGCAGACCAAGGCAGGCCAGCAGCACAGTTCGATTCCCGTAACAGCCTCCCCGAATAGGCGCTGGAATGTGGCAACTAGGGGCTTTTCACAGTAACTCCATTTGAAGCCTACTTGTGACAATAAGTGATTTTCATTTCATTCATTTCATTTCATAGTAAGTTCAGGAGGTCCAGCATCCCCCCCCCCCCTCCCCCCCCCCCCCCCGCCTGCTGCCCCTTCTGCAAGACCGCCTTCCTGACCCTGGCTACCTTCCTCACCCAGATAAATTACATGATCAATTTGTTCACTTCCTTGAAGAATGCCTTCAATAAAAAGGCATTTCACCCTCCCTACCAAACTAGTAAAATTGTACCTTCGGAGACACCCCCCCCAATCCCCCGCCACCTGCACCCCCCAGGTACCTGAAGTGGGATGCTGCCCTACGAGATGGCAGCCTCCCCAATTCCCTCCCCCACTCCAGGCTGGGACACCACAAAATACTCGCTCTTCTCCAAATTTAATTAATATCCTGAAAACGACCCAAATCTTTGGAGAAGTCCCATTATGCTCTCCACCGACGTACTCGGCACTGAAACACTCAACAATAAATCGTCTGCGTACAAAGATACCCTATGTTCCACCCCACCCCCCTCCCCCACACACACTATCCCGTTCCACAGTCCCGAACTTCTTGTAGCAATGACCGATAGCTCTATCGCTAATGCAAATAGCAGGGGGGGACATAGGACACTTGCCCCCCAAAAATTCCCCACGTTCCACAATACTATTCTGACCAGGTGGCTCCCCTGTCTCCCACCCCCTCTTATCCCACCATCCTTATAACTCCGGGTCCTGCCCTCTTGGCCTGGCCCACCCCGTCCTTTTGTTGCAATCAAACACCTCACCCTCCTAGAATCCACCCCCCCCCCACCCCGCCGCCGTTCACTTCCTCTTGAAAAAACCCTCTCCCAGTATCGATCCCCTCCCCCCACATTTAACACCTCCTAGGTCCATCAAAACATGTTCGACCAGGCTCCGATGACCGCGGCCCCTCCCCCCCACCACACTCCTGTTCACTAGCCAACTTAATCTAGGTAGTGTGGAAGTACCTGCCCAGGTCTCACTCCCCCCAATCCCCTCCCCCATGCCCTGTCCCAAAAACAAAGAACTTCCTTTCAAACAAACAAATCCAGTGCAAACACGCAAGCCCCAGAAAACCACCAATGCAAAAATCCCAACATCCTACCCTACCCAAATAGGCAACTTCACACCCTTTAATTACAAATAACAACATGAAATATACACTCTTCCATCCCTCCTACCCTCGGTCCAAAACCAGTCCTCAGTCCTATATCTCACCTGCCCCAGTCCTTCTTCCTTCACAAAGGCCTCCGCCGCCTCCACCGTTTCGAAGTAAAGGTTTTTTGAGTTGTAGGTCACCATCAACTCCGCGCCAAACCGCACCCCACTGTTTTACAGTGCCGCCCTCACTTGACCGAAGGCCGCCTGCCTCTTTGCCAGCTCCACGGTTATGTCCTGGCATATGTGTATACCAGCTCCAGCCCATGCACCTCCCGCTTCTGCTTCGCCCAACTCAGGAACTTCTCCTTCACATGGTACCTGTGAAAATAAATTATTACCGCCCTTGGTGGCTCATCCGCCTTCGGTTTAGGCCTCAATGACCGATGAACCCGATCGAGTTCATACCAGAAGGGATCTTCCCCCTCCCCCAGAAGCTCCACCCACATCTTGGCAAAGTACTCAAGTCGGCCTCAGGTCCTCCACCTCTTCGGGCAGGCCCACAATTCCTATGTACTGATGCCTAGATCTATTTTCCAGGTCCTCCATTTTCGCTGTCAGTCCTTCGTTGGCCTCCGCCACCCTCCGCAGCTCCTTACCCATCGAGATGAGCTGATCGTTGTGTTGCGATAAGGCCACCTCCATGCCCTTCAGCTTCTCACCCTGCTCCCGCACCTCGGCCGATATCTTCGACAACGCTGCCTTCACCGGGAAATCGCCTCCTCCACCAGTACCACCATTGTCGCCATCAGCCACCATCATTTCCTTCTCCATCACCCCATCTGTTTAGCAAACTATTTTTCGAATTCCACGGCCATCACCTCGGTCATCTTTTCTGCCGTGAAGGCACGCCCCACCCAGCGACCTAGCCTCACTATCTTTCCTGCTGCTGAGCTGACCCTTTCACTCAACTGGCAGCCTTCTTCTGAATTTTAGGCATCCCCCTCCCTCCTTATGTCTTCCTGCACCTGTTCGTTTAAAAAACTGTCCCTGGGACCGGGCATTAGGTTCCAAATAATCGAGCCTCGAGCAGGCGCAACCCAACATGTGACTTCCTCCTACATGCCGCCATCGGAAGTTGTCAATGGAATACATAATGGGAAAGAATTAACTTGCAAATATATAACACTCTGCACATATTGACTTAACTCAGGGTTAAAAATAACTGGCTGTACTTCAGTTTATTAAGATAATAAGATTTTAGTGCTCCTGATTGTTGATCTGTTTGATCTCCAAATGCACTTTCAAAGCAATGGGCACTACTTTTGAAGTGCAGCCGGTGATGCTATGTGACCAAATCGTTTCAATTTCAATGTTGTATTCCACACCCTTTTAATTAATTGCTCCAGTTAATTAAAGGGATATTGAATGCAACTCTATTAATTGGTCCTCAGTCAGTCATTCTAGGTAATCCCAACTATATTTTTGAATGACAATAATTACCAAAGGTTGACACGATCTCAAACCCAGCTCTAAAAAGTGAATCTGGGTCACTTGAATTAATAGACTTTGGATATATATAATTTTTCCTACATTTAAAGTGTTCGAGACACTCTCCTGTTGGTAAACAGAGTCAATTTCAATTAGATATTGACTTAAATCAGGGTTAAAAATAACTGGCTATGTTCCAGTTGATTACGTTAATAGGATTTTATTATTACTGATTGTTAATCTGTATGATCATGCATATGAGCACAAATGTAAATTATATGCACTTGTTTTCATATCTGGAAGATTACATGTAATTAGCATATTCCAATTTGTTTTGGGTGTCATTAATTTTTTAGATTGAGTTTTTTTTTGCATGTCTCTAGAATAGTAAAGTCGCCATAGTCCCAGATGACCATAGGCTGCTTTCCCCTTTGAGGGGGAGCTGACTGGTGGTAATTTACCCTGACAATCACCACACCTCAGGTGATGGGCCGTGCCTGCGTGGGTCTCACCCCCCCCACAACCCAAAGATGTGTTGGCCACACTAAATTGCCCTTAATTGGGAAAAAAAAGAACTGGCCACTTTAAATGTAAAACATTTACCTGTTATTAATGCATTTGATATTATTTTAATCCCAGCAACCCTTGCAGACACAAGACCCCAGTGAAGATTTACCACTGTGACAAAACCAAGGCCTGCTGATTTTCTGTTTTATTTCAGACTTCCAGAATTTGCAGCATTTTGCTTTCACCTTGCTTCAAAACACACTCCTGAGCATTCACTAGATGCTTTCTTCCCTTGGGATTTATCCCTGAGACATCCAAAACTGAAATCTAAGCTCACTATTATTTTAACTTCAGAGTAAATACATGAGTTCCTTTAACTCTGTTCCTCATTAAGCTTTTTACAAAATTTCTTATGAGAGAGATCAGTCCTGCCTCCACTTTCTGGTCTGCACACACTAACTGTTAATGGCTCCCAGGGTTTCTTCTAACTCTGATTTTTTTCCACAACATGCATCCACCAAACAGCTCCTGGGTCTTTTCTGTGCCCCAATTGCACAGCCAGCTCACAGAAACCTTGCTGCTTGGAATCTCTTCACTGATTCACCCCCAAACTGTTTGTCATTCACCCTTGAACTGAGCTGGGGAACGTATCAACATGCTCACAGCAGGTCGCATCCATGTCACCAGGCTGAAACCTCGATACTTGCAGAGTGGTTCAGAAGGTTTGAGGGGATACAATGCTCACTCCTGCTCCTATTTCTTGTGTTCATTGGAGAACAACCAACATCCATAAAGAGTGAAGTGTGACAAAAAACAAACAGGCTCATCAACCTTGAAAGATGATCTTTGAGATGGAACCTTGTGGAGGTTTCTAACATAATAAAAACACATAGAAATGGTAAATCTGAAACAATTACTTCACATTAAAACGTGGCATGTAGAGCAAATGGTGCAGGTCCAAACTAGTAAGGGGGACATCTAAGATGGATATTGGGTAATGCTTCATGCAGTGAAATGAAAATCGCTTGTCACAAGTAGGCTTCAAATGAAGTTACTGTGAAAAGCCCCTAGTCACCACATTCCAGCACCTGTATGGGGAGGCTGGTACGGGAATTGAACCGTGCTGCTGGCCTGCCTTGGTCTGCTTTCAAAGCCAGCGATTTAGCCCTATGCTAAACCAGCCTCTTGTGATAAATATAAGAAATAACTTTCCAGTTAGTGGAGACGAGATGCAGCCATATTTAAGGAAGAACTGGATTCTGTGAGGGTGTACTGAAATATTTGCAGTAATAGCTGCAAATGATGGAAATGGTTGCAGACAAAGTTAGATTCCCCGATTAAAGTTGACTGCTGGTGTGTCAATACATCCTGGGCAGAATTCATGACTTCAGCTCGTCCTATTGCCGATGAAGCCTTTCACATCTCAAGTAACTGTGTCCTGTTTGGATTTCCAGCTGTTGAACACATCCACAGCAAAACTCAGCATAAAATCTCAGTGGACTCATTCCGTCTGCTTCTATAACCACTGTTATTAAACAGGCCACTCTATAAACAGTCAGGACCTTGCATTTCAAATGTCTGTCATCAGGCCTTCTTATGTGTAACTTAAGAAAATTCCTAACAATGATATTAGCTTAAAGAAACTGTACCCCAGTGTGGGTCCTGCCAGGCTGATTTTTAAAACTTTTGGTAATCATTTTACTGTTGTTACAGAGTAAAAGCTCTTCATAATTGGACAGGATTAGAAAAATTATTTTGCACAGAAAATGCCTCAGAAGCGAATGCACCTTCTTTATTTCTACTGGCGTGTTTAATACCCTGTAGGATTTTTGTTCACTCTTACATTTGTTGGATAATTTGAGATTGATAAAAATGTCACTGTACTCAGCAAAAGATATTTTCTGAGTTTGTGCTCCTGCTCGGGACCCTTGCCCACTGTCTGTATGTACCAGGAAATCACAATAATGCTCCCATGACTGTACATTCGTTAATATTTGGGTAGGCAGTGGCGTAGTGGTATTGTCACTGGACTAGTAAACGAGAGACCCAAAGTAATGTTCTGGGGACAACAGGTTCAAATCCAGCCACTGCAGATGGTGAAATTTGAATTCAATAAAAATCTGGAATTAAATGTCTAATGACGACCATGAAACCATTGTTGATTGTTGTAAAAACCCATCTGGTTCACTAATGTCCTTCAGGGAAGGAAATCTGCCATCCTTACCTGATCTGGCTTACATGTGACTCCAGACCCACAGCAATGTGGTTGACTCTTAACTGCCCCCTCAAGGGCAATTAGGGATGTGCAATAAATGCTGGCACAGCCTGCGGCGGCCACGTCCCATGAATAATTTTTTTTTAAACTTCAAATGGCTGGTAATCCTGGGTGATGCTTTTTCACCCAAAGTACAGACAAACACAATTGTAGATATTATATTATACCTGTCTGTTAGCAGTCTTCGAAATCACCCCAACAGCATGAGGAAAAGAGTCTCAAGGACAACCCAAATACACTTCAATTAAACCCCTTCTCGGTAACCTTCTTCTGCTTTCCAACCCTCGAAGATATTTGTGCTCTTGCAATACTGGCTTCTTTCCTATCCTTGGTTTCTTTCACCCTATCACCGGTGGCTGTTCCTTCAGCTGCCTAGTTCCATAGCTCTGGAATTTCCTTCTGGAGTCTCTCCTCCATTAAGATCTCCGGCTTCCCTGAACAGGCACCGGAATGTGGCGACTAGGGGCTTTTCACAGTAACGTCATTGAAACCTACTTGTGGCAATAAGCAATTATTATTATTATTAATGGCTGGGAGCATGTTTGAAGTGGAGCTAGGGATTGGGGAATGTTCTTTTTTTTTTAAGGGGGTGTTGCTGTTTACTGTTGGGATTGTAAGGGGTGGAAAGTTTATGTGGGGATGGATGTTCCCGTCCCCCCTCCTGTTTTCTGGGACTGTTTATGTTTAACATTTGTTTGTTTGCTTTTGCAGAAGGCTGCCTCGTGTTCAGAAGAAGCCTTTGTTTGGTGGGGGAGGGTAAGGACAACAGGGAGCCTTCCTCCTTGAGCTGAAGAGTATGTGTGGGGGGCGGGGGTCATAAGTGCTTTTGAGCAGGGGTTGCTGCGCTAGCAGGTTATGCTGGTGAATGGAAGTGAGGTGGTGGGGGAGAAGGCCGAGAGGGGTGGCCGTAGGACATGGAAAGGTGGGGGCGGAGGTTGTTGCGAGGTGGCAGGTGGTGAGAGATGACATGGTCATGGGTGGAGAAAGGGGCCATCTGGGATGTGCTAGGTACAGGGTGGAATTAAAGGGGTGGAAATTAAGTAGGGAAGATGACAGATGGTAGAGGGGATTGGAGGCATAAGCCTCCAGTAAGGCTGGCAATGTGGAACGTCCGGGGACTGAATGGGCCGGTTAAAAGGTCACGGGTGTTCGCGCACCTCAGGAGTTGGAAAGCGAGGGTGGTCTTTCTGCAGGAGACGGACCTCCGTGTGACGGACCAGGTTAGGTTAAGGAAAGGGTGGGTCGGGCAGGTTTTTCACTGAGAGTGTGATTCAAAATCGAGGGGAGTGGCAATTTTAATGAGAAAAAAAAATGGGATTGGAGAGTGCGAAGGAGGTGAGGGATCCAGGTGGGAGATATGTGATTGTGAGTGGGATATTGGAAGGGGCACCGATGGTGTTGGTAAATGTGTATGTCCCAAATTGGGATGATGTGGGTTTTATGAGAGGGTTACTGGCAGCAATCCCGGATTTGGCCACGCATCAGTTGATCATGGGAAGAGATTTTAACTGTGTCCTAGAGCCAAGGGTGGATAGGTCGAGCCCCAGGTCGATGGGTAGGGTACAAATGGCAAGGGAGCTGAGGGGGTTTATGGAGAGGATGGGTATAGTGGATCAACAGCGCTTTCAGAACCCAGGGAGGAGAGGAGGGGGACGTGGGGCAGTTTCTGGACAAGCTGGAATATCTCCAGGTGGAAGAAGCAAAGAAACAGGCATTGGAGGAACCCCTGGAGCTGAGGGAGGTGCTGGATAGTATCAGGGGTATGAAGTCGGGGAAGACCCCTGGGTCGCATGGGTACCCAGTGGAATTTTATAAGGAATTTGCGACAGACCTGGCACTACATCTGTTGGGGGCGCTTAATGAAGCACTGGAGAAAGGGGAGTTGCTGGAGACGATGACTCAGGCAGTAATCACACTAATCCCGAAAAAGGAGAAAGACCCGGTGGAATGTGGGTTGTATAGGCCCATATCATTATTCAACACGGATGAGAAAGTATTGGCTAAGTTGTTGGCGGGGAGGATGGAGGAGTGTGTACCCGGCGTGGTGGCAGAAGATCAAACAGGTTTTGTGAGGGGCAGGCAGCTTGCGAGTAATATAAGACGGCTGTTGAATGTGGTGATGAATCCGTCGGGGGCTCTGGTACTGGAGGTGGCGGTATCCATGGACGTGGAAAAGGCAATTTGATCATGTGGAGTGGCGGTTCTTGCACGAGGTTTTGGGAAGGTTTGGGTTTGGGCCAAGATTTGTGGCATTGGTACGGTTGCTGTATGTGGCACCAAGGGCGAGGGTGAGGACGAATGATATGAGCTCATAAAACTTTGACTTACACATGGGTACTGTAGCCACCTGGGTTGGCCACTTCCTGGCTTAAAATGGAGATACGCAAAGAATGCAGGGAAATTCAGTCAAGTCAGGAAAAACAAGCAGGTGCAAAGTTTCCTGTGTATTAGAACTTGCAGAAACCCAGACAGCACTGAAACTAGCAACCATCTGCATATTAATGAGCGATCCCCGGGAACAATTGGAAACATTTAAGGTGAATAAGGCCAAGCCAGACTCCTCGGCGCCAGCGGGAGCCAAGACAAAGGAAGGCCAATGGACACTTGGGAACCACCCAGCGATCAGGGAACAGCTCCAGTATTGGAGAAATCGATCCAAGTGATCAGAACTTAGTCCAATCACTTGGAACCAGATACGGGGTCCGCCCCGAACGGCGCGAAGCCCCTGGGGACTATAAAGTAGAGTCCCCAAGTTCAATTCGTCCTTCTTGGCAGGGTCACTCAGCAGCTCGAAGCAACCCTTGACAGTGACCTGCCTAGCCGCTGCATCAACCAAGTAAGTCTCCAGTCATCGCACGCTACGAGATAGGCGCTCCTAGCTACCAGTCTATACCAGCTTTGAATCCTGCAGACTCAGAATCGAACGAAAGACCGTTTGTTCCCCTGACCTGGTGGACCAGTTCCGAAGCTAAGTATAGGCCTTTTAGTGATAGAGATAGTCTAGTAAGTAGAGTTTATGCATGAGTAGTGATTGACTGTTTATAATAAATGTGTTTTGATTTGAAACTTACTAACTGGTGTATTGAGTTATTGATCATCACTTGAACTTGAACCTCGTGACGGTATCATAAAGATACCTGGCGACTCTAGAGCAAAGGTTATAGAAACAGAGCAAATTAAGCAAAGACACAACAAGCAACATTTAAGAGCCAACCAAAAGTTAGCAACAGAACAATGCAGCGGTGCCTGCTGTCACCGCTGCTGTTTGCGCTGGCCATAGAGCCATTGGCGATGGCTCTCAGGGGGTCGGCAGAGTGGCGAGGGATTATGAGGGGACAGAGGGAGCATCGGGTGTCACTCTATGCCGATGATCTCTAGCTGTATGTTTTGGATCCGTTGGAGAGTATGGGAAGGATTATGGGCCTGCTGGGAGGTTTGGAGGGTTCTCAAGGTACAAGCTGAATGTAGAGAAAAGTGAGGTATTCCCGGTGAATGAGCTGGCACACCGGACTAATTTAGGGGGAATGCCATTTACGGTAGCGAAGGATAGGTTTAGGTATTTGGGGATTCAGGTGGTGAGGGAATGGACGGGACTCCATAAGTGGAACTTAATGAAGCTGGTGAAGGAGGCGAGGGAGAATCTGAAGAGGTGGGATACACTGCACTTAACGCTGTCTGGGAGGGTCCAAGTGGTGAAAATTAATATTCTGCCGAGGTTCTTGTTTATCTTTCAAGCTCTCCCGATCTTTATACCAAAGGCCTTTTTTCGGAAAGTGGACACGATCATTTCTGACTTTGAAAAAGGGGAAAAATCTGTACATTCTGTGTAGTTGATTGTTGGGAAGTATGTTTCCCTGGGTGTTTATTTGCTGTAACCTGTTTTGATACATGTTTGTAATGAAATACATTTTTTAAAAAACAATCACTGAAAATAATACCAAGAAATTGACCTGGGATGAAACACCAGATAGTGAGCCAAGGACCATGTTTTTGAGCAGATTACACGAGTAAATAATGCTCATTGTATAAAATGGGCAAAAAAATGTATACACATATATACAACATAAAAAATGCCCAAATTGTGCTATTCAGCATGAATTAGGTTGTTTGTTCAGGTATAGAATCATAATATTTGGAGTGTTTGTTTGATTCTTAAGTTGCTCTGTAAATTGGATACTAATGCATAAAGGCAATATTTTGGGTGAACAATACTTTTGTTAATCCTCTTGTTAATCCCCCAGACAATCCTTCCTCTTTCATCCCCCAGACAATCCTTCCTCTAAGTTCTTTGAGTCACAGTTTTTTTGAGTTGTTGCCAGTGATACGACTGTGGAAACACTCTCTCAATGTCTGCTATCACCAAATGCCATGCTCTGTGTAACGGACACCTGGCCAGAACTAACGGATGCCTGGTCAGAACCCAACAGTGGCTAAGGTACTGGGCCAGAACCACAATTCTTTTTATATTTAAGAGTGCAGAAAGATCGATTCGCACCAGGAGTGGTTGCATACGAAATAGGGCTTGGTTATTTTTACAAACAACTTTATTAAAACAGATGAAAAACAATATTTACATTTTTAAACTTCAAACCTAATAAGAACAGCTTACATGTATCTCTTAACTCTAACACACGATTTCCAATTAAACAGCATATAAAATGAACATACAGCTCTCAACGCCACTTATGCAGGCAAGCAAAAATGATACTTGTATTCACAGAACATATTCCTGCTGTTAGTGCTGCTCCTTCAGACCACTTTTCGAAAGCCTGTCTCTGGCCACTTTTCATGATCTCTCGCGGTGATTTTCCAAATCCTTCTGCCTCCACCTGTTCGAACAGCATTCTTTTTCTCTCTCTGAGCTCTGCCCAGCCCCTCAAATAATGTCCGGGGTTGTCCAGACTTGAACTCATCATCGCTATCTGGGCTTTTGATTGCCCACTCCCGTTTACAAAAAAGAACAGAGCCATGCTATGAATATGCAATTAACCTCCAAGTTACGGACAAAAGAGTCCATCAGACTCTGCAATGGGCTAATGCTGGTCAGATCAGAGTGTTCCGAGGACAATGGATCTTGAGTGAATCACTAGGGCTATTTATTCTCATTAATGAGTTTAAGTCTGAATGGGACAATGTAACTCAGGCAAGGTGTGGACGTATACCTGGTTTACCCTCAGTCTGTTAACCGCTAAATTGCTCACTACATCTTCGATCCAATTTCCTAACATCTTCCTATCGTAACATCTGGGAACAGAGAAAGATTAAAATGCAACTACGCACTTCGTTCCCTGAAATAAATTGTTTGAATCCTTGGAATTCTATGTAATACTGAACTGAATTTTAAAGTCCATCATAACCATCGCCGAAATCTCCCATTTTCACCTTTGCACATTGTCATCCCAGTGCCACTAAAGCCCTACACTCGTTTGTTGTCGCTTCCATAATCCAATGTTCTCCTGTGCTCCACAAACTCCCACTTGTCTGAAGCACAGCAACATGTAACCTGTTCCACACTAAGTCCCATTTGGACATCATTGACCTGCTATGGCTCTATCCCACAATATTTTAAATTTGAACTGCACATTCTTATCAAATTCCTTTGTGATCTTACTGCACCCTATTTCTCCGACATCCTCCAAAGTCTTATTTACATTCTGTAGCATCCTTAAATCCTCTATTTCTGATCTTAATTATACAACTCCCTCCCTCCTGTGGCATTGGCTCTACTATTCCCCTAACCTCTTCCGTATGCCCACCAGTCCCTGTTCCTTTAAAGGTCTTCTCAAAAACCATCGTTTTGACAGATTTTGGTCATTCCCCTACTAATAACTCACCCTCCATGGTTAATATCTCTTTCCCCACAAACGTCCACTTGTAATACCCCTTGGGATATTTTTCTTCACCATCAGTGAATGACACAAATGCCAGCTTTTGTTTGGATTTATTTGTAAGATTATTGTATCTTTTCATACTTATCAAAATGTTGGTCCAATACACAAACATTTATATAAAATGTAAATTGTATTTGTAATAGCCCGCACGGCGCCTACGGGGTGGGAATGATCATCTTCCCCATGATCCTTGCGGAGTACTAGCTTCCCAGCTAGCGGTGGGGCTCTCTATTGACCTCTCTATAAAAGGTCGGCCAGTAAGGCACTGACCAGAAAGGGAACCTGGTAGGGACCTACCGGGATGTTTATATATTGTGCAGTAGATAAAAACTTGTTTCTTTATTTTACTTGGTGTGACTCCCTGTGTCCTTATTAAACTGGCAATGAGGAGAAAACTGGTTTGCTATTGACGCTGTGACCTACTCAACTGAGCCACCTCCCTGACTTTCTGGACCTAGATTGACTTGATTCACCATGCCTCTGTTTGTGCGATTAGATGCATTTGATACCAGTGTTGAAGACTGGGACCAGTGTGCAGAAAAGATGCATTACTTCTTCCAGGCCAACAACAACACTGAAAATGGTCATACTGGTTTTTTTTTTTGAAAATCTTTTTATTGGCTTTTCTCATATTTATAAACAGTTGTTGCATATATACATTACATTTTTCTTGTCCGTGCTAACTTACTTTATTTTACAGAGAGGTTTGTTTTGTCCTTCATTTGACTAACTGTACGTACATTTTGCTGCCCTCTGGATTGGTCTATGATATCCCCTCTTCCCCCCCCCCCCCCTTCCTACACCGCCCCCCCACTCTTCTCTTGTGGTTTCCCCATTTTCCTCCCCCTCCCCTCCCCCCAGGTTGCACAGTCCTTTGGTTCTTCATCTTTTTTCCCCTGGCTTACTCCTCGTTGCTGGCCTCGAACAGGCTTTGGAACAGGCCGATGAACTGCCCCCAAGTATCCAGGAAGCCTTCCTCTGACCCTCGGATGGCGTACTTAATCTTCTCCAGGCGGAGAAGGCTGTCCAGAACCCAGCAAGTTTGGGGCAAGCCCAAAACATGTGGGTGTGGTTGGCCGGGCCCCTCTGGCACCCTCACATTTGTCCTCCACCTCCGGGAAGAACCTGCTCATTCGAGTTCTGGTCAGGTGAGCTCTGTGCACCACTTTGAGCTGCATTAGGCTTATCGTCGCGCAGGAGGAGGTGGAGCTCACCCTGTTCAGTGCTTCGCTCCAGAGTCCCCATCCTACCTCTGTCCCCAGTTCGTCCTCCCATTTTTGTCTGGTCCTGTCCAGTGGTGTTCGGGCTCTGTCCAGTAGCTGTCCATATATTTTCACACATAGCCCCCCTCTTCTTGTGCCTATCAGGTCCTTTCTGGGGCCCCGGGGTACCCTACTGTCTCTTTGCGGAGAAAGTGCTGTTTTTGGAGGTGTCTCAATTCCTGTACTTTTGCTAGTTTCCTCGTCAGTTCATCCAGTGTTGCCAAACTGCACCCTATGTAAAAGTCCCCAACTGTCAGTGTGTCCCCGTCCCGCCTCCAGCTTTTGAAGTTGGAATCTAACATGGCTGGGGGGAATCTGTGATTGCCGCAGATGGGTGCCGTCTCAACTGGGTCCACGTTCTCAGCGTGGCCGCTACCACTGGGCTCGTTGTGTACCTTGTTGAGGAGGATGGGAGTGCTGCCGTGGCCAGGGCCCGGAGGGTTGTTCCTTTACAGGATTCCTCCTCCATTTGTACCCAATCTGTGCCGGGTTCTTGTACCCATCCCCTCACTTTTTCTGCTGGCCAGTGGTAGTATTGTAGGTTCGGTAGAGTCAGGCCTCCTCTGACTCCCTCTTTGCAGTGTCGGTTTGGGAATTCTTTGGTTCTTACCCAACGACACAAATGCCATGATTAGCCTGTCTATGTTTTGGAAAAAGGCCTTGGGGATGAAGATCGGGATGGATCTAAACAGGAAGAGGAACCTTGGCAGTAGGTTCATCTTGATCGTCTGCACTCCCCCCGCCAGGGAGAGTGGGAGTGAGCCCCACCGTTGAAGGTCTTTTCTTACTTCCTCCACCAGGCTGGTCAGGTTCCACTTGAGGATCTGTGTCCAGTCTCTGGCTATTTGGGTCCCCAGGTAACGGAATCTGTTCTGGGCCATTTTGAACAGGAGCCCATCCAGCTCTGTCCCTCCCCCTTTTGGGTTCACTGGGAATGTCTCGCTTTTGCCCAGTTTAAGTTTGTAGCCCAAGAAGGTTCCAAACTCTTTCAGTATTTGACGTATTGTCTTCAGTCCCTCCTGTGGCTTTGAGACATAGAGAAGTAGGTCATCTGCATAGAGTGAGACTCTGTGCTCTCTGTCTCTTCTCCGAATTCCCTTCCAGCTTTTTGCATCCCGCAGGGCTATCGCCAGGGGTTTGGTCGTTAGCGCGAACAAGAGTGGGGACAGGGGGCAGCCCTGCCTTGTTGTTCTCTGTAGCTGAAAGTATTCAGAGCTGGTGGCGTTAGATCATTGGGAGCGTTGTACAGGAGCCTCACCCAGGCGGTGAATCCCGCTCCAAGCCCAAACCGTTCCAGAACCTCGAGGAGGTAGCTCCATTCGACTCTGTCAAAGGCCTTTTCTGCATCCAGGGAGACAATCACCTCTGGTGTTCTATCCCCGGGGGTGGTTGGGGGGGGGGGGGGGGGGGGGGGGCATTATTACGTTCCGCAGCCGCCTGATGTTTGCTGTGAGCTGCCTACCCTTGACAAACGCCTGTTTGGTCCTCTGCAACCACCTCTGGTACGCAGCCCTCCAGCCTTTTGGCCAGGACCTTTGCGAGTATTTTTGCATCCACGTTCAGCAGTCAAATGGGTCTGTATGATCCACATTCCGTCAGGTCTTTATCTTTTTTGGGTATCAGTGAGATTGTGGCCTGTGCTAGCGTGGGGGGCAGGGTGCCCCTTGCCAGTGAGTCCGTGAACATGTCCCTTAGGTGTGGGACCAGGACTGGTGCAAAGCTTTTGTAGATGTCTGTCGCGAACCCGTTGGGTCCCGTTGCCTTCCCCACCTGCATGGAGCTGATGCTCTCCATGATTTCTCCCCCCGTCTGTCTACCCCCACCACTGGTAGTTCCAGTCTGTCTGGGGACTGTGTCATTCCCGCATCCCCGTCGGGGGGCGCTCAGAGGTGTACAATCCCCGGTAGGTCACGAATGCCTCGTTGACCCCCTTTGGCTCTGTCACCAGTCTGCCTCTGCTATCCTTTACCTGCGCTATTTCCCTTGTGGCTGCTTGCTTTCTCAGCTGGTGAGCCAATAGGCGGCCAGCCTTGTCTCCGTGTTCGTAGAAGGTCCCCCGTGTCTGGCGGAGTTGGTACACTGCTTTGCTTTTAAAAAAAATGTAGAGTGCCCAATTCATTTTTTTCCAATTAAGGGGCAGTTTAGCATGGCCAATCCACCGACCCTGCACATTTTTGGGTTGTGGGCACGAAACCCACGCAAACACGGAGAGAATATGCAAACTCCACACGGACAGTGACCCAGAGCCGGGATCGAACCTGGGACCTCGGAGCCGTGAGGCCGCAGTGCTAACCCACTGCGCCACCGTGCTGTCCAGTACACTGCTTTCCTAGTGGTTAGCAGGTTAAAGTCCATTTGCAGCATTTTCCTCTCCGCCAGCAGCCCTGCGGTCGGGGCCTCGGGGAGTATTTTCTATTGACTTCCAGAATGGAGTCCACTAGCTGTTGCCTGTCCACCCTCCATTCCCTATCTCTATTTGCCTTGTAGGCTATGATCTCTCCTCTGATCATGGCCTTCAGTGCCTCCCAGAACGTGGAGGGTGAGGCCTCCCTGTTTTGGTCGTTACTAATGTAATCGCCTATGGCCTGCGATATCTTTTGGCAGAAAGCCATGTCGGCCAGGAGGTCCGTGTCCAGCCTCCATGTGGGGCGCTGGGCCCGGCCTGCTTCCAACCTCACATCCATATAATGTGGAGCGTGGTCGGAGATAACGATCGCGGAGTACTCCGTTCCCGTGATCCCTAGAAAAAAGCACCGATTTCCCCACTGCAAAGAAGTCGATATGGGTGTATACGTCGTGCACCTGCGAAAAGAACGAGAACTCCTTTTCTCCTGGGTGCAGGAACCGCCATGGGTCCACCGCCCCCATCTGTTCCATGAAGGCCCCTAGTTCCCTAGCCATGCCAGACTTTTTCCCCGTTCTGGTGTTTGATCGGTCGGTCAGAGCGTCCAACACGCAGTTAAAGTCGCCCCCCCATAATCAGTCGGTGTGTGTCAATGTCGGGGATTTCCACCATGGTCTTCTTTATGAATTCTGTGTCATCCCAGTTGGGAGCGTACACATTTACCAGTACGACCGGTGCCCCTTCCAGGACATTGCTGACCATGACGTACCGTCCCCTGGGTCCGTAACGGTCTTGATTCCCGTAAACCTCGTCCTTTTGCTAATTAATTTGCTACCCTCCTAGCCCTCGTCCCATAGCATGAGTGGTACATCTGTCCCACCCAGCCCTTCCTTACCAGCAGTCGGTCCTTCTCCCTCAGGTGCGTCTCTTGTAGGTAGATCATGTCTGCTTTTAGGCTTCTTAAGTGGGCGAACACTCTGGATCCATTCACTGGGCCATTGAGTCCCCTTACATTCCAGGTAACAATCCTGGTGGGGGGTTTCTGACCCCTCGGTCCTGTGGGATCACCCATACCTACCTGGTGGATGCGCCCCTGCACTCCGGGGTTTCCCTTTGCTAGGGGGCCGTCCAAAATGGCCAGGGTCGCCGCTCTCACCATGGGGTTTCCCTTCACCCAGGGGGCACCCAATGTGGCCACCAGCTGTGTGTGCGCCATGCGGGTGCGCCCCTGCGCTCCGGGGTTTCCCGAATGGTCATACTGTTGACGGAATGCGGAGCGCACACTTTGGGGTGATACGGAGTCTCAAGTACCTGACGGTGCCAGAAACACAATCGTTCGACCACCTTGTGGTCCAGCACTTTAACCCAACCCCGTCAGCCATCATTCAAAGATATTGGTTTAATGTGGCAGACCGGATCCCTGGTGAGTCTGTCACTGAGTTAGTATCTTGGCCACGGAAGATAGCCGAGTTTTATGAGCATGGAACTGCTTTATCCAATTTGCTCCACGGTCCTTTGGTCTGCAGTATAAACAATATGGAAACACAGAAGAAACTTATTGGCAAAACTTATTGGCAAAACCCCCCGACCTATCAGCAGGCACTGCAGATCTCCTTGACCCAAGAAAGCACAGAACATGGCATCCAAGAAATACAAGGACTGGAGGTGAACATTTTGGGGCATCGCCGCTCACCTGATATTCCTGCGACAACTCCGGCCTCTGAGTGAAGAGCCAGCCGCAGAGATGAGAGACATCACCAGACTCGGCTGAAGGCGATTCCTGCCCATGTGTGATGCGTGGCCGCTGGTCTAGGCGTACGTGCAAGCAGCAAGGAGGCCAGCGCTCCAGGTGCCTTGGTCAAGCCCTGGGGTCAGACATTGCATCTGGATGACCCTGAAGACGTTGACGATTAAGGTGAGATGCAGCTGAACTGTTTGCCAGTGCCCCGTGTGGTCCCTATTCGCATTTTGATACAGGTGAATGACCACAAGCTTCAAATAGAGTTGGATATGGGAGCTGCCGTTTCTGTGGTGGCACAGAGCACCTTGGATCTTATAAAATGAGGTGTGCATACTTTGACTTTGGCTGACTCGATGGCTCATTTGGCCATTTATATGGGGGTCTGACTGAATATTGAGCCGGTAGTGAATGGATACCAATCAATTCGTCTTCCCCACAATGTTGTGCAAGGGAGCGGCCCTAAACTGTTGGCCTGTGAATGGCTACATCAGCTGCAGTTGGATTAGTAACATATCCTCCAAGTGGGATCCGGTGGTCTGTCTGCAGTATTGAGCAAGTTCCCCAAGGTTTTCCAGCCCGGCTTGGGTACAATTAAAGGGTCTGTGACCAAAGTCCAGGTGGACCGAGAAGCTCATACCGATAGTTTCATGCCTGCCCAAATCCCTATGCTTTGGTTGTCCAGCGGGTCATAGAGAATATGGTACGCAGATTGCCACGTGTTGCAGTTTCCTTGGATGGTGTGCTGGTCCTGGGGACCAAAGAATAAGAACATTTGCGGAACCTCGAAGCGGTATAGAAACATTTTTCAGAGCTTGGGGTCTACACCGCGTGAAGTGCATGTTTGTTTCACATGAAGGAAATGGTATATTTGGGGTATCAGGTGGACCGGGAAGGCCTTCACCCGGTTGCCAAGAAAGTGAGATGCTTAGCTCGTCTTGGACTAGTAAATTACTATGGCCGATTTATTCTAAATCTTGCAACCGTCCTGGCATCCCTTCACTTGCTCCTCAAGAAGCACCAGCCATGGGAATGGAGCAAGGCCCAGTACGAGGCGTTTAGGAAAGTGAAACGCGGTTGTCCTCTTTAGGGTATTGACGCATTTGACCCTTCAAAACCATTGTACATCACGTGCGATGCTTTTCCGTACGGGATTGAGCCAGTCCTGTCCCATCAGATGAGAGATGGCCGTGAAGGTCTGATTGCCTTTGCCTCACAGATGCTGGCTGCAACTGAGAGAAAATTTGCCCAAATAGAGAAGGAAGGCCTGGCGGGTGTGTTTGGTGTTAAACGGTTTCATCAGTACGTCTATAGCCACCATTTCTTTATCATCATAGATCTCAAACCATTGCTGGGCCTCTTCCTTGAAGACAAGGCGATCCCGCCAATTGCATCTGTGAGGATTCAGCGCTGGGGCTTGTTCTTGGCTCCTTACGAATACTCGAGCACCGTCCAGTGACCCAGATTGTGCATGCTGAAGCATTGAGCCGTCTTCCCCTGCAAACCAAATCCGCAATGCCCTCTGCGACGGACAAAGTAATCACCGTGTTTGCGTGGGTTTCGCCCCCACATCCCAAACATGTGCAGGATATATGGATTGGCCACGTTAAAATGCCCCTTAATTGGAAAAAATGCTCCCAACTGGGACGACTCAGAATTCACAAATTTTTTTTTTTTAAAGTAATCACAGTCCTGAATTCTATGGGTTCCTTGCCGACACTGTATTATGTATTCATAACTGGACACAGACTGACCCTGTCCTTGCCAATGTGCCGCATCTGGTGCTATAGAGTGGGCAGCATTGGCAGCTACCAGGGGAGTTGAAAGCTTCCACCTCCAAGCGCTCAAAGTTGACTGTGGAATATATTATCGTCCTGTGGGGCACAAGGGTTGTTGTCCCAATGAAGGGCCAGGCAATCGAATTGAAGGACCTTTACAATGGGCACCCTGGACAGTCCAAAATGAAGATGCTCATGAGACGTTACATCTGGTGGCCGGGTTTGGACACGGATAGCGAGGCGTTGACCCAACAGTGCTCAATCTGTCGAGCACCAGAAGCTTCCTGCGGCAGCACCCCTCCACCCTTGAGAATGGCCAGGATGCCCCTGGGCTAACGTGTATGCCGATTCCGCCGGTCCATTCCTGGGTCAATGCTCCTCGTCCTGAGGGACGCCCACTCAAAGTGGCTGGAGATTCACAGAATGACGACGATCACCTCCTGGGCGACCATCAAGGTATTGGGCATTTCTTTTTCCACTCACGGAATCCCCGAGGTGCTTGTGACAGATAACAGGACCTCTTTCAAGAGCAAAGATTTTGATGCTTTTGTGAAAAACAATGGGATTCGGAGGAGGTGTTAGCAATTCTGGAAAGTGTGAAAATAGATAAGTCCCCTGGGCCGGAAATTTATCCTAGGATTCTCTTGGAAGCTAGGGAGGAGATTGATGAGCCTTTGGCTTTGATCTTTAATGTGGAGATGCTGGCGTTGGACTGGGGTGAGCACAGTACGAAATCTTACAACACCAGGTTAAAGTCCAACAGGTTTGTTTCGATGTCACTAGCTTTCGGAGCGCTACTCCTTCCTCAGGTGAATTAAGAGGTCTGATCCAGAAACACATATATAGACAAATTCAAAGATGCCAAACAATGCTAGGAATGCGACCATTAGCAGGTGATTAAATCTTTACAGATCCAGAGATGGGGTAACCCCAGGTTAAAGAGGTGTGAATTACATCAAGCCAGGACAGTTGGTAGGATTTCGCAGGCCAGATGGTGGGGGATGAATGTAATGCGACATGAATCCCAGGTCCCGGGTGAGGCCGCACTCATGTGTGCGGAACTTGGCTATAAGTTTCTGCTCGGCGATTCGGCGTTGTCGCGGGTCCTGAAGGCCGCCTTGGAGAAGCCATCCCCTATGGACAAGCGCTCCGTATACACAGGATCTGCTCAGACGAGGAGGAGCGTAACAAACATCTACAGACGTAGAAAGATGCCCTCGTACGAACAGGATATGGCACTCGACTCATCGATCGACAGTTCCAACGCGCCACAGCGAAAAACCGGACCGACCTCCTCAGAAGACAAACATGGGACACAACCAACAGAATACCCTTCGTCGTCCAGTACTTCCCCGGAGCGGAGAAACTATGTCATCTTCTTCACAGCCTTCAACACGTCATTGATGACGATGAACATCTTGCCAAGGTCATCCCCACACCCCCACTACTTGCCTTCAAACAACCGCGCAACCTCAAACGAACCATTGTTTGCAGCAAACTACCCAGTCTTCAGAACAGTGACCACGACACCACACAACCCTGTCATGGCAATCTCTGCAAGACGTGCCAGATCATCGACATGGATACCACTATTACACGTGAGAACACCACCCACCAGGTACGCGGTACATACTCGTGCGACTCGGCCAACGTTGTCTACCTCATACGCTGCAGAAAAGGATGCCCCGAAGAGTGGTACATTGGCGAGACCATGCAGACGCTGCGACAATGAATGAACGGACATCGTGCAACTATCACCAGGCAGGAATGTTCCCTTCCAGTCGGGGAACACTTCAGCAGTCAAGGGCATTCAGCCTCTGATCTCCGGGTAAGCGTTCTCCAAGGTGGCCTTCAGGACCCGCGACAATGCAGAATCGCCGAGCAGAAACTTATAGCCAAGTTCCGCACACATGAGTGCGGCCTCAACCGGGACCTGGGATTCATGTCATATTACATTCATCCCCCACCACCTGGCCTGCAAAATCCTACCAACTGTCCTGGCTTGATACAATTCACACCTCTTTAACCTGGGGTTACCCCATCTCTGGATCTGTAAAGATTTAATCACCTGCTAATGCTCGCATTCCTAGCATTGTTTGGCATCTTTGAATTTGTCTATATATGTGTTTCTGGATCAGACCTCTTCATTCACCTGAGGAAGGAGCAGCGCTCCGAAAGCTAGTGACATCGAAACAAACCTGTTGGACTTTAACCTGGTGTTGTACGATTTCGTACTTTGATCTTTAAGTCATCTTTGTCTACAGGAATAGTGCCAGAAGACTGGAGGATAGCAAATGTTGTCCCCTTGTTCAAAAAGGGGAGTAGAGACAACCCCGGTAACTATAGACCAGTGAGCCTTACTTCTGTTGTGGACAAAGTCTTGGAAAGGATTATAAATGATAGGATTTATAATCATCTAGAAAGGAATAATTTGATTAGGGATAGTCAACACGGTTTTGTGAAGGGTAGGTCGTGCCTCACAAACCTTATTGAGTTCTTTGAGAAGGTGACCAAACAGGTGGATGAGGGTAAAGCAGCTGATGTGGTGTATATGGATTTCAGTAAAGCGTTTGATAAGGTTCCCCATGCTAGGCTACTACAGAAAATACGGAGGCATGGGATTCAGGGTGATTTAGCAGTTTGGATCAGAAATTGGCTAGCTGGAAGAAGACAAAGGGTGGTGGTTGATGGGAAATGTTCAGACTGGAGTCCAGTTACTAGTGGTGTACCACAAGGATCTGTTTTGGGGCCACTGCTGTTTGTCATTTTTATAAATGACCTGGAGGAGGGCGTAGAAGGATGGGTGAGTAAATTTGCAGATGACACTAAAGTCGGTGGAGTGGTGGACAGTGCGGAAGAATGTTACAAGTTACAGAGGGACATAGATAAGCTGCAGCGCTGGGCTGAGAGATGGCAAATGGAGTTTAATGCAGAAAAGTGTGAGGTGATTCATTTTGGAAGGAATAACAGGAAGACAGAGTACTGGGCTAATGGTAAGATTCTTGGCAGTGTGGATGAGCAGAGAGATCTCGGTGTCCATGTACATAGATCCCTGAAAGTTGCCACTCAGGTTGAGAGGGTTGTTAAGAAGGCGAACGGTGTGTTAGCTTTTATTGGTAGAGGGATTGAGTTTCGGAGCCATGAGGTCATGTTGCAGCTGTACAAAACTCTGGTGCGGCCGCATTTGGAGTATTGCGTGCAATTCTGGTCGCCGCATTATAGGAAGGATGTGGAAGCATTGGAAAGGGTGCAGAGGAGATTTACCAGAATGTTACCTGGTATGGAGGGAAGATCTTATGAGGAAAGGCTGAGGGACTTGAGGCTGTTTTTGTTAGAGAGAAGAAGGTTAAGAGGTGACTTAATTGAGGCATACAAGATGATCAGAGGATTGGATAGGGTGGACAGTGTGAGCCTTTTTCCTTGGATGGTGATGTCTAGCACGAGGGGACATAGCTTTAAATTGAGGGGAGATAGATATAGGACAGATGTCAGAGGTAGGTTCTTTACTCAGAGAGTAGTAAGGGCGTGGAATGCCCTGCCTGCAACAGTAGTGGACTCGCCAACACTAAGGACATTTAAATGGTCATTGGATAGACATATGGACGATAAGGGAATAGTGAAGATGGGCTTTAGAGTGGTTTCACAGGTTGCGCAACATCGAGGGCCGAAGGGCCTGTACTGCGCTGTAAATGTTCTATGTACTATGTTCTATGGTCTATGAAAGGGGCTGGTTTAGCACACTGGGCTAAATCGCTGGATTTTAAAGCAGGCCAAGGCAGCCAGCAGCACGGTTCGATTCCCGTACCAGCCTCCCCGAACAGGCGCCGGAATGTGGCGACTAGGGGATTTTCACAGTAACTTCATTGAAGCCTACTCATGACAATAAGCGATTTTCATTTCATTCATGTCCGTACTGCCCCATTCTATCCAGCGTCGAATGGCTTGGCAGAGAGGGCTATGCAAATGTTTAAATGCTGGCTAAAGAAACAGACTTGGGGCTCGATGGACACCAGGCTGGAAAGAGTTTTGTTCTCATACAGGACCACGCTGCAAGCAGTAGCTGAGGTGGCCCCCATTGAGTGTTAATGGGTTGCAGATCTAGTACGCGACTGAGTTTGATTATTCTGGACATCGGCATGAAGATGCGCCATAACCAAGATTTGCAAATGCATTGCCAAGTTCGATGTCAATCTCTTTAACACTTTGCACCTGATGACGTGGTGTTGGTTTGTAACTTCAGCGCTTGCTGGTTCCCTGGAATTGATGTCCCCAAACAGGACCAGTCTCTTACCAGGTTCGGGTCCGGGGGCAACTGATGCGACGACATTTGGATCACATTCGCTTGTGTAAATAGCTCCCTCATGAGGTTCCTCAAAAGAAACCTTCCGGCCCCATTGCCCAACGAACCTGTGATGCCTCTGGTCTCTCTTGACGCCGACATGCTAACATTGTTGTGTCTTACGACTTGGAAATGGAGTCACAAACCTCGGTCTCGGACGCTGATTAGCCGTCTCCCGCCGATCATCTGCCACGGTGGGTTCCTGCCACAGACGATGCTCACCAGAATAATTGCCACACGGGGCCTATGGATTGGGAATGATTATCTTCCCTGAGGCTATGAGTTCCCCCCTAGGGGCGGGGAATCTCTGTTGACCTCTGTAAAGAAGGTCAGCCAGTAAGGCACCGACCAGAAAGGAACTTGGTAAGGACCTACTGGATTGTGTATTTATTGTTCTGTAAATAAAACTGTTTCTTTATTTTACTGGGTGTGTCCTGATTAAAATACATTCCAATAATGAATGCTATTTAGATTTTGGAGTGTCAATTTTATCATTCTGTGATTGTAAGAGTTTGATTTCTGCTGAAAAAGTATGAAGACTGTATTTCTTACCTAAATTAGGGGAGCTTTCAGCAGAGTCTCCCGGCGTGAACTGTCCAACTTCACTGACTCCACCAAATTCTTTTGCACTGAACATAGGTGGTTTGATCTCAAAAGAGGCTCCTCTCAGAATGAAAGAGACTACCTGCAGGGGCAGATGAAAGAGCCTATGGATACAGGAATCGCCTGAAGCCTATGGTCAGCTGATGAGGTCAGCAGGCTGGACAAGTTGACCCTCCCATCACTTAACCCAGACCCTGCAATTTAATCTCCAGTTAGCAACCTTGGACACTCAGGAAACTCCAGTCGGCGACAGTCCATCCTACTTCTCTAGGCCAAAGTACTGGTAAGTGCAGATGATTGTCTCCTCTTCCTGGATGATGTATTGCTTCAGGTGAACCTGCTATCCCCTTGAAGTTTGGAGGAGGACTACTCTCCATGGAAACCTTAGACCTGCATGCACTAGGGAGTTGTAAGAATGGACAAAGAGGGTAGCTCATGACCAAATTACATTGAGACCTTTCCCTATGGGACAACCTTGTGTCCCTGGACCATGCCGCATAGGCTTATACTTGGGAAAATACAACAGGAACAGCAAACATCTAGCAGTAAGCAGCCAAACCTTAATTCTTCACACACACACAACAATGAAAAAAAAACCACAAAGGAATATGGTTAAATGTTTGCATTAAATGTTGAGTCCACCATTGGACAATTTGCCCCATACCAGAAATGTCTTGCATATCTCCAGGGTTCCTAGTTTGGAACTGCAATTCTAATTCCGTAGAATCTTAACCCTAGTTTATATAATCTCTCCTTGTAGTTTAACCCTTGAAATACAGGAATTATTCCGGTAAATCTATGCTCCCTAGCCAATATATCCTTCCTAAGGTGTAATGCCCAGTATTGCATATCATGTTCCAGGTGTGTTCTAAGCATGGCTTTGTATTGCGGTAGCATAAAGTGGAGCCCCAAGTTTTCTGGATACAAAGGCCAGCATATTATTACTTTTTCATGGTATTTTATTGATCTCATATCCCCAGTCTCTTCGGACCTCCTGTTTCTAGGGGCTGGTTTAGCACAGTGGGCTAAATAGCTGGCTTGTAATGCAGAACAAGGCAGCAGCGCGGGTTCAATTCCCGTACCGGCCTCCCCGAACAGGCTCTGCAATGTGGTGACTAGGGACGTTTCACAGTAACGTCATTGAAGCTTACTTGTGACAATAAGTGATTATTATTATTATAACTATTCAGCATTTTGGAAGCACTTTGTTCCATCTATTTATGTCCAAAGTCATTGACCTCACAACTGCCTACATTGAAATCTATTTGCCACAGATTTTCCCATTCATTTAACCTATTAATGCCGGAGTAATTCCATGCTCACGGTTCAGTAATACCTGGAGAAAAGTTAGGCAGCGTCAATAAGCAGAGAATCAAGCTCAGCCCCCATGGTGGATAATTCATTTACAGTCACTATGTTGGATCACACTTGCAAAAAAGCCACTGGACAAGACACAGGAAAGCTGAAACTTTGCTGAATAGTACTTCGGTATTCATCACTATCGAGAGGGTGGCAGGGTACGGAAAGCTGAAGAAACTCCTCAATGCTCGTACTTCATTTCCAATATTCCGATTGATTTAATGTGTTGTCAAAATATAACTAACATTAAGAAAATAACTTTCAACAAAATTGAACAGTATGAGTATACAATACTCAGATTTTAAATCATTCTGTACAAGATGTAATTCCAGTATCACAGCCCTGAATAGCATTAATTTTTTTGTTTTATTTCAGGAGATATAGCCACATCGTAAGATAATCAAAGAATTATTTTTGTTCCGTATTTGGGTATAAATGAGCATGTCTCATTCTAACAGAATTTTTTCTATATTCCATAGCATTTGAGGGTTGGCCTTTAAATTATTTATGATATTGTACCTTAAAAATCACAAGACAGGTATTCAGCAATGTACTATTATGTTTTCCATGATGTTATTCCCCATAAATTGGAGGATGCACTGTTCATGTGATTACTAAGCAATGACAGCAGTGGAACAAGTAACAATCCACACAACTCTCTTTCTTGCCTCACTCTTTCCGGAGTAAGTTGATATTTGTCTTCATCCCCAACCCCCCCACACCCTGACCACCTTCAATAGATGGGAATCTAAATGAAAATTAGCTGTATGGCATCGTTATGACACCAATGACATTTCCTGACCTTTAACAACTGACAAAAGGTGCTTCCTGCCCACAACCCACAAGTAGCACAAATTCTGAGACAGCTAGTTTTAAATAGTGTTTCAAGGGATTCTCAGCTTTGCCCAGGTAATTGGAGCTTTTGGAGACATTTTTCTTGCACTAAATTATGGACATTTTGACCATCAATTATTAAAACTTCTTATCATCACTATTCAAAGCTCTGTACTGTACAGAATCTTCTGGGTGGTTTTGCAGTTATTTTTGCAGGACTCTTCTGAGAGGAGTAGGAGAAAGGAATGAAGTTGAAACTTTCAGATTGATTAAATAGAAGGGTTATCCCTTCCCAGGGTTTGTAAGCTAAGAACCACAGACCTGCAGTTTTCTGAGGAACAGTACAATTGGAGGCTTCAATCATCAAGCAAATATAGCAATGCCTCTTGCTGTCAAGGTCACTGCACTCCTGAACCCCTTTGCCTTTAGTTGCCCTGCAGCTAACAGCCAGATCCAACATTTGTCCCAGATATCCCAATATGCAATCAACATAATCTGCCAAAATACCAAATTTGCTATTCTATTCATGTCACCTAAGATCACCAGACACGACAGCAACCCTCAAATGCTATGAAAGATTGAAAACATTCTGTTAGAATGAGACATGCTCATTTATACCCAAATACGGAACAAAAATAATTCTTTGATTATCTTACGATGTGGCTATATCTCCTGAAATGAAACAAAAAAATTAATACTACTCAGGGCTGTGATACTGGAATTACATCTTGTACAGAATGATTTAAAATCGGAGTATTGTATACTCTCTGCAGACATAAAAACTGAAGCAACATTGTGGTTTCAACGATTTACAGAAATTCTTATACACGGTTTCTGCTAGGCAATCCAGTACAGTTTGTTTGGAGTCAGCCAAACCAGCAAAAAAGATCAAAATTTCAAGAGCAGGTTATGCACAGAGAAAATCATGTCTTATTGGTTCAAAACAATTGTCTTGAAGCCAACTCCACCCATAAAACTGGCCATATCCTCAGACCAAGTTAAATCAACATAGAAAGTTTCCATTAATTCTCTTCTATGCCAAATTGTTTATCATTTCAAAATGTGTTTGTGCCTCACACTGTCAAATGCCTTGGTGTAATCTTTAAAACATGGGTCTACTGTTTTTTTGGACCTTTGTGGATGTTGGAATCTGAAACAAAAACAGAAAATACTGGACAATCTCAGCAGGTCTGACAGCATCTGTGGAGAGAAAAGGGAGCTAAAGTTTTGAGTCTGGGTGACTCTTTGACATGAGGGTTATTAGTAATGGAATAAAAATATTGCATAGCAGGCCCTTTCCACAGGTGCTCCAGAGGATTATTACAAAAAGTGTTTCCTCTATTCAATTTGTACCCAGAAAACCGGCCAAATTCCCCTAAGATCCGCATAATCTCCACCATCCCCCCTAATGGGTCAGAAATATACAGGAGCAAGTCGTCAGCGTATAGCGAGACCCTGTGTTCTACCCCCCGCCCCCCCGCCCCGGACCAACCCCTCCCAGTCCCTTGATGCTCTTAGCGCCATCGCCAGTAGCTCTATGGCCAAAGCAAACAGCAGCGGGGAGAGGGACATCCTTGCCTTGTCCCTCGGTGCAGTTTAAAATAGCCCAACATCAGCCGATTCGTTTGTACACTCGCCACCGGTGCCTCGTACAACAACCAAACCCAATCAATGAAGCTCCGCCCAAACCAGAACCGCCCTAACACCTCCCACAAATAGTTCCACTCCACCTGGCCGTAGACCTTTTCTGCGTCTATCGCGACCACTACCTCCACCTCCCTTCCCTCTTGAGGGCATCATGATTACATTTAAGAGCCTTCTAACGTTGGCCGTTAGTTGCCTGCCCTTCACAAACCCTGTCTGGCCTTCCCCATCACCTCCGGGAGACAATCTTCTATCCTTGAGGCCAAGATTTTAGCCAACAGTTTGGCATCGACATTCAATAGGGAGGTTGGCCTGTATGACCCGCATAGCTCTGGGTCCTTCTCCTGCATCAGGGTCAGTGAGATCGAGGCCTGTGACACTGTTGGGAGAAGAACACCCTGCTCCCTTGCCTCATTAAATGCCCTCACCAACATTGGCCCAGCATCTCGCCCAGCATCTCAGAGAAGTTTTTGTAAAATTCCACTGTGCAGCCGTCCGGTCCCGGGGCCTTAGCCAGCTGCATGGCCTCCAGCCCCTCTGCTATTTCTTCAATCTCGATCGAGGCTCCCAACCCCTCCACCAACCCTTCCTCCACCTTCGGAAACTTCAACGCTCCCAAAAACTGCCTCATCCCCTCCACCACAGCTGGGGGTTCCGACTCATATAGCCGATTATAAAACTCCTTAAACACCCTGATCACCCCTGCTGGGTCCAAGACCCTATTCCCTCCTCTGTCCTTCACTCTTCCTATCTCCCTGGCCGCCTCCCTTTTCCTTAGCTTGTGTGCAAACATCCTACTGGCCTTCTCTCCATACTTGTATATCATCCCCCTCGCCTTCCTCAACTGTTCCACCGCATTCCCGGTTGTAATAATCCACAGGAGGCGGGGGTTCCGTCACCACACCAGTATTTATTTGCAATAACGTATATACAAGAGCAGCTCCAAACAGTGCTGCTAGCATTCCAGTCAACTTAAGACTGCCTCACAAAGTCTACACAGGTGCTTATATGGGCCCCCTCAATGAGCTATCATTGAGGGAGCTCATACTCCAATTGGCCAACCAATAATACCAATTGGAGGTCATTTCACCCCTTCCCCCCAAGGTCCGAGGAATTTGTGCAAGCTGGCATTCCTCGGAGCTTCTTCCTGCTCCTCCTGTCCGTGTCTGTCACCTCTGTGTCGTCCGCCGGGTCGTTCTCAGACGTGGGTGGGGTGTACCTTATAGGTGCCCGTCTTTTCCTTGACAACCTCCTTGGAAGTTGTACTTCCTCCTCCTCGGGGAGAGGTGTCGCGGCGGCCTCGTCGAACGTGTCCATCTCAGACTCTGACGACTGGATGACGGGGTCTGGAGAAATTGCACGGGGCTGGGGTGTGGGTATCTTTCCCATCTGAGCTATCCCAGCTTGAGGCAGTCCTGCTTCGACTGCCTCCAGGTGTGGTTCCGCTGCCCTTATTTGGTCTAGGTGTTTCTTCAGCACCTTACCTCCTATCGAAACCTTATATGATATGGGCCCTGTTTGGGACTCTACCGTGCCTTTGACCCACGTTGGTCCATTCCCATAATTCTTGACCCAAACCGGTGCCCCCACCCGGAAATGTCTCTGCTGCCGACTATTATCATGCCCCCTGCGTTGAACCTCCTGTTGTTTCTCCACTTTCCCTGTTAAATTTGGGAAAAGGAGACTCAGCCTCGTTCGCAGCCGCCTTCCCATTAAGAGTTCAGCTGGCGGTATGCCCGTTGTGGAATGCGGTGTGGTCCTGTAATCAAACAACCAGCGGGAGAGCTTTGTGTCCATTGACGCTGCTGGCTGCTTCTTGAGTCCCGCTTTTAGTGTCTGGGCCGCTCTCTCTGCCAGGCCGTTGGACGCTGGATGGTAAGGGGCCATTTTGATGTGACGGACTCCGTTTCCCTTTAGGAATTTTCCAAATTCCCCACTTGTGAATGCCGTTCCGTTGTCCGACACCAATACCTCCGGAAGTCCATGTGTTGCAAACAAGGCCCTGAGCTTTTCAATTGTCGATGCTGTGCTTGCTGCGTTTACCCGGTGGACATCCAACCATTTGGAGTGGGCGTCCACTATCACCAAAAACATTGAGCCCATGAAAGGGCCGGCGTGGTCAATATGCAGGCGGGTCCATGGTCTGCCTTGTCATTCTCACGGGTGCAATGGCGCAGCTGGTGGCACTCTTTGCCCCTGTTGGCACTCTTGGCACCGATGTACCAAGGCTGCTATGTCTGTGTCCAATCCTGGCCACCAAACGTAGCTTCGAGCTAGCATCTTCATTTTAGACACCCCTGGGTGTCCGTGATGTAACTCGGTGAAGATTGCCCGACGGCCCTGAACTGGGACTATCTATTACCCGGGCTCCCCATAATAGGATACCGTCTTCTACAGTTATTTGGTCCCTTCTGCTCCAGTATGGGTGCATCTGGGGCTCCACTGGTCTCTCCAGTTCCCGTTAGCAGTAAATGCTTCACCTTGGTGGAAGCAGGGACGATAGTGACATTTAAGGGGCATCTTGACAAATACATGAATAGGATGCGAATAGAAGGATACGGACCCAGGAAGTGTAGAAGATTGTACTTTAGTCGGCAGCATGGTCGGCACGGGCTTGGAGGGCCGAAGGGCCTGTTCCTGTGCTGTACATTTCTTTGTTCTTTGTTTGTTGTTCTTTGTATAAGGGGATCCTCAGGCCCCCTGCACCTCACCTCACACGGGCAGGGCACCCCCGGACTCGATTCTCGACATGGACAAAATGCCTTTTGCACTGCCACCTGGTCACCCTGGTGTGGCACTTCCAGTGTGGCAATGCCAGGGTGCCAGGGTTCCAGGCTGGCAGTGCCAAGGAGACTGGGTGGCATTGGGTGTGCCAGGGTACCAGCCTGGCTAGAGGCCGACCACTAAGTGGCTTCTGATCGCCTGGGAGACCGCTCTGAGTGCTGTTCCATCTGATCCCCGTTTGTGGGGAACAGTGCTAAAGAGGGCCCGGTGGGCTCTCCTCAGCGAGGCCAGTAAATGCCGGGTGGCAGTTCGATCCGGCATGGACATTGTTAATTGGGCATTTAAGCTCTCTTAACTATGTGAGCTTGGACCACGCCCATTGTGGTTAGATCTGGTTAGACCTCGTGAGGCGTAACGACAGTTGGGTATGAGAGGCCTCTCCCGGGATCTACCAGACGCGTCCCGTCCTGATTCCAGTGTGACCCGGCCGGTAAATCACGCCCTATGTCCGTCTGTGACCCATGAACAAAAGAAGCTAACTGGCAGTTTCACCAAAATTTACACATCGTATCTCTAAAGAGACACCAATGAAACCCTGTGGGCTGCAGAGACCAAATTCAAAGAGAATTATACAAAAGCCATCTGCCTATTATAAACCGGACCTGGCCAACCGAAGTCTATTCATCTGCTTGGACAAAGGACCCGATGATGTTCCTTTCAAGTCTTAATGGTTGGAACATTTAACAATCCCAGCGCCCCAGACAATGGGATCCACAACCTTTGTCAAAGCCGCAGTGGAGAGTTGGGAGTCATGTGACATGAACATCTAGCTGGTGGAACCTGTTGTATTGCCTGGCTGTATTGAAAACTCAGACTGCCATTTTACAATTTACTAGCAGCATCACAGAAAAGGGGCTTTCCTAGGTTAAATACCTGGCCCCATCCACACTGTTTCTATTGGAGCTTCTGTACCATCGCCCACAACACCAATTCATCTCTACATTCCTATCTCCTCTTGTGAAGTCACCTTTACTGGACATGTGAATTATACAGCATCCGGTTCCAGCCTGTGGACTTCCATGAAGGGATACTTTGGACTCTTGATTCTGGGCTCTGGTTTTTCTCTGTGGTCTTTGACCTGTATATCTTTGTTTTCTCTATCCCTCTTTTACTATCTGAATGCAAAGGAGGCAACATTGCTACCTTCCTCGCACATTTGAGTGCATGCAAATAAACTAACCAATTGAGATTATCCTACCTCGAGTTGGCTGTGGGGTTATTAATAAAAAGTGGATCACGCCAAATCTGAGGGATTGGGAAATATGTCACTGCTTATAAATGGGGAAGCAAACCAAACACCTTTCTGTTTACAGGTGAGTGATGAGAGGAGAAATCTGTCCGTTTAAAGTAAACCCCCCTTCCTGTCTATAACATTATGTTAACACTTTCCTGTCTAAGCCCTTTAATGGAAATTTCTAATCCAAACAATAGCCTATTACATCTGTTGATAAACTAGGAACAGTACTCAAAATATTATTTGAAAAAAAATACTAATTTTTTTCTCAAACGTATCATTTACAATTCTCAAAATAAGATTTTTGTTTCGACACCAGATTGTGCCTCAAAAGTCTGGACGTTTGGAAATGTTAGCCTCAAAAACCGGATGCATAGATTATCCAATCAGATTTATGCAATTTACTTAGTTTCCCAGCATGCAATATTTGTATTATGTGCCTGTGTAGTTTGCAGTATTTCTCTGCCAAGTATTGGAAAGGTTCTAAGTCAAAGCAGAAGGGTGTGTCCCCATTTATCCTGCACAAATTCGCCATGCTCTGCTTTTCCAAATGATCTTTAGATAAACTGGAGATTAACTTTTTTTTAAAACATAGTCAAGCGGTGGGAATGACCCCGCCATCAAACGATACACTGTTTCGTTTCTGGGACGTGGCTCGTTTCTGGGACGTGGCGTGAAACGACCCGGGGCCGCACTTTAGCGTCATTTCCTGCACCAAGGAGACCCGGCAACTGGACTCCTCAGTGCAGGAAGAGATCGGGACGCTATTTTTAAAATCGACCCATCAATGCAGCCCCTGGAACCCCCCCAACTCATCTGTTGGGGGGTCTTCGGTAAATTGCGTCCTTCATTTTCAAAGATTAATTTCAGGCAACTCTTACTTATAATGCCATCAACTTTGTTATCAACCCAGCTCTATGTCACCAATACCTCTCTCAATTCCTCCACTGTTTCTAAGTCTCTCTGATATCCATGACTGGTTGAGTAGCAATTTTCTATAACTAAATATTGGGAAGACCAAAGCTTATGGGCTCAGATCCCTCACTGGCGGCGTGAATGAATCCCACACCACAAGCCAGCGGGCGCATGGAAATAAACGGAACTGGGTCTTAATGACCTCTTTGCACCTATTTAGCGGGCCCATTACCCTATGCTCTGCCCTCCCGTAATTCTCCATTCCCCGCGGCCAGGTATCACGCGGGCAAGGTTCACTTGTGGTCTCAACAATCATGAACCTGACTTGGTGGACCAAGGGGGCAACGGTTGCCCTGTCGCCCACTGCAAGGTCCACCGCGCCTAGACCACATTAGTAGAAACCATCTGAGCCCATAACCCCTCCCTCACTGCATATCAGCCCCAAACCCCGGATTGCCTGGGTGTCCCCCACCCCCAAATACGGGTGTGACACGTCACTCCCCCCCCCCCCCCCGCCCCAGACCCCTGTAATAGAAGGACTCCCAAGGATTCCTTTATTAGAGGGACCCCCAGGACTCCCTGCCTAAAGAAACCCCCTCCACAAGACCTCTGTCACACACAGACACCCCTGCTCATAGACACCTTCCTTCCAGAAAAGTGAGCCCTGTCTGGAAGCTAGAGAGCAGTCCAGGCAGGGGGTGTGGGAAGCATTATAGCTGTAATACTTATCTTGCAGCTCCATGTGTCCATTCCTCGAAGGAGAACAGCTGTGCCTCCATCTGGTTCCCGCAATCTGCAATCCATGGCTTTTGGGTCATTGTTTGTGATTGAAATCTGGTATATGCATATCCCTTCACGCATCAGTGGCCTAGATGGTGAAACCCCAATGTTTGTAGTCATCGGCCACATCAAAGATAGGTAAAAATAGGGGAAAGAAATAGAAAAATACAGCACAGAACAGGCCCTTCGGCCCATGATGTTGTGCCGAACCTTTGTCCTAGATAAATCATAGATTATCATTGAATTTACAGTGCAGAAGGAGGCCATTCGGCCCATTGAGTGTGCACCGGCTCTTGGAAAGAGCACCCTACCCAAAGTCAACACCTCCACCCAACACGAAGGGCAATTTTGGACACGAAGGGCAATTTATCATGGCCAATCCACCTAACCTGCACATCTTTGGACTGTGGGAGGAAACCGGAGCACCCGGAGGAAACCCACGCAGACAAGGGGACGATGTGCAAGCCGGAATCGAACCTGGGACCCTGGAGCTGTGAAGCAATTGTGCTATCCACAATGCTACCGTGCTGCCCTTAAGAACAAATAAATCAACACTATATCATTTTACCGTAATCCATGTACCTATCCAATAGCTGCTTGACGGTCCCTAATGTTTCCGACTCAACTACTTCCACAGGCAGTGCATTCCATGCCCCCACTACTCTCTAGGTAAAGAACCTACCTCTGACATCCCCCCTATATCTTCCACCATTCACCTTAAATTCATGTCCCCTTGCAATGGTTTGTTCCACCCGGGGAAAAGTCTCTGACTGTCTACTCTATCTATTCCCCTGATCATCTTATAAACCTCTATCAAGTCGCCCCTCATCCTTCTCCATTCTAATGAGAAAAGGCCTAGCACCCTCAACCTTTCCTCGGAAGACCTACTCTCCATTCCAGGCAACATCCTGGTAAATCTCCTTTGCACCTTTTCCAAAGCTTCCACATCCTTCCTAAAATGAGGCGACCAGAACTGTACACAGTACTCCAAATGTGGCCTTACCAAAGTTTTGTACAGCTGCATCATCACCTCACGGCTCTTAAATTCAATCCCTCTGTTAATCAACGCTAGCACACCATAGGCCTTCTTCACAGCTCTATCCACTTGAGTGGCAACTTTCAAAGATGTATGAACATAGACCCCAAGATCTCTCTGCTCCTTCACATTGCCAAGAACTCTACCGTTAACCCTGTATTCCGCATTCATATTTGTCCTTCCAAAATGGACAACCTCACACTTTTCAGGGTTAAACTCCATCTGCCACTTCTCAGCCCAGCTCTGCATCCTATCTATGTCTCTTTGCAGCCGACAACAGCCCTCCTCACTATCCACAACTCCACCAATCTTCGTATCGTCTGCAAATTTACTGACCCACCCTTCAACTCCCTCATCCAAGTCATTAATGAAAATCACAAACAGCAGAGGACCCAGAACTGATCCCTGCGGTACGCCACTGGTAACTGGGATCCAGGCTGAATATTTGCCATCCACCACCACTCTCTGGCTTCTATCGGTTAGCCAGTTCGTTATCCAACTGGCCAAATTTCCCACTATCCCATGCCTCCTTACTTTCTGCAGAAGCCTACCATGGGGAACCTTATCAAATGCCTTACTAAAATCCACGTACACTACATCCACTGCTTTACCTTCATCCACATGCTTGGTCACCTCCTCAAAGAATTCAATAAGACTTGTACGGCAAGACCTACCCCTCACAAATCCGTGCTGACTATCCCTAATCAAGCAGTGTCTTTCCAGATGCTCAGAAATCCTATCCTTCAGTACCCTTTCCATTACTTTGCCTACCACCGAAGAAGACTAACTGGCCTGTAATTCCCAGGGTTATCCCTATTCCCTTCTTTGAACAGGGGCACGACATTCGCCACTCTCCAATCCCCTGGTACCACCCCTGTTGACAGTGAGGACGAAAAGATCATTGCCAACGGCTCTGCAATTTCATCTCTTGCTTCCCATAGAATCTTTGGATATATCCCGTCAGGCCCGGGGGACTTGTCTATCCTCAAGTTTTTCAAAATGCCCAACACATCTTCCTTCCTAACAAGTATTTCCTCGAGCTTACCAGTCTGTTTCACAATGTCCTCTCCAACAATATGGCCCCTCTCATTTGTAAATACAGAAGAAAAGTACTCGTTTAAGACCTCTCCTATCTCTTCAGACTCAATACACAATCTCCCGCTACTGTCCTTGATCGGACCTACCCTCGCTCTAGTCATTCTCATATTTCTCACATATGTGTAAAAGGCCTTGGGGTTTTCCTTGATCCTACCCGCCAAAGAATGTTCATGCCCTCTCTTAGCTCTCCTAATCCCTTTCTTCAGTTCCCTCCTGGCTATCTTGTATCCCTCCAACAACCTTGTTTCCTCAGCCTTACATAAGTCTCCTTTTTCCTCTTAACAAGACATTCAATCTCTCTTGTCAACCATGGTTCCCTCACTCGACCATCTCTTCCCTGCCTGACAGGGACATACATAATCAAGGACACGTAGTACCTGTTCCTTGAACAAGTTCTACATTTCACTTGTGTCCTTCCCTGACAGCCTATGTTCCCAACTTATGCACTTCAATTCTGGTCTGACAACATCGTATTTACCCTTCCCCCAATTGTAAACCTTGCCCTGTTGCACGCACCTATCCCTCTCCATTACTAAAGTGAAAGTCACAGAATTGTGGTCACTATCTCCAAAATGCTCCCCCATTAACAAATCTATCACTTGCCCTGGTTCATTACCAAGTACTAAATCCAATATTGCCCCTCCTCTGGTCAGACAATCTACATACTGTGTTAGAAAAGCTTCCTGGACACACTGCACAAACACCACCCCATCCAAACTATAGGTAGGTGCAGTGAAATCACACACTTGAATGATTGCGATGCACTTAGTGGGCTTTCATCTCTTTGGTGTGGGCAATGTTCTCCTGATGTGGGCTGTTCTCCTGAATTGCATCCTGCTTTATGACCGCAAGGGGATTGTAAAACTAGTGTATTTCAGCTCTGGCAGAGAACATGGGGCGGGATTCGCTCAGCCCACGCCGGGTCGGAAAATCGCCGGGCCGGGAGCAAATCGCGCGACGCCGGTCTGCCGATTCTCTGGGAGCAGAGAATGGCACCATTGCCGCCGGCGCGATTGGTGCGGTGCCGGAGCGTTCCCTCCCCCCCCCCCCCCCCCGGACGATTGTCCACCCGGGATGGGCTGAATGGCCGCCCAAAAAAGCCCGAGTCCTGCCGGTGTCGTTCACATCTGGTCTTACCCGACGGGACCTCGGCATCCATCCTGGTCTGGTGGGGGGGGGGGGGGGGGGCGGCTTCCACCGTGGCCTGGCCCGCAATCGGGGCCTACCAATTGGCGGGCCGGCCTCTTGTGGTGGGGGCCTCTTTTGCCGGCCCCTGTAGCCCTACGCCATGTTGTGTCGGGGCCGGAGCGGAGAAGGGAGCTACTGCGCATGTGCGCCGGTCGCAGTGCGCATGCATGCATTCGCACCGGTCGCAGCGCGCATGCGTAGACCCACAGCGCCCATTTGACGCCGGTATCGGCAGCTGGAGTGGCGTGGGTCACTCCAGTGCCCTGCAGGCCTCCTTTAGGGCTCAGGAATGCTGCTCCTGGGGGCATGTTGACGCCGCCGTAAAACGCGACGCCGTTTACGACGGCGTCAACACTTAGCCTCAGGATCAGAGAATCCCCCCCATAGTTTCCCAAACAGAGGATCATCCCCATTGTCTTTGGTTGCCACTACAAATTCTGTTCCCTGGCCACCATATCCATCCCTCTTCCCAAGCTACTACCTGCGGCTGTCTAGATTGTTTGCCATCTTGATATCATCTTTGACTCCAAGAAGAGCTTCTGATCATATATCTGTGCCATCACTAAGATCATCTATTTCCATGTTGGTAACAATGCCAGACTCCAACCCTGCTGTTGAAACTGCCGTTTTTTAAATCTCTAAACTCGACTATTCCTTTTCTTTTCCTTTTTAAAAAAATTTAGAGTACCCAATTAATTTTTTCCAATTAAGTGGCAATTTAGCGTGGCCAATCCACCTACCCTGCACATCTTTGGGTTGTGGGGCCGAAACCCACGCAAACACAGGGAGAATGTGCAAACTCCACACGGACAGTGACCCAGGGCCGAGATTGAACCTGAGACCTCGGCGCCATTGATAGACGTTTTAGTTGCTGTGATATGAAGAGTCTAAAGTTCTGTTCCTTTTTCACAAACACACATTCATTTCCTTCCAACAGCCTTTGCACAAAACTCTCACTATACATCCATCACCTGACAGAGGCCACCTGAAGCCCCTTTACATATCAGTGTCAATTAATGGATACTTAACATAAATGAGACAACTAATTGCAATGTCTCTTAACCCATTACTTAACAGTCTCCCCTTCCTTGGAGAAAAAAATTATTAGGTGAAAACAAAATTTCAAAAAACTCAAAAACACACACATGAGTTTCCCCCTTTTTTTTTGTTTGGACGAGAAAGAAAAAAAGTCACAGAAACAAGCGCCCTTCATTAATAATATCCAAAAGTTTCTGTGAACCCGCCCCTCTTTTTGGAAAGCAGTCTGACAGTTGATAGCTCCTGTCGACCCATTTAATTTTTTGTTATTTCCCCTCTGTCCAACATCTGCTTCAAACTTGCGATGCCTATCCGTAACTTCTTTTCATTGACACTTTTTGTAGAGTGCACATTTTCCCACAGGGATTTATTGTCAATGTGACAGTCAATAGGTATATTACCCAAATCCCCTAATCCCAAAATTTCTGTCAATATCATACTTATATAAAAGACCATATCCACCGCTTCTACAAGGCTTAATGTCTCAGCAGTCAAAGTACTTTTTACCACTCTTCTTATTTTCTTTGTTTCCCACACAAGTGGGCAACATTTACCATTGTTCCTCAAAAGGAAAATTATAAAACCTCCTGCGCTTGAAACCCCATCACATACATTTGCATAGGACACATCACTATAAACTATGAGTTTCAAGTGCTTACGGTCACCTAAAACCGGGAACTTCAAAACACACTCCTGCATTTTTAGTTTGGCCAACGCTTTATTTGCTCTTATTATGTCTTCCACTTTGGGATCATTCATTTTTGTACTCAACTCTAAGACATCAAAACTCACATCCGGTCTAGTCTGTCTACCTAACTAGTTCAGTTGCGCAATTAAACTTTGCAGTTGCACTTTTTCTATCTTTGAAACCATTGCATCTTTTCGTGAAACTCAGCCACGACTAATTGCTATTGGGCTGATGCTTTCCAAATAAGATTGCTGACATAAAATTGCCCCTAACTTAGTCTGTCCAATTTCCAGTCCAATATATTTAAATGCACCGGAAGCCTGACTTCCAACCCTGAATTCTTTCCTCAAACCAGAGACTACAATAGCTTCAAAATCACTAGTCCCACCCCACGAAAAATCATCGACATGCATCATAAAAATGCCAGAAAGATTTCCTTTATAGTGCCAGTAAAACATTGCAGGATCAGCTTTCAACTGGCAACAGCCTAACTTTAACAAAACTGACCTTAGCGAAAAATACCAGACTCTAGATGCATCATTTAATCCATATACACATTTGTTCAACTTCCAGAGTACCCCTTCTGTGTTAGCTGCTTCTTTAGGAGGACGGAGAAAAATGTCTCTCTGGAGCTGCTGCCCCTGCAAAAAGGCAGCTTTTATATTTATAGATTTGCATTCCCATGCCTTTGTGGCTAATCGAGCCAAAAAGATCTTTAAAATAACCTTTCTTGCTGTAGGTGAATCTACCCTTAAATCCTGATCTTCTATGTTTTCTTCAAATCCCCTTGCCACGAGCCTGGCCTTTGCCTTATAAGTTCCATCCGGTAGAACCTTTTCCGTGCAAATCCATCTGTGGGATAGAGCTCTTTGTCCCCTATGTGGTACTTCCGTGTATACCCCAAATTCACTCCAACTATGCAATTCTTGCTGTTTAGGCTTCTTTGATAACTTTTTCATCTAATTTATTTGAAGCCACCAAAATCTCATGTGCATGTGGGCTTCTATTCCTATTAGTATTCGTAGTCTTACTCATGTTCCGAGATTTTGATAAACTACGTCCCCTCTCCCGCCTGGTATCTCGTTCTATACTGCTACTGCTTGATCTTTCCCTTCTGCTGTGGGATGTCCTTTCAATAGTTCTTGACCTTTTCCTGTGGACCTGTTCACTATCCGATGTACTATCTGAACTGGCACTGCATTTCTGTGCCCTCCATTTTTGAACTTCGTTTTCCCAATCCATTGTCTTGACTCCCTCCCCTGAATGCTGTACTTTCAACCAATGTTTATACTTTCCAGTGGCCTTCCCTGCTCTACTAATAACAGTTGCATCCTTCCATTGACTAGACCCTTCAGGCAAGTAAGTCACTTTTGTACCAACTTTTGGCAGTTGCCCTTTCGGAAAAATGGCCTGTTCTAATTCATCAAAAGTGTTGTGTTCCTCCACAGAAACCTTGTCGAAATCAGTTAATTGGTCATCATAGTTCTGTAACATATGCGTACCAGATGACTCTCGTTCCTCGTCATGTCTGTCTGCTCTGTCTAAGCTTGAAAATTTGTAATCTGTACCCATTATCCTTGATGAATGTACCCTAACAGTTTGATTCCCATGTTGCAAAATAATTGTTTTGCCATCTGTGCCTATGATCTTCCCTGGACCTTTCCATTCATTAAAATTGTCTCTCTTATAGTATACCATGCCTCCTTGCTGAAAAATGGCATCTGATGGCCGTACTGTTATAACCTGCCCACTTACCATTGGCTGGGGACAAATGACTATCCCACAATCCTGTGGGAGTATGAGCTTCCCCAATGAGGGGGGCGGAGAAACCACTAGTAAACTCCTAGTATAAATAAAGCTGGCCAGTTCAGGAACCAGCAGGAAGGAGTATGTAGCAAGGGAAGTTACTGCTACTGTTATGTATATATGTTATACTAAATAAATGTTATTACTTTGTATCCTTAAAACTCGTGCTGGATTCTTCGTGGCCCTTACAAAACGTACGTTATGTCTTAAAGCTCTGCGAATTCTTTCAGAGACGTCTGCTTCCAAAAAAGCTTTTCTACTGCGATGTAATGCATTTAAATGTTCAGCAAAACCAGAGATAATTGTAGTCCCCTCCCAAGCTGGAGGCTGGTCATCCAAAATGGACGGAATTTTAGGATTTCTACCAAACACTAATTGATAAGGACTATAGCCCCCAACCATCTGCAATGAATTCTTTGCATGTACTGCCCATGCTAAAGCTGAATTTAGGCTGCAATTTGGTCGATCTGCCAAACTTTTCCGAAGCATGTCATCGATGACAGCATGATTTCTTTCACAGACACCATTACTAAATGGGCTTTCTGCAGCCGTATTCATAACTCTGATATTCATGTTTTCAAACAGATCCCTAAACTCATCATCAGCAAATTCTCCCCCATTGTACATAAGAACATAAGAACTGGAAGCAGGAGTAGGCCATCTGGCCCCTCGAGCCTGCTCCACCATTCAATGAGATCATGGCTGATCTTTTGTGGACTCAGCTCCACTTTCCGGCCCGAACACCATAACCCTTAATCCCTTTATTCTTCAAAAAACTATCTATCTTTATCTTAAAAACATTTAATGAAGGAGCCTCTACTGCTTCACTGGGCAAGGAATTCCATAGATTCACAACCCTTTGGGTGAAGAAGTTCCTCCTAAACTCAGTCCTAAATCTACTTCCCCTTATTTTGAGGCTATGCCCCCTAGTTCTGCTTTCACCCACCAGTGGAAACAACCTGCCCGCATCTATCCTATCTATTCCCTTCATAATCTTATATGTTTCTATAAGATCCCCCCTCATCCTTCTAAATTCCAATGAGTACAGTCCCAGTCTACTCAACCTCTCCTCGTAATCCAACCCCTTCAGCTCTGGGATTAACCTAGTGAATCTCCGCTGCACACCCTACAGTGCCAGTACATCCTTTCTCAAGTAAGGAGACCAAAACTGAACACAATACTCCAGGTGTGGCCTCACTAACACCTTATACAATTGCAGCATAACCTCCCTAGTCTTAAACTCCATCCCTCTAGCAATGAAGGACACAACTCCATTTGCCTTCTTAATCACCTGTTGCACCTGTAAACCAACTTTTTGTGACTCGTGCACTAACACACCCAGGTCTCTCTGCACAGCTGCATGTTTTAATATTTTATCATTTAAATAATAATCCCTTTTGTTGTTATTCCTATCAAAATCGATAACCTCACATTTGTCAACATTGTATTCCATCTGCCAGACCCTAGCCCATTCACTTAGCCTATCCAAATCCCTCTGCAGACTTCCAGTATCCTCTGCACTTTTTGCTTTACCACTCATCTTAGTGTCGTCTGCAAACTTGGACACATTACCCTTGGTCCCCAACTCCAAATCATCTATGTAAATTGTGAACAGTTGTGGGCCCAACACTGATCCCTGAGGGACACCACTAGCTACTGATTGCCAACCAGAGAAACACCCATTAATCCCCACTCTTTGCTTTCTATTAATTAACCAATCCTCTATCCATGCTACTACTTTCCCCTTAATGCCATGCATCTTTATCTTATGCAGCAACCTTTTGTGTGGCACCTTGTCAAAGGCTTTCTGGAAATCCAGATATACCATTCCATTGGCTCCCCGTTATCTACCGCACTGGTAATGTCCTAAAGAAATTCCACTAAATTAGTTAGGCAGGACCTGCCCTTTATGAACCCATGCTGCGTCTGCCCAATGGGACAATTTCCATCCAGATGCCTCGCTATTTCTTCCTTGATGATAGATTCCAGCATCTTCCCTACTACCAAAGTTAAGCTCACTGGCCTATAATTACCCGCTTTCTGCCGACCTCCTTTTTTAAACAGTGGTGTCACGTTTGCTAATTTCCAATCCACCGGGCCCACCCAGAGTCTAGTGAATTTTGGTAAATTATCACTACTGCATTTGCAATTTCCCTAGCCATCCCTTTTAACACTCTGGGATGCATTCCATCAGGGCCAGGAGACTTGTCTCCCTTTAGCCCCATTAGCTTGCCCATCACTACCTCCTTGGTGATAACAATCCTCTCAAGGTCCTCACCTGTCATAGCCTCATTTCCATCACTCACTGGCATGTTATTTGTGTCTTCCACTGTGAATACCGACCCAAAAAACCTGTTCAGTTCCTCAGCCATTTCTTCATCTCCCATTATTAAATCTCCCTTCTCATCTTCCAAAGGACCAATATTTACCTTAGCCACTCTTTTTTGTTTTATATATTTGTAGAAACTTTTACTATCTGTTTTTATATTCTGAGCAAGTTTACTCTCATAATCTATCTTACTCTTCTTTATAGCTTTTTTTAGTAGCTTTCTGTTGCCCACTAAAGATTTCCCAGTCCTCTAGTCTCCCACTAATCTTTGCTACTTTGTATGCTTTTTCCTTCAATTTGATACTCTCCCTTATTTCCTTAGATATCCACGGTCGATTTTCCCTCTTTCTACCGTCCTTCCTTTTCCTTTGCTGAGCACTGTGAAAAATCGCTTGGAAGGTTCTCCACTGTTCCTCAACTGTTTCACCATAAAGTCTTTGCTCCCAGTCTTCCTTAGCTAGTTCTTCTCTGTAAGGTATTTTGCCGGTGGACCCATTCCTGTCCCTATCCATTTTTCCACGTTTTGATCCAGAATTACTCTCTTTTCTTTACTTCGTACAATCGTTGATGGACTAAATCTGGTTGCTAAATCTACAAAATGCAAAATAAATATATTATTTGCTTTATCGCAGATCTTAAGGTCCATGGCCACAATGCCGTTAAAATCCCTGGCCAAAGGTAGGGTTACTATCGGTCGTGCTGGTGTCCTTCTGTACTTCCTACAAACTTCACAGCAGTTACTAACCTGTTCTATCAGTTTAGTACAGTCTTTATCCCTTACCCCTGCATCCTTTAATACATTTGTCAGCCTCCGAGTAGATAGATGTGCAAATTGCCGATGCAGTTTTAATACCACAAGCTTTTTTTCAGCTAAAGTCCCATTTTCAACTGCCATTAACACATCCTTAACCACTCTACTTGAAATATTATTTGTCAGTAATGGAATACAATAGTGTCCTGACTGTGTAAATTGTAAGTCCACCGTCTTTCCTAAAACTGTTGCCTTATCCTGTTCCATATCCAGTTTCATGTGTGCTTTCTTCATCGACGGTCTGCTCAGAAGCAAAGGTATCTCACTTGATACAACATCCGTGCTAATGAAATGATTCACTCCGGCAATATTGCAAGGGATCGCCACTCTTTTCAGCGACTTCAGAGTATTATCATCCCCAAACCTGAAACCTGTGGAACTTTCAAATTCCTTAACCTTGTTACGATTTTCAGCATTCAAAGAGTCCAGGTAACATTTTAACCTGTCAATTCCACACACAGTAGATGTGCAGCCACTGCCCAATACAGCATAATTGAAGGATTCTGCAACCAACACCCTAATTACCGGCATAAAACTGCTTGTCAAAACTGCCTTCTTTCTGGTCACTATCTTTTTCCTCTTCTGACTCTTCCGTGTTATGTGTCGCTTCAAACACTCTTATCATAACGAGTTGGACAGTTGAAAGCATAATGGTATTGAGAGTCACATTGAAAACATCGATTTATCATGCCCCGTGCATTTCTGGGGTTCATCTTCCTATTGTAGGTTCTAACTGGGTTTCGGTCTTCATAATTTTGTTTACTCGGTCTCCTTCTATAGTCTTGAGCCCTGTTCATAGCCATATGATTTTGCCATCCTGTTAGTAGTGTATCTTCCATATTCTGCCTTACTGCAGGCTGACCTATTTGGGTCATCAGAGCCATCGGAATCAAATGTTTCCCCAGAAACTTTTGTAAAGCTTTTGTCATCTGTTCGAATAAGGTATCCTTATCAGTAAACTGAACTCCTGTCAAAACCAGGAGCCTATCCATGTTGCTCACTCTAGCACAGTCAAGTAATTTAAAGGCCAACACAGACTGTGGAAATTCCAGGTTGTGTTTCTGCAGTCTTTTATATAGTCTGCCAAATTCCATTATATAGTCTTCCATGGAGATATCCTCCATTTTCCGGAATTTATCAAAATCCGACCATGCTTCATACGCACTTAACAAGTCATCTTTCTTATAAATCTTATCCATATAATGTAATAAAGTCTCCAGACCTTCTTCTGAGTCTAACTCTTCCAATTCCAGCTCAGAAAGCACTTTGTTTCTGACTTTACTGCCAGATGGTAGAGAAAGAGCAAAGCCATACCTTGTTTTCTCTTTCCCAAAGCAGTTACCTTCGTGTAGCGCACAATGACTTACACAAGACGAGAAGCGATGAAGTCTATCGAGGCTTTATTAAGCGAGACTTGTTCCCCTGCAGCTCAGTTACAGAATGAGGCTGTGGGGAGAACTCGAGCTCTTATACTCCGCCTTCAGGGCGGAGCCAGAAGTTGGCAGATCCAACCAGGACCCGGGACCTGTCAGTCAATAGCCTCTCGGCTTCACAGGTACCATATTACCCCTAATACATACCACCACATTCACCCTTGTTAAAAAGGAACCCGGCGGGGTGGTGGTTCGCATGGTGGTAGGGGTTTACAAGGCTGGCCCTGGAACAATTTTCGAACTGTGGCTATACATATTTAGCCCAACATTTAGCTATGTACAAGTTTGTCAGAACTATTTACAATAAGGAAAAAAATGTTCTTTTACAACAAAATTCTTGCTTCCTCGGTGTCATGCGGATTCCACGAGTCGAGCGGGCGGTCTGATCTTCCTCGCCGATCGCCTCAGCCCCGGTGGTGGTGCAAGTGCTGGCTCGGGCGCTGTCGTCTCCAGGAGCGTTGCGCTGTTTGTTCCTGTTTTACTCCTGGGCGGGCACGGGAGGAGGACCGATCCCCCCGGGAAGGGGGCGGTCGTGGGGTGCGCCGGTGGCAGGGAGGGGGTGATCGGTGTTGGGGGTGCGTGCGTGTTGCCGGCGGGCGCCAGGTCCCGCAGGGAGACCGTGTCCTGTCGGCCGTCGGGGTACGCCGATTTGGGCGCTCGCACATGTTTCCGGAGCAAGATGGGTCCTGGGCTGCCAGCCAGGTCAGCAGCGACGTTCCGGAGGAGGACTTCCTAGGGAAGACCAGGAGGCGCTCGTGAGGCGTTTGGTTAGTGGTGGTACACAGCAGCGATCGGATGGAGTGGAGAGCATCTGGGAGGACTTCCTGCCACCGGGAAACTGGGAGATCTCTGGACCGTAGGGCCAGTAGGACGGTCTTCCAGACCGTGCCGTTCTCCCTCTCTACCTGCCCATTCCCCCGGGGGTTGTAGCTGGTCATCCTGCTCGAGGCAATGCCCTTGCTGAGCAGGAACTGACGCAGCTCGTCACTCATGAAGGAGGACCCCCTGTCGCTATGGATGTATGCGGGGAAGCCGAACAGTGTAAAGATGGTGCCCAGGGCTTTAATGATCGTGGCCGCTGTCATGTCGGGGCAGGGAATGGTGAAAGGGAAATGGGAGTATTCGTCCACCACGTTCAGGAAGTATGCGTTGCGGTCGGTGGAGGGGAGGGGGCCTTTGAAGTCCAAACTGAGGCGTTCAAAGGGGCGGGAAGCCTTGATCAGGTGCGCTCTATCCGGCCGGAAAAAGTGCGGTTTGCACTCTGCGCAGATGTGGCAGTTCCTGGTGACTGTACGGACCTCCTCAACAGAGTAGGGGAGGTTGCGGGACTTTATGAAATGGTAGAATCGAGTGATCCCCGGGTGGTAGAGGTCCTCGTGGAGGGCTTGGAGGCGGTCTATTTGTGCGCCTCCTTTAGGGTAGGATAGGGTATCGGACGGCTCGTTCAGCTTTCCGGGACGATACAGGATCTCATAGTTATAGGTGGAGAGCTCGATCCTCCACCTTAAGATCGTGTCATTCTTAATTTTGCCCCGCTGTCCATTATCGAACATAAAGGCTACCGACCGTTTGTCGGTGAGGAGAGTGAATCTCCTGCCGGCCAGGTAATGCCTCCAATGTCGCACAGCTTCCACTATGGCTTGGGCTTCCTTTTCCACTGAGGAGTGGCGGATTTCTGAGGCGTGGAGGGTCCGGGAGAAAAAGGCCACGGGTCTGCCCGCTTGGTTAAGGGTGGCCGCCAGAGTTACATCGGATACGCCGCTCTCGACCTGGAAGGGGAGGGACTCGTCGATGGCACGCATCGTGGCCTTTGCGATATCCGCTTTGATGTGGCTGAAGGCCTGGCGGGCCTCTATCGACAGGGGGAAGATAGTGGACTGTATTAACGGGCGGGCCTTGTCTGCGTACTTGGGGACCCACTGGGCATAATATGATAAGAAGCCCAGGCAACGTTTCAGGACTTTGGAGCAGTGGGGGAGGGGGAATTCCATAAGGGGGCGCATGCGTTCGGGGTCGGGGCCTGTCACTCCATTGCGCACTACGTATCCCAGGATGGCCAAACGGTTTGTGCTAAAAACGCATTTTTCCTCGTTGTATGTGAGGTTCAGGGCATTAGCGGTCTGGAGTAACTTTTGGAACTTGGCGTCGTGGTCCTGCTGATCGTGGCCGCAGATGGTTACGTTGTCGCGATACGGGAATGTGGCCTGCAACCCGTGCTGGTCAACCATTCGGTCCATCTCCCGTTGGAAGACCGAGACCCCATTCGTGACGCCAAATGGGACCCTTAGGAAATGGTATAGCCGCCCGTCTGTCTCGAAGGCGGTGTACTTGCGGTCACCTGGGCGGATGGGGAGCTGGTGGTATGTGGACTTGAGGTCCACGGTGGAAAAGACCTTGTACTGTGCAATCCGATTGACGATGTCGGATATGCGGGGGAGAGGGTACGCATCTAGCTGCGTGTACCTGTTTATGGTCTGACTATAGTCTACGACCATCCTTTGCTTCTCCCCGGTCTTCACGACTACCACCTGGGCTCTCCAGGGACTATTGCTGGCCTGGATTATGCCTTCCTTCAGCAACCGCTGGACTTCAGACCGGATAAACGTCTGGTCCTGGGCGCTGTACCGTCTGCTCCTAGTGGCGACGGGTTTGCAATCTGGGGTGAGGTTTGCAAACAAGGACGGCGGATCAACCTTGAGGGTTGCGAGGCCGCAGATAGTGAGTGGGGGTATTGGGCCGCCGAATTGGAATGTTAGGCTCTGGAGATTACACTGGAAATCTAATCCCAGTAATGTGGGCGCACAGAGTTGGGGAAGGACGTAGAGCCTGTAGTTCTTAAACTCCCTCCCTTGCACCGTTAGGTTCGCGGTGCAGAACCCTTTGATCTCTACTGAGTGGGATCCTGCAGCTAGGGAAATCTTTTGCGTGCTTGGATGGATGGACAGAAAACAGCGTCTTACCGTATCTGGGTGAATAAAACTTTCCGTGCTCCCGGAGTCGATCAAGCATGGCGTCTCGTATCCGTTGACCAGCACCGTTGCTGTCGTCGTTTGGAGCGTCCGGGACCGCGATTGATCCAGTGTCACTGAAGCCAGTCGTGGCAGTAGTGTCGCGGCGTTTTCTTCGGACCCCGTGGAGCCGTCTATGCTGGGATCCTTTGTTGTCAACCAAGATGGCGGCGTCCATGAATCACACACGGTCGGGGGGGTCACAAGATGGCGGCGCCCATCCTCCCCTCGTGGTGTCCGGGACCCAAAATGGCGGCGCCCGCGGGTCGCACATGGAGCGCTGGGGGGGGTTGGGGGGCGTTCGGGATCTGTTGTCCTCGTTCTTCTCCGGGGATTGCGGCGACCCCCCTGGACTGGCACACTGCCGCGTAATGGCGCTTTTTGCCGCAGCTTTTACAAGTAGCTGCGCGGGCCGGGCAGCGCTGCCGGGGGTGTTTCGCCTGCCCGCAAAAGTAGCAGCGGGCCCCCCCCCCCCCGAGATGGTCTGGCGCTCTAACCGTGCAAGCTTGCGGGGGAGGTGGGGGGTGCCGGGGAGTCGGTCGCGACGGGGGTCTACGGAGCCCAAGGGGCTGCCGCGCGGTCGGGGCCATAGGCGCGGGCGTTTTGGGAGGCCACATCAAGGGTGGCCGCAAGGGCCCGTGCCTCTGAGAGTCCTAGCGACTCTCTTTCTAAAAGTCTCTGACGAATTTGGGGAGAGTTCATACCTGCCACGAATGCAACTCGAATGAGCAGGTCCGTGTGCTCGATCGTGCTCACCGGCGGGCAGTTGCAGTTTTGTCCCAAAATCAGCAGCGCGCCGTAGAATTCGTCGAGCGATTCTCCGGGACTTTGCCGTCTCGTCGCGAGTTGGTGGCGTGCGTAGACCTGGTTTACGGGCCGAATGTAGATGCCCTTCAGCAACGCGTGCGCCATCGGGAAATCCTCCGCGTCTTCTATAAGCGAGTAAATCTCCGGGCTTACCCTCGAATGCAGGACCTGCATTTTCTGCTCTTCCGTGATCCGGCTGGGGGCCGTTCAAAGGTAGCCTTCGAAGCATGCTAGCCAGTGTTTGAACACGGCCGCCGAGTTTGCTGCATGGGGGCTGATCCGCAGGCACTCCGGGGCGATCCGGAGCTCCATAGGCTTTTAAGCTTGCTTAATAAATTGTAGCGCACAATGACTTACACAAGACGAGAAACGATGAAGTCTATCGGGGCTTTATTAAGCGAGACTTGTTCCCCTGCAGCTCAGTTACAGAATGAGGCTGCGGAGAGAACTCGAGCTCTTATACTCCACCTTCAGGGCGGAGCCAGAAGTTGGCAGATCGAACCAGGACCTGGGACCTGTCAGCCAATAGCCTCTCGGCTTCACAGGTACCATATTACCCCTAATACATACCACCACACTTAGTCCACTACACTACTGCACTTCTCCATTGGTCGTATGATTCCCTTTCAGAAATTAAGGGAGGATAGTCATATCCAGCCATCTTTATCCTCGGTTCAGCCATATATCCCTTTTTTTTTTCTCACTCACTCCTTGGTTTGATCTGGAAAGTTGTATCTTTCAACCCTTCACATTTACACAGCAACCATCCTCTGCTACCAATTGTTAGACAATAGTTTTAGTTGCTGTGATATGAAGAGTCTAAAGTTCTGTTCCTTTTTCACAAACACACATTTATTTCCTTCCAACAGCCTTTGCACAAAACTCTCACTATCCATAACCTGACAGAGGCCACCTGAAGCCCCTTTACATATCACTGTCAATTAATGGATACTTAACATAAATGAGACAACTAATTGCAATGTCTCTTAACCCATTACTTAACACCATGCGGCAGCAATGCTAACCACTGCGCCACCGTGCTGCCTGTATTCCAAAGCACTCCTGACGGGCATATCACATTCTACCTCCGTAAACTTGAAGACATCCAAAATTCTGCTGCCCATGCCCTTACTCACAAGAAATTCTAATTACCCAACATCCGTGTGTTTGCTGGCCTCCATTGAGCCCCAATTAAGCAAGGCGTTGATTTTAAAATTCTCCCCTCATTTTCAATTTCCCTCATGGTCGCGCCCCTCCCTACATCTGGAATCTCCTCCAGCCCTACAAACCTCTTGAGATACTTGTACTCATCTAAGTGGCCTTTTGAGCATCCCAATTTTGGTTGCTCCATTGGTGGTTATGTCTAAACCCTGAACACTAATCCTAAATCTCTCTCGGTCTCTTTTTTTGTCTTGTAGACCGCTTTAAAATTTACTTCTTGGACCAAGGTTTTGGCTACTTGCCTTTAATATCGCATTATGTAGCTCAATGTCAAATATTGTTTTACAATACTCCAGTGAAGTGAATCAGAATCCTTTATTAATTTAAAGGGACTGTATAAATGCAAACAAACAGTAAAGATTTAAAAATCTGTTCAATGGTGATCACAAAGCTTCTTCATCTGATGGGCCGGGGTGGGGAAGGAGTTGTTGGGCAGAGGATAAATTCTATTGCATGACATGTTTGTGAGAGGAAGAAGCCAGCACGGACATTGTACAAAACATTCAGAGGATAAGACTGCACATTTGCGCTTCTAGTGCAACCATTAATATAGGGATCATTGAGTGCAACTGCATACCGCGGAAATGAAGAAAACATTCCAGCGATTATTGTGAGTGCATCATAACATAAAGGAGAAAAAGTGCAGAACAAGAAATTATTTTTTGGTCAGTAAAGTGGGGTTGTCACGTAACTTTACCATGATGCCACTTTTATGGGTTATACAATGTGACCCTCATCAAGCTACCTACAGATGTTGAATATTGTGACCAGTCATTGAAGGTAGATTTTGACTGTGGACAAGTTTGGGCTGGCTAACTGGCACAACGTACCCACCAGCTGCCGCCTAGTTTTGAGAAAGTGCCAACAGGCTGTGCTGGAAGGAGAACAGACAGTACTGGTAGCCTAGCCATTCACTGAGCTGGAAGAGGGTGGGGGTGATGATGGAGTAGTTGTGGGCCAGACTGGTTTTGTGGAGCCTGAAGGAGCATGCCTAATCTTCCCCAGCCCCACAAAAATAATTGAAAACTTACTTGCTGGTCTTCTCTTTGGTTAAGCTGCCGGCAGCTGATACTGTGAGGAGTGTGCACAGTGCTTGATTTGTCCACTACTGTTATAAAATGGCAGCCAGGGTCCAGTGGTAGACTTTTCCAAAGATGGCGTCAGCTGAATTGGCAGCAGGATCATGCAATATGCTTTTCTTCACTACAATAGGAATGCTACCATTCTATTTACGCGCAGGACTTTGAGCAAAAATCTGCTAGTTTTAGTAATATACAGTTGTATGGAGAACCTTAGAAATGAAGTTTATGGTTTAATTGTAATAATTTACAGAACAATATCGCTGTGTTTAATAATACATCAAACCAAAAATGACAGACTTGCACAGCAGGTTGATCAGAAAGACTGGTTAACATTTTGGTTGTAATCCCTTATTGGAACTGACGTGTTGTTCTCCTGGGGTTAGCTGAAAACTATGCCAGAAATAGCTGAAATAAATCTCTGAGAATTGAAATCACTTGATGATATGTATTGTTATTTGTAGAATGCACACTTTTATTTTATATGAAGGTATTATAGATATAACCTACACATTAATGGGGTTGTACTGCTTCCTGGTCATTATGTGTGGATGGCACAGTAGCACAGTGGTTAGCATTGTTGCTTCACAGCTCCAGGGACCCGGGTTCGGTTCGCGTCTTGGGTCAGCTGTGCGAATCTGCACATTCTCCCGTGTCCGCGTGGGTTTCCTCCGGGTGCTCCGGTTTCCTCCCACAATTCCCGAACGACGTGCTGTTAGGTAATTTGGACATTCTGAATTCTCCCTCAGGTGTACTCGAACAGGCGTCAGAATGTAGCAACTAGGGGATTTTCACAGTAACTTCATTGCAGTGTAAATGTAAGCCTACGTCTGACAATAATAAAGATTATTATAATATTATTATTTGGCTTGTGAACAGTTTGTGATGAAAGGTAATCAACCTGAAGCATCAACTCTGTTGCTCTTTCCACAAATGCTGACTGATCTGATGAGTATTTGCAGCATTTTCTGTTTTTATTTGCAACTTAACAAAGTTACCTATTCATGTCTCCCTGTTATCTACAACAAAACACATTTGCTTCTTGGGCTGTTCCATGTCAAACAGAGTGGGTTTCTTTCTTTTAATACAACTCATATTAATTTGTAATGTATAACAGCAAAAATCTGGACAAACTGAAGTAATAATGCATGAACAAAAAAAATAAACTTTGTTGAACTACTCAGCCAAAGTATTCCATCTGATTCTGGGCACCCTAGGAAGGGTGTCACGATCTTGGAGAGGGTGCAGAGATTTACAAGAACGCTAGCAGGAGATGTGGAATTTCAATTATGAGATAAGACTAGTGAAAATGAGATTGTTCTCCTTATAGAAGAGAAAGGCAAGGGTAGATTTAAAAGAGCTGTTCAAAATTCTGAGGGAGAAATTGATAAGAGTGGAAAGTGTAACCGGTTTCCAGAGGCAGTGGGTCGGTCACCACAGGGCATTGGAAAAATAAATCAGAGGGGAAATTAAGAAAGATTTTTGCACAGTGATTTATTATGGCATGTCTGAAAAGGCGATGGAAGAACATTTGATAGTAACTTTTTAAAAAAAAAAGAGTTAGCCATATATTTGAAAAATTTGCAGGGTAATAGGGAAAGAGTAGGAGAAGAACTGGGAAAAATTATATAAAATAAAGGATACAATTCTCAAAGGGATGCAGCAGAGACACCTGGAAGTATGTGTGCGCAAATCGTTAAAGCTGGCAGGATAGATTGAGAATGTAAGGCTTCTAACCTTGTTTTTTTTTTCGTTTTCTTGGATCAGGTTTGTGATTCATAGAAGCAGTACAAACTCTGTTCTTGATACTATCGGTTGTTTATTAGTTTAAAAGGAGTGTGACATTCTAGTTAGAGAAAGTATTATTAATGTGACATGCTCTTTCCCATCAGGGCTTCTAAACTATTTGGAGTTTCTTCCCTTGGAGAGAGATTTTCAGTTATGCCATTCCCAAATACAGTCTCATAGACTTTTGCCCAGACCAGGTCCTTGTGCCAGAAGCTGATGCTCAGTTTGGGTTCTGCCAGGACCACTCTGCTCCAGACTCATTTCAGTCTTCGTCTAAATATGTCAAAAGAGGTGAATTCCAGAGGTAAGGTCAGTAACCACCCTTGATAAGGAGGCAGCATTTGACAGTGAGTGGCAACAAAATTCCCCAGTATATAATAATAATCTTTATTGTCACAAGTAGGCTTACAGTAACACTGCAATGAAGTTACTGTGTAAAGCCCCTAGGAGACAATGGACACCCCTGCCTTGTGCCTATCTTCAGCTGAAAATATTTTGGGTTCAACGCATTCATATGAACGCTCGCGGTGTGGGGGGTCTATATAAAAGCTGGATCCATGATATAAATCTAGGTCCAAAACCAAACCTTCCAAGGATCTCAAAGATACTCCCACTCCACCCTATCAAATGCTTTTCCAGCATCCAATGAAATAATTACCTCTGACGCAGGGGTTGAAGAGGGGGACAGAATAAAATGAAGCAATTGCCAAATGTTGGCCGACAGGTACCCGCCCTTAACAAAACCAATCTGTTCTTCCGATTAAACTTCTGGAAGGCAGGGCTTCAAGCGCATTGCCAAAACCTTCGCCAACAACTTTGCATTCCCATTCAATATTGAAATAGGCCGATATGACCCACAGATCCTTATCTTTCTGTAAAATAAAAGAAACCTATACCTGCGTCAATGTGGCCGGTAACCTCCCCCCAGATATGGAGTCGTTAAATATCTCTTAACAACAATGGAACCAGCTGATACTCAAATTTCTTATAAATTTTGTCTGGCCGGGTGCCTTACCCAACTGCATCAAGCCCATGCATTTCATGATGTCCTCCAGGGTCAGCAGGGCATCCAATTGCTCCCCTCTCTTTCATTCTACCACCGGGAGAGACAAACCACCCAAAAACTCCGACATAGACAACCCATCCTCAGGGCTATCTGATTCATCACGGCTATGATAGAAAAGCCTCATCCACCTTACCTGGGGCGGAGACCAACCTGCCACTCGAGTCCTTTACCTGCACTATTTCCCGAGAGGTCATCTGCCACCTCAGCTGGTGCGCTAACAGATGACTGGCCTTTGCCCCATGCTCATAAAAAGCCCTCCTTGGGAGTCGCAGCTGGTGTAACGCCCTGCCTGTCAAAAGCAGCCCCAATTCCAATTGCAATTTATTTCTGCTTGCCAACAACTCCGGCGTCAGGGCAAGTGAGTATTGGTGATCCATCTCCAAGATGACATCCACCAACCTCTGCCTCTCCACCCTTTCACTGTTCTCTTTATGTGCCCTGTAAGAGATTATCTCTCCCCTAATGACCGCCTTCAAAGCCTCCCACAATCTGGATGGCAAAATCTCTTCACTCCTATTAAAATCAATGTACTCTCCAATGGTGGAGGAAACCCTTTCACAGAATCCCTTATATGCCAACAACGTTGTTTCCAACCCCGAGTGGGGGACTGCTGAGTAGGACCCGACCCAACCACTAAATCTACAAAATGCAGAGCATAGATCATAGAATTTACAGTGCCGAAGGAGACCATTCGGCCCATTGAGTCTGCACCAGCTCTTGGAAAGAGCACCCTACCCAAGGTCAACACCCCCACCCTATCCCCATAACCCAGTAACCCCACCCAACACTAAGGGCAATTTTGGACACTAAGAGCAATTTATCATGGCCAATCCACCTAACCTGCTGCCCGTAATAATAATAATAACCTTTTATTGTCACAAGTATGAAGTTACTGTGAAAAGCCCCTTGTCACCGCATTCCGGCGCCTGTTTGGATAAGCTGGTATGGGAATTGAACCCACGCTGCTGGCCTTGTTCTGCATTACAAACCAGCTGTCTAGCCAACTGAGCTAAACCAGCCATTTCCAGCCAACCAGCATGATCCAAAATCACTATTGCCGAATACCACACACCACCTCTACCCTGCTCAGAAACCACAAAGAAGTCCATCCAAGTGTAAACCTAATGTACCTGACAGAAAAAACAAAATTCCTTCTCATTTGGATGTAAAAATCTCCACGGGTCTGCCCCCACAAACCCCACCCCATCTGCTCCATAAAGGCCAAAAGTACCTTTGCCACCCCAAAAGGACTCAAAGACTTAGGACTCGATCTGTCCAGCCTAGGGTCCAGTACATAGTTAAAATCCCATTCCAGGATAGCTGTTGCCAGTCCAGATTGGTAACAGAAGCCAGAAACTTATTTGGAAAAGTTGTATCATCCCAGTTGTGTGCACATACATGGACAAAGACCACTGGGGTATCTGCGAGTGACCCATGGACCATCACATACTTTCCATTTAGATCTATCAGAATCTTAGCCGCCAAAAAAGATACTTTCTATTCAGTCAAAAATCGCACCCCCTCCCATCCCCAGCCCAAATCCCGAATGAAATACTTGTCCCACCCAGCCCTTACAGAAACTTGTCTGATCTTTAATCCGCAAATGGGTTTCCTGCAACAGCACCACATCAGCCTTCAAACTCCTGAGGAGTGAAAACACCTTAGATCTTTTTACCAGGCCATTTAACTGCCTCACATTCCAAGTGACCAGCTGAATAAGGGGATTATCTAGTCCCCTCCAATCCTGAGTCAGCAATTCCTACCCTGTGGGTCAGTCCAGCAACTATTCAAAAAGAGAGCCGACACCAGCTCCACCCAAGATGGCTGCCAAATACCCTGTCAAGACAGAACAAAGCAAAGTTTACTGTCACCGTCAGATAACTACCCCTCCCCCGCTGCCTCCCATCAGAACCACAACCAGGCAAACAAAGAATCACCCCTCTCCCTCCCAACCAAAACAAAAACAAAACATCTCAGCTCATGCTGAAAAAAAACCACAGTATGAGCTGCAGATACCCCCATCCCTCCCTCCGCTCCCATTAACTAATTAGCAGGATGGCCCCAATGTGGTAGTCTGTGTTAGAAGGATTACGGTACCTGGTAATGCCGGAATACCATTGGTGGAGAATGTACTTGTTCCCATTGGTTAAGCCTGTATGTTAGCTCCGCCCTGCAAGTCAGGGTATAAGAGCCCGTGCCGCCCCAGCAGCTTTCTTCTGTACCTGTGCTGCTGGGGAAAACATCTAGCGTATTAATGCCTTCCATTGTCTCCAATCTCGCTTCTGGAGTTATTGATCGTGCATCAATTTAATACGCTAGTTTTTAAAGAATGGAGCTCTGAATCAAGCCGGAGTGTCTGTAACTCAGCCCCCACGCGGCAAACTCAGCGGCAACCTTCAAGCACTGGCTGGCGTGCTTCAACGGATATCTCGGGACGGCCGAAAACACACCCACGGGAGAACAGAAACTACAGATTCTGCACTCGAGGGTGAGCCCAGAAATCTAAACCCTCATCGAGGACGCGGACGATTTCGATGCCGCAATGGAGCTGCTGAAAGGACATTATATTCGCCCTGTAAACCAGGTCTACGCCCGACATCTACTAGCGACGAGGCGACAAATCCCTGGGGAAATCACTGGAAGAATTCTACCGTGCGCTCCTGGTGTTGGGGAGAAACTGCAGTTGCCCGCAGGTTTCAGCAAACGACCACGCAGAACTTTTGATTCGGGACGCTTTTGTTGCAGGTATGCTGTCCTCCCAAATCTGCCAGCGATTGCTGGAGAAAGAGACACTTGTCCTCAAGGAGGCATGGGCCCTTGCCGGCTCTCTGCATGTGGCCTCCCAAAACGCCTGCGCTTAAGTCCCGACCGCGCGGCAGCCCCCCGGGCAGCGTGGAACCTCCCCGCGGCCGACCCTGAGGCATCTCCCATCCCCCCACAAGCTTGTGCTGCGTGACGGCCTGGCAACCCCGGGGAGGCCCACTGCTATTTTTGCGGGCAAGCCAAGCACCCCCAACAGCGCTGTCCGGCCTGTTCATCCATCTGCAAGGGATGGGGCAAAAAGGGCCACTTCGTGGCGGTATGCCAGGCCCGGGCGGTCGCTGCGGTCTCCGGAGGCGAATACGGACTGCCACCACAACCCTCTCCATGGACCCCGTGCGGCCAGCGGGCGCCACCATCTTCCTCCTCCAGGGCCACGTGTGGCCTCCGGGTGCCGCCATCTTGTCCCGTGGACGCCACGCGCGATGGATGGGCACCCCTAGCCATGTGCGACCAGTGGGCGCCGCCATCTTGGATGGACTCCCAGGACCCCAGTTCGGCTGACCACACACCGCCCGAAGAGAACATCCAACTGTTGCCATGATTAGCCTCGGTGACCCTGGACCAGTCTCGGCCCCGAACACTCTCGACTGCTACGACGACGGTGCTTATCAATGGGCATGAAATGTCCTGTCTAATCGACTCTGGGAGCACGGAGAGCTTCATACACCCCAACACGGTAAGGCGCTGTTCTCTCCCCGTCCACCCCGTTAATCAAAAAATCTCCCTGGCCTCCGGATCTCACTCAGTAGAGATCAAAGGGTTTTGTGAAGCTAACCTCACGATCCAGGGAAGGGAGTTCAAAAACTACCGACTCTACGTCCTTCCCCACCTCTGCACGGCGACACTCCTAGGGTTGGACTTTCAGTGCAACCTCCAAAGTCTAACTTACAAATTCGGCGGCCCTATACCCCCCCTCACTATCTGCAGCCTCGCGACCCTCAAGGTCGATCCGCCTTCCCTGTTTGCGAACCTCACCCCGGATTGCAAACAAGTCGCCACCAGGAGCAGACGGTACAGTACCCAGGACCGGATCTTTATTAGGTCAGAGGTCCAACGGTTACTGAGGGAAGGTGTCATTGAGGGTCGCAACAGCCCCTGGAGAGCTCAAGTAGTGGTTGAAAAGACCGGGGAGAAGCATAGGATGGTCATCGACTACAGTCAGACCATCAACAGGTTTACGCAACTTGGCGTGTAACCTCTCCCCGCATATCCGACCTGGTCAACAGGATCGCGCAATACAAGGTCTTTTCCACGGTGGATCTTAAGTCCGCCTACCACCAGCTCCACATCCGCACTAGTGACCGCAAATACACTGCTTTCGAAGCAGATGGGCGGCTCTACCACTTCTTAAGGGTTCCCTTCGGTGTCACTAATGGGGTCTCGGTCTTCCAACGAGAGATGGACCGAACGGTTGACCAGTACGGTTTACGGGCCACATTCCCGTACATCGATAATGTCACCATCTGTGGCCACAACCAGCAGGACCACGACACCAACCTCCGAAAATTCCTCCAGACCGCAAAAATCCTTAACCTCACGTATAACAAGGATAAATACGTGTTCAGCACCGACTGCCTAGCCATCCTCGGCTACGTAGTGCGGAATGGAGTTATAGGCCCCGACCCTGAACGCATGCGTCCCCTTATGGAGTTCCCCCTCCCACACTGCTGCAAGGCCCTGAAGCGCTGCCGAGGTTTTTTTTCCTACAATGCCCAGTGGGCCCCCAACTATGCGGACAAGGCCCACCCACTGATCCAATCCATAGTTTTTCCCCTGTCGATAGAGGCCCACCAGGCCTTCAGCCGCATCAAAGCAGACATTGCAAAGGCCACGATGCACGGCATCGACGAGTCCCTCCCCTTCCAGGTCGAGAGCGACGCGTCCGACGTAGCTCTGGCGGCCACCCTCAACCAAGCGGGCAGACCGGTGGCCTTCTTCTCACACACCCTCCACGCCTCCGAAATCCGCCATTCCTCAGTCGAAAAGGAGGCCCAGGCCATAGTAGCAGCTGTGCGACATTGGAGGCATTACCTGGCCGGCAGGAGATTCACTCTCCTCACTGACCAATGGTCGGTTGTTTTCATGTTCGATAATACACAGCGGGACAAGATAAAAACCGACAAGATCTTACGGTGGAGGATCGAACTCTCCACCTACAACTATGAGATCTTGTATCGTTCTGGGAAGCTGAATGAGCCTCCTGATGCCCTATCCTGCGGCACATGTGCCAACGCACGAGTGGGCTGCCTCTGAGCCCTCCACGAGGACCTCTGCCACCCGGGGGTCACTTGATTTTTCCACTTCATCAAGGCCCGCAACCTGCCCTACTCCATCGAGGAGGTCAGGACGTCCACCAGGAATTGCCAAATCTGCGCGGAGTGCAAGCCGCACTTCGACAGGCCAGAGAAAGCGCACCTGATAAAGGGTTCCCGTCCCTTTGAACGCCGCAGTATGGATTTCAAAGGCCCCCTCCCCTCCACCGTCCGCAACACGTACTTACTGAATGTGATTGACGAGTACTCCCGGTTCCCATTCACCATCCCCTGCCCCGACATGACCGCAACCACCGCCATAAAAGCCCTCCATAGTATCTTTACGCTGTTCGGTTTCCCCGCCTACATACACAGTGATAGGGGGTCCTCCTTTATAAGCGACGAACTGCGTCAATTCCTGCTCAGCAAGGGCATTGCCGCGAGCAGGACGACTAGTTACAACCCCGGGGAAACGGACAGGTAGAGAGGGAGAACGGAACAGTCTGGAAGACTGTCCTACTGGCCCTGCTGTCCAGGAATCTCCCCGTCTGCCGCTGGCAGGAAGTCCTCCCGGATGCCCTCCACTCCATCCGGTCACTGCTCTGTACCACGACCAACCAAACACCTCACAAACTTCTCCTTGTCTTCCCCAGGAAGTCCTCCTCTGGGACCTCGCTCCCAACCTGGCTGGCAGCTCCCGGACCCATCATGCTCCGAAAACATGTGCGGGTGCACAAATCGAACCCATTGGTCGAGTGGGTCCATCTCCTCCACGCTAACTCTCAGTACAGCTACGTAGCGTACCGCGACGGCCGAGAGGATACGGTCTCCCTACGGGACCTGGCGCCCGCTGGATCCCCACACACACCCCCGCCACCAGTCCCACCCTCCCTCCCACCGGCACACCCCACAGCCGCCGCCTTCCCAGGTGGATTGGTTCTTCCACCGGCCCCGTCTAGGCCCTCCCGCCCACCGGAGCACCCCACAGCTGGCTGCTTCCCAGGTCAGTCGGTCCTTCCACTGGCCCCGTCTAGAGGTGATGAAGCTGCCACAGAAGCCAAAACCACGCTCCCGGAGTCACAGACGCCCGAACCTCCACAGGCATCACCACCAAAGCTACGACGATCGCAGAGGATGACCAGGGCCCCCGATCGACTAATTGCTTTATTTTGAAATGTACATTACTGTTGTAAATAGTTAAGATGTAATAAGGCAAAACGCTGTACGGAGGTATTACGGTACCTTCATAACTGTAATTTCTTCCACTTTACCACGTTGTAATACAAAGCCACCACCCCCGCCGGACTCTTTTTTAACAGGGGGTGAATGTGGTGGTCTGTGTTAGAAGGATTACGGTATCTGGTAATGCCAGAATACCATTGGTGGAGAATGTACTTGTTCCCATTGGTTAAGCCTGTATGTTAGCTCTGCCCTGCAATGTGGGGTATAATAGCCCGTGCCGCCCCAGCAGCTTTCTTCTGCGCTGCTGGGGGAAACATCTAGCGTATTAAAGCCTTCAATTGTCTCCAATCTCGCTTCTGGAGTTATTGATCATGCATCACCCACACAAGAGGAAAAAGCATAACAATGAAAATCCTTACCGCCGACCCTTGCCCCCTCCCCCCCCCCCCCCCCTCACCCCTGCCGCCCAAATACAACTTTAATCGTTCCAGAGTAAAAGAAAGATTCATGAACAACCCCAACTCACAAAAACAACCCACAGTAAAAATCCAAGTACAAAGCTTCAAAACGTCTAATAAACACCTCATCAAAACCCAAAAAGGACACTCCCACACCCAGACATACATCTCCCAACCAACATAATTCATAGTTGCCATGATCCCTGTTCATGTTTCTGCACAAACCCCTCAGCCTCCTCCGGAGTTTCAAAGTAGTAATCTTTTGACTGATAAGTCACTTGGCGGTGCGCTGGGTAAGCCACGCCAAATCGAACTTTGCTTTGATACAACGCAGCCTTGGCCTTGTTGAATGCTGCTCGGCTCTTGGCCAACTCTGCTCCAACATTTTGATAGATCCTTACAACGTGGTCTTCCCATTTGGAGTCTCGATGATCTTATGCCCACCACAAAACGCTTTTCTTTATCTTGAAAACTGTGAAAGTGCACAATGATCGCAGGTGGTAGCTCACCAGCACTGGGTTTCTGCCTCAACGACCTGTGGGTCTGATCCAACTCAGGAGGAGATGATATTTCCTCCTCCCCCACCATCTTCCTGTCATGATATGAAGACATGCAGATAATGATATACAGACAGCACAGACAGGCAGCTAATGAACACAGAGAACAGGACATGACCAATGGGCAGGCAGGACACTCAGGGGTGGTATCTCACTATAAAAGGCACAAGGCACTCACACTCCGCCTCTTTCCACTGATGAACATCTACAGAGTGAGTCAGGGTGTATGTATAATATCACATCTCCAGCACGTGGCTAAGAGCTAGTCTGGTTCAGTCAGACAGAGTAACCACATTTCGGTTAGCAGAGAGTCGAACTCATAGAGAACTGTGCTAACTATGCTACTGGTTCAATAAATCAGATTGAACTAACGTCAAGGTCTGGAGTATCTTTTGGTTAATGCTGCATCCAGTTGCAGCATGTGTTATCCCAGAGTACATAACACAACACTTCCAAAACAACTGTGACATAAACTTTGTTGGACTCGGACCCGCCAAGCCCTCCACAAACCCAACCACCCTCAAGTTCTGTCTTCTGGAGCAATTTTCCAAATCATCCACCTTGACTCTTAATGCGGTGTTGTCACACCCGTACCATCTCCATTTCCAGAGAGGTGATCCGGTCACTTTGCCTTGAAAGAGCCACCTCCACCTCTCTTAGCTCCGTGCCCTGTGCCTTTGCCACTTCATCCACTTTTCTCAAGCCGATCGAATAGAGGATATTTGGGCAGCACGGTAGAACGGTGGTTAGCACAATTGCTTCACAGCTCCAGGGTCCCATGTTCGATTCCGGCTTGGGTCATAGTCTGTGCGGAGTCTGCACGTTCTCCCAGTGTGTGCGTGGGTTTCCTCCGGGTGCTCCGGTTTCATCCCACAGTCCAAAGATGTGCAGGTTAGGTGAATTGTCCATGCTAAATTGCCCTTAGTGTCCAAAATTGCCCTTAGTGTTGGGTGGGGTTACTGGGTTATGGGGATAGGGTGGAGGTGTGACCTTGGGTAGGGTGCTCTTTCCAAGAGCCGGTGCAGACTCGATGGGCCGAATGGCCTCCTTCTGCACTGTAAATTCTATGATAAAAAATGATAATATCACCCCTTCAATCGCTCGACTTTTTGTCAGTTTCTGAAGTTCCCCCGCTCGGATGCCTGTCAGCATCTCAGCGGTTAGTGGAATGGTCACCAATGCTGCAGGAGCCTCCACCATTTTTCTCTCTGACAGAGCTCTCGAGACTTCCAAGTTCGACGACATTTCCTTATTTTTCTGCTGCCTAGCCTTGTATTTATTAGCATCCCTTTGTCGAGGGAGTCTTAACCTATCGATCTAACCAAACTCCAGCCCAAATCTCCTCTAAAAATGAGGTAAAAAAAGGCTTAAATAAAAGTTCTCTTGCAGGAGCCACCTTGTGTGCCACTGCTCTGCTACATGTCATCACTGGAAGGCGTGCTAGACACAGCTGAGCAATCCCGGATCAAAGGATCAGATCTAAGCTCTGTTGCCCTGCCAGATCCAGTCGTGAATGGTGGTGGACAATTAAACATCTGTTGAGGGGCGACCTGATAGAAGTCTACAAAATTATGAGGGACATGGACAGAGTGGATAGTCAGAAACATTTTTACAGGGTAGAAGAGTCAATTACTAGGGGATGTAGGTTTAAAGTGCGAGGGGCAAAATTTAGAGGAGATGTGCGAGGGAGATTTTATACACAAGAGGGTAGTGGGTGCCTTGAATTCGCTGCCAGAGGAGTTGGTGGAAGCAGGTATAATAGTGACGTTTAAGGGGAGTCTTGACAAATACATGAATAGAAACGTAGAAAATAGGGGCAGAAGGAGGCCATTTAGCCCTTCAAGCCTACTCCTCCATTCATTATCATGGCTGATCGTTAAACTCAATAGCCTAATCCTGCTATCCCCCTTTGATCCCCTTCGCTCTAACTGCTATATCTAACTGCTTCCTGAAACCATACAATTTGTTGGCCTCAACTACTTGCTGTCGTAATGAATTACACAGGTTCACCACTGAATGGGTGAAGATATTTCTCCTCATCTCTGTCCTAAATGGTCTACCTCGTGTCCTCAAACTGTGACCCTGGACACACCCATCATTGAAAACATACTTCCTGCATCTGCCCAGTCCTTTTAGAATTTTATAGGTTTCTATGAGATCCCCCCTCATTCTTCTGAACTCCAGCCAATACAATCCTAACTGATTCAATCTCCTCTCGTACGTCAGTCTTGCCATCCCAGGAATCAGTCTGGTAAGCCTTGGCTGTACTCCCTCTATAGATAGAACATCAGGTAAGGAGACCAAAACTGCACACAATACTCCAGGTGTGGCTACACCAAGGCCCTGTATAATAGCAGCAAGATATCCCTGCTCCTGTACTCAGATTCTCTTGCAATGAAGGCCAGCAAACGATTTGCGTTCTTTACCTCCTGTTGCACTTGCATGCTTACCTTCAGTGACTGGTGTACGAGGACACCAGGTCTCGTTGGACGTTCCCCTCTCCTAATTTATGGCCATTCAGTCTGCCTTCTTGTTTTTGCTATCAAAGTGGATAACCTCCCATTTTTCAAATTATACTGCATCTGCCATTCATTTGCTCACTCACTCAACTTGTCCAAATCACAAGGAAGGATCTCTGCATCCTCCTCACAGCTCACCCTCCCACCCAACTTGGTGTCATCTGCAAATCTGGAGAAATTACATTTTGTTCCCTCATCTAAATCATTAATATATATAGTGAAAAGCTGGGGTCCTAGCACCAATCCCTGCGGTACTCCACTAGTCACTGCCTGTCAATTTGAAAAAGACCCATTAGTTCCTACTCTTTGTTTCCTGTCTGCTAACCAGTTTTCTGCCCATCTCAATACACTACCCCCAATCCCAGGCTCTTTCATTTGATATGCTAATCTTTTATGCAGGAGTTTGTCATAAGCCTTCTGAAAGTCCTTCTGAAAATCCACAGGCTCCCCTTCATCAATTCTATTAGTTACATCCTCCAATAGGATGGGAATAGAAGGTTATGGACCCCGGAAGTGTAGAAGGTTTTGGGTTAGACGGGCAGCATGGTCAGCGCAGTCTTAGAGGGCTGAACTGTACATTTCTTTGTATCTCACTGGAGCAGGAGGTTCCACAAATATCCCCATGCTCGATGATGGAGGAATCCAGCACATCAGTACAAAAGATAAGGCGGAATGAAGCATTCATTATAACCTTCAGCCAGAAGTGCCAAGTGAATGATCCAACTTGGTCTCCTCTGGAGGTCCTCAGCATCACAGATGCCAGTCTCCAGCCAATTCAATTCACCCCATGCGATATCAAGAAACAACTGATGCACTGAATACTGCAAAGGCCCTGACAAGATTCCGGCAACCTATGCACCAGAACTTGCTAGTTCTAGCCAAGCTGTTTCAGTACAGCTGCAACACTAGCATCTAACCGACAATGTGGAAAATTGCCCAGGTATGTTCCAAAACAAAAAAAAGGACAAATCCAACCAGACCAAGGCCACCCAGTCAGTCTACGCTCAATCTTCAGTAAAGTGATGGAAGGAGTCATCAACAGTGCTATCAATCGGCACTTACTGAGCAATAATTTGCTCACTGATGCTCAGTTTGGGTTCCTCCAAGGTCACTAAGCTCCTGACCTCATTGCAGCCTTGGTTCAAACATGGACAAAAGCTGAATGCCAGAGGTGAGGTGAGAATGACTGCCATTGACATCAAGGCAGCATTTGACCGAGTGTGGCATCAAGGAGCCCTAGCAAAACTGGAGTCAATGGGAATCAGGGGGAAATCTCTCCACTGGTTGGAGTCATACCTAGCATGAAGGTAGGTGATTGAGGTTAGTCATCTCACTCCTGGGACATTACTGCGGGAGTTCCTCAGGGTAGTGTCTTACGCTCAACCACCTTCAGCTGCTTCATCAATGACCTCCCTTCCAACGCAAGGTCAGATGTGGGGAACTTTGCTGATGATTACACAATGTTCAGCATCATTCATGACTCCTGAGAAACTGAAGCAGGCCACGTGCAAATGCAGCAAGAGCTGGACAATATCCAGGCTTGGGCTGATAAGTGGCCTGAGCATCACTGAATCCCCACTGTCAACATCTTGGAGTTATCATTGAGCAGAAACTGAACTGGACAAGCCATACAAATATTAAGCTACAAGAGCAGATCAGAGGCTAGGAATCCTGCAACGAGTAACTCACCTCCTGACTCCCCAAAGCCTGTCCACCACCTACAAGGCACAAGTCAAGAGTGTGAGGGAATATTCTCCACTTGCCAGGGTGAGTGGAACTCCAACACTCAAGAAGCACAACACCATTCAGGACAAAGCAGCCTGCTTGATTGGCACCCCTTCCACAAATCCCTCTACCATCGCTCACAGTGGCAGCAGTGTGTGCCATCGACATAGTGCACTGCAGGAACTCACCAAGGCTCCTTAGGCAGCGCCTTCCAAACCAATGACCACATCTAGAAGGATAAGGGCAGCAGATACATGGGGACACCACCACCTGGGAGTTCCCTTCCAAGTCACTCTCCATCCTGACTTGGAAACATATTGCTGTTCCTTCACTGTCGCTGGGTCAAAATCCTGGAACACCCTCCCTAATAGCACAGTGGATGTACCTACACCAGATGGATTGCAGTAGTTGAAGAAGGGAGCTCACTACCACCTTCTCAAGGGAAATTATGGATGGGAAACAAATGTTGGCCTAGCCAGCGAGCCCACATCTCGTAAAAATTAATTTAATTTTTTTTAAAAATCTTACGGAAAAGTGAAAGGTGGAAAGTGACATTCAAGTGTGTGCTGACACTCATTATCAAAGGTCACAGACATAATGGGCGAAATTCTCCCCCAACGGCGGGATGTCCGCCGACTGGCACCAAAGACGGCGCCAATCTGACGGGCATCGCGCCGGCCCAAAGGTGCGGAATGCTCCGCATCTTTGGCGGCCTAGCCCCAACATTGAGGGGCTAGGCCGATGCCAGATCTTCGCCCCACCAGCTGGCAGAAATGGCGTTTGTTGCCCCGCCAGCTGGCGCGGAAATGCGGCGCATGCGCGGGAGCGTCAGCGGCCGCTGTCAGTTTCCCGGCGCATGCGCGGGAGCATCAGCAGCCGCTGTCAGTTTCCCGGGCATGCGCAGTGGGGAGAGTCTCTTCCGCCTCCGCCATGGTGGAGGCTGTAGCGGAGGCAAAAGGGAAAGAGTGCCCCCACGGCACAGGCCTGCCCGCGGATCGGTGGGCCCCGATCGCGGGCCAGGCCTCCGTGGGGGCACCCCCGGGGTCAGATTGCCCCGCGCCCCCCCCCAGGACCCCAGAGCCCGCCCACGCCGCCTGGTCCCTCCGGTAAATACCAGGTTTGATTTACGTCGGCGGGACCGGCAATTCCTGGGCGGGACTTCGACCCATTCGGGCCGGAGAATCCAGCGGGGGGTCCCGCCAACCGGCGTGGCCCGATTCCCACCCCCGCCCAATCTCCGGTACCGGAGACTTCGGCGGGGGCGGGATTCACGGCGGCCAACGGCCATTCTCCGACCCGGCGGGGGGTCGGAGAATGACGCCCAATATGTTACTTGAACAAGGTACTGCTGTGATTGTACCTGTGAATTTTTACGCCAGCATGTGGTTGGAGTTTGTGGAAGGAAAGGGTTAAAGTGCAATTTACTGGAACTGGAAATAAGGGGGTAGAAAAGCTGCTGATGTAATTTACTAATTTGGAGGAAAGCGGCATGTTGGACACCGAAGTGTATAGAGGTTCGATAACTTAGCTGATAACGATAAGTAAGTGATAACAAGCACAGGGTGAGGGATTGTAGTATGTAAATAAGTGATTACATATATATCTGTGATAAGAAACACAGATACATATGTAATTTACCCTATATTTTTTAATGTTTTTCCATTAAGGGACAATTTAGCGTGGCCAATCCACCTATCCTGTACATCTTTGGGTTGTGGGATAAAACTCAGGGAGAATGTGCAAACTCCACATGGGCAGTGACCCGGGGCCGGGATCAAAACTGGGTCCTCGGCACCGTGAGGCAGCAGTGCTAACCACTGTGCCACTGTGCTGCAGGGAAGAAAAAAATGGGAGAGCATTCTTTTTAACCAATATTTAAAATGTAACAAATAAAAAGAACAATAATAGGTCAAGGATGGGCTTGCTGGTTATATGAAGAATAAAGACATTTTCATTGTGTACAGAGTTAACTAGTCACTTATGGTATTGGATGAGTGTGTGATGCTGGATGAATGCAGTATCCAGGTGATGCCTGCTTTCTACTATGCTTGTGAAAAGAAAACATTTTATTGTAAGCTGTTTCAATAATAAAAATAATATAGTGGCTGAAGCAAAGCTGGATGAGAGTGCTTTATTCAACAAAAACCTGTGACAATATGTCATGGATCTGCCTCATAACTAGTAAAACAAATCAAGTCATGATTGGATACGATCTGTCCAGCAACAGGTATAAATCGGCCTAGTGACAGCAGTAACCAGCCTTCAAAAGGCATGATGAGATGTGACTTTCCCGGTAACAAGATGAGCAGGCATCTAGAGTAATCAGCTGTAACTAGCCCTTTTAGTAGAAACAGCTTACCTGGATGGCAGGGAGATCACTGGAAGTATTTACATTCTCATTTCTAGAGTCAAGGAATTTGAGAGAGGCAGGCAGGCAAATATACAGAATGAAGAATCAAAGAGAAAAATTGTTTAATTACCAGCACCCTCAGAAGCAGACAGGCCGGTTTATATCTAACAGCCCGAGAGGCCAGTTTTACATCCAAGTCTTAGAGCCAAGGCAGTTCAGAACTGTCATAAAGGCAGTTTAAGTATTTTCACTGGACCAGGAAAAGACATTTCCCAGACTTGATTATCAGCCCTGTATTGTATGGTAACTATAATCTGGATTCAATTCATAGATGTATTTAATTTGGATGTTGTTTTAGAAAGGGGAAGTCTTAAGGCGTTCAGGGATTGTAGATATATTTTGGAGCAAGGGGTACATTCTACATAAACTGTGCGTGTTTAGTGATTCATATATTTAATTGTCTTAAATTGTCTTAAAGACTCGATGGGCTGTCTGGCCTCCTTCTGCACTGTATATTCTATGTTCTAGTAATTCTGTTCATGTGTATTTGTCTTTTCTTTAAATTAATAAATAGTCACTAATAATTGATACACAATGAGTGAGCAGGTCTTTCTCACTGGGGTTTCATGTGACTTCTCCCACCATTCCAAAAACAAAACTATGCATCCCCACAAACCAGTATTTTGTGTTGGGACACCCTCGCAGATACCATTGGTATGGTTCGTGCCACATTATCTGCTAGATTGGACAGTAAATAACAAAAAAGTCAAAGTACATTGTGATGCTTTTCATTCATTATAAAATTAACAGGTGTTGTTGTGATGAAGAGATTGTTTCTGTTGGGGCTTCTTAAGGCACAATACTCAGCACCTTGCTGATCTTGATATATATCAACAATTTAAATGTAAATAAGGGGTTATGGTTCAGAAGCTGGCAATGATCTAAAATTGGTCCTGTGATTAACACTGAGGAAGAAATCAGTTGACTGCAAGCAAATATCAAAGGGCTGGTCAGGTAATCAGAAAAATAGAACAGGGAATTCAATTAGAGATGTTTGGGGAAAGTATTGGGGAGGAAAACCAAGGCAATGGAATAAATGGTAGGACTCTGAGAAGTGTAGAAGATCACAACGTCTTTGGAGCGCATGTCCATAGATACCTCAAGGGAACAGGGCAGGGAGATAAGGTAATCATGAAGGCATACAGGATGTTTTTCTTTATTGATTAGGGTTAGGGCAGAAGAGCATGTAGAGTATGTTCAAAAATGTTTAAAACACTGTTTAGCCCACAGTTAGGGTACTGTATACAGTTCTGGTCCCTGCATTGCAAAGAGGGCACTGAAGAGATTTACATGGATGTTTCGAGTAATGGAAAATAATAACCACGAGGAAAGCTTGGGTAGGATAGTGGCAGGGTTGTTTTATTTGGAACAGAGGGGGTGGAGGGGAGACTTAATTGTGGTGTTTAAAATTATGAGAGACTGAGATAACGTAGATCAGGGGTTCCTAAATCCATTGGCAGAGGGATTAATAACCAAGGGGCATAAATGTAAATAAATTGGTGGAAGGATTAGAGAGGAATTGAGGAGTTTCTTTTCACCCTGAAGGTGGAACTGGAACTCACTGCTTGAAAGGTTGGTAGAGGCAGAAAATCTCATAACTTTAAAGAAACTCTTTAATATGCACTTAAGGTGCTGTAGTCTACAGGGCTATGGACCAAGAGCTGGAACATGGGATTAGATTGGATATATCTTTCTCAGCCTGCACAAATATAATGAACTAAATGGCCTCCTTCTGTGTGGTAAATCTTTGTATGTTTCTAAACCTTTCCTTGAATTAAAAGACTCAGAACATAACACCAGAATGCGCCAAAGTGTTTTTTAGTCAATGAAGTACTTTTGAAGAGCAGTCACTATGTACTGTAAAGAAACATACAGCCAATTTGCACACAGCAAGGTCCCACCAACAGTAAAGTGATAAAGGCCAGATATCTTTTGGAACTGAGGTTTAAATATTGACCCAGACACTAGAAAACTCCCCATGCCTTCTTAAAATAGGGCTCTCCTATAATTTTGTATGCAAATCATGACACCGTGGTACTTTTATGAAGGCATTGGAACACCAATACAGGAGTGAAAAGCGGCTCCTGAGTTCACTTGCCGGCAGTGGGACCGGCTTGGCAATTCTTGGGACAAAAACAGTTATATATTCAACCTAGAATTAGGACTGCACGAGAAGCGGCAACATGGCGGCACAGTGGTTAGCACTGCTGCCTCACAGCGCCAGGAACCCGGGTTCAATTCCGACTGTGTGGAGTTTGTGTTGACGCAGGTTTCCCTCTGGGTACTCCGGTTTCCTCCCACAGTCCAAAGATGTGCATGATAGGTGGATTGGCTATGCTAAACTTTACCTACGTGGCATTATGAGGATAGGGTGGGGAATTGGGCCTAGCTGGGGTGCTCTTTGAGAGTCGGTGCAGACCCGATGGGCCGAATTACCTCCTTCTGCACTGTAGGAATTCTAAGTTAACATGGATCCTTTAACTATCTCTTGTAGCCATCTGGGATGGCCACTTCCCAATTACAAAATGGACACGTTGCAAAGATTGCAGGGAAAATGGACAATACTGAGAAAACAAGCAGGTTCAGGGTTTGCCTGCATATTGGAGCCGCAGCTCCCAGACAAGACCAAAACTGCAAACCCATTAGCATACTAATGGCCCATCTCCGGGAACAAAAGAGTAACATTTGAGTAACCGATACTAAGGCAGACACCCCGGCGCCAGAGGAGACCAGAACAAAGCAGGCCAACGGCCACCTAGGACACGCCCAGCCATCGGGCACCCACCCCTTTATTGGAGGAAATTGATAGGAACGATCGCGTAACGGCCCAATTAATTGGGGCCAAGTTCAAGGTCTGCCCCTTTTGGGTATAAGAAGGATCCACCAAGAGAGAATTGTTCTCTTGGACCCGGCTCTCACCGAGGAGAGACCTGCCCAACAGCTGCACCAGAACAAGTAAGTCCAAGGTCAACGCGTGCTACCAGACAGACGACCTTAGCTGTTCCCCTTCACCACTTCGACCCCAGCAGCCTCAGAACCGAACAACGGCCATTGTTCCTCTGACTGGATGGGCGCCCGAAGCTAAGTATAGGCTTTAGCCTGTAGTACAAGTCTGTAGTATTTGTGCATGAGCATATTTAACTGTGTGTGTAAATAAATAAGCATTTGACTTTGAACTAACTAACTGGTATATCGAGTCTTTGATCAGTATTTGGGTTTGAACCTTGTGGCGGTATCGAAAGATACCTGGCGACTCTAGAGCAAAACGTAATTAGAATTAAGGTTGGCGACCATACTGACCGCCATATTCAGAGCCAAATAAAGAGAGAAACACAATTAGCAACACTCTTCCTAGCAGACGCCCTCTGTTATAGGCATTTTCCTAATTTGCCATCTTGAACTCCTGATACTGCTAACACAATCAGAGGGCTGTCAGCCGTTAAGCATTAGCAACGTCACCAGAAGTGGCGATTGCTGCTAAGGAAGACCGGAGAACTCAGAAGCTGGGCTGGGGATAAATTTAAAAATCACTAGGTGTCTGGTGGCAAATTGCTTTGAAGAGGTCACTCGGGCAACGCCCTGCCGTAGCCTTTTTTTAAATTAACTCTTAAGGCCTTCCTTCTTGGGCTGCCACTAGGAGGTCATCTCCATTATTAGCTAGTGGCATCCTCATGCAGCAACAGGTTGGCTCACCATCAGCAAAATGCCAATATTAATGTAAAATGGCCTCTTTTGGGCTTTTAATGCTATTAACCCCTCTGTATCTGGCCCCGTCATGGGTAAAATTCCTCAACACAGGGCTCCGTTCGGGAGTCCATCTAACCTGACTCCCGCAATTTTATCAGCCTGCACCACACCTCCTGAGGGCTAATAAAATCCTAACAATGTGTCAGCTTGGATTTTGTACTCCAATCCACAACTTTCTGACTCCGCAGTGAGAGCATGACCATGGAGTCAAGTGATACCTTTGGCTGTATATAAATCAATTTTTCAGTTCATCTCCTTTGAAGAGAAGTTGGAATTATAACTTCCGACCAAGTCTTATGAGATTTTAAACTTTATGGACATTGACCACCTGAGCTGCAGAATCTGCAGCATGGCTGGAATATGCCTCAGCTGAGTTGCATTCTCCGGTCCCATACACTTCATAAGTAAACATCAGCAAAAATTAACATTTTGGCCAAAGGTAGTAATACAAAGTTAGCATTAATGTTTGAGGAAAAAAAGGTAAAACTGATGGTCAAGGCTGGTCTACAGTGAATATAAAACTATTAAAATGCACTACACCAGGCTTCACAGTTGTGAACCATTAACTCTTATCACTTGCTCTTTACAATATGTATGCGGCAATTTTCTTATCTTAATTCATTAAGATAAATATACAAGATGTTGGAGGATAATTGTAAGGTTTCTTCTATTTACATTATTTAATGAGAGATCAACAAACTCTCCAGATTGTTGAGGTAATGTGTATGAACCTGTGACTGAAGTATGTACAATCTATGTTTAAGTCTGGAGACTTCTGTTTCCACTCAGTGAAAATAAATACAGGTACTTGTGGAACCAGGATTCATTCAAAACTCCGGTTTTTGTTTTCTGTAGATGTGAGATAATGTGGACAAATCACAGAATCGTTACACCGCAGAAGGTGGCCATTTGGCCCTTCAGGTCTGTGAATGAGCAATTCCCTCAGCGCCATTCTTCCACCCTGTAACCTTACACGTTCTTACTTTTCTGATAGCACTTTCATTACCTTTTGAATGCTTCAACTGAACCTGCCTCCACCACATTCTCAAGCAGTGCATTCCAGACCTTAAATCATTCACCGCATGACAATGCACTGTCTGAGACTAGTAACTCGGCACACTCTTCTGGGATCATCTTATTCTGCTGTCCATTCAAATCTGTCAATGGTCAATATTGTGTATTTACAGGGGACATTCAGACAGGGAGTATAAAGACAAAGAGAGCACAAAAGAATGGTGGCATGGAGAGTACTGAAACAGAGAGATACAAATAGGTCAATAAAGGCAGAAGAAGATATTTTGAGGGACAGGAAAATAGAATCAGAAGTATAGAATGAGAATTGAGGCAGAGGGACACAGTGTGAAATGGTGAGGCAGAGAGAAAGACAAGGCAGAGACAAAGGAACAAAACAAGAAAGAGATGAATAGAAACAAAAGAGAGGAAAAGTGAGGCAGAAACTGGGATAGAATAGGAAGGAGAGACGAGTAAAAGGAAAGAATAAAGAGGAGATAGAAAGATAATGGGAAAGAAGGTAGAGGATACAGAAAGATAGGAAGTAAAGAGGAAGATACAAAGTGAACTGGCTAGAGTATAGAGAAGGAGATATGTGTATGGAGGATAGTGAAAGAGAAGGTGATAGATTAAATAATTTGCATTTTTATAGTACCTTTCGGTCCTTAGGAGATTCCAAAGCACTTCACAATTAAATTGATTCAAAAAATAACATAAGATGTAGGAGCAGGGGTAGACCATTCAGCCCCTCGAACCTGCTTTGTCATTCAATATGATCTTCAACTTCACTTTCCTGTCAACTCCCCATATCCCTCAGTTCCTTGAGAGCAAAAATCTATTGACCCCAGAGAGTATTCATACCATCTGGAGAGACAATTCCAAAGATACACAATGCTCTGAGTGAAGAAATTTCTCCTCAGTCCTAGACGATTGCGCCCTTAACCTGAGGCTTTGCTCCCGTGTTTTAGATTCCCCAGTTGGGGGGAAACAATCTCTCAGTGTCTACCTGTCAAGCCCATTCAAAATGTTGTAGATCATCACTCATTTTCCTGAACTACAAGAGTATAGGCACAATTTTTCAGCTTGTTATCACAGGACAACCCTTTCATCCAAGAAACCCAATCTGGTAAATCTTTACTCTGCTGCCTCCAAGACAAGTATATCCCTCCTTGAATGTAGAGACCAAAACGGTGCTCAGTAAGACAGATGTGATCTCACCAAAGCGCTTTGTAATTATGGCAAGACTTCCTTTTTTTTAATTTCAATCCCCTTGCAATAAAGGCCAATGTGTCATTTTCTCAAGAGTACACCCACATCTTTATGACTATCAATATTTCAAAGTTTCACATTTTTAAAATTCTGTTTTTCTATTCTTACTGCTAAAATGAATACCCTCACACTTTTCTAAATGATAATCTATCTGCCACCTTATTGCCTTTTCACTTAACCTGTCCTCATCCCTTTGCAGTCTCTTCAGGTCTTCCTCATGCCTTACATTTCCTCCTGACTTTGTATCATCAACAAACTTGCATATATTACTCTCGGTCTCTTTCTCCAACTTATTAATATAGATTTTAAACAGTTGAGGCCCTAGAGGTGCTCCTTGTGGCACTCCAGTAGTTGCAGCCTACCACCTTGAAAATGTCCCATTTCTCTTTCTCTGTTTTTTGTCTGTTAACCAATCCCCCATTTATATTCTTGTATCACCCCCAACTCCATGAGTCTTTATCTTACCTATTAACCTTTTGAGGGACACCTTATTCAGTGCCTTTAGAAATCCAAATACACTACATCTACTGGTTCCCCCTTACAAAATGCTAGGTACCTGACTAGTTATATCCTCACAAAACAGTAATAAATGTGTCCCTCTTTTCTCTTTTGTAAAGCCAAGCTGACTTTCCCTGAACATATTATCATTTTCTAGGTGTATGTTAAGGTTTCCTTAATAATAGATTCCAGCATTACTTTATGTCTGACTAACTGGTCTGTAGTTTCCTGTTCCCTCTCTCCCTCCTTTCTTGAATAGTGGTGTTGTATTTACTAACTTCCAATCCATGAGAACCATTCTAGAATATTTTTGAAAAGTCATAATTAGTGCATCCACTGTCTCTCCAGCGATCTCTCTTGGAACCCTCGCCATCGAATCTTGGGGATTTGTCTATTTTTAATCCCTTAATTTTCTCCAATATTTTTTCATTCCTGATATTAGTTATCTTAAGTTTCTCACTTATATAATCGCCTTGGTTATCTTCTCTTTCTGGTATATAATGTATGCGTTCTACTTGTAAAAGTTCTTCCAAACTATTTCTGGCTCGTTTACTCTCATATTCTATCTTTTCCCTTTTGTCAATTTTTTCGTTGCCGTTTGCTGGTTTCTAAAACACTCAGGCGTGCTACTATTCTTTGCAACATTGTAAACTTTTTATCTTAATCTAATCCCTTTTGGAATAATGGAGACAGTGTTAGAGACAGAAAGAGAGAGGGATTAAGGGAAAATGAGGAATAATGGTAGCGAGGTAGATGAATTGGGCTACACAAGCAGAAATTGAAGTGTAGTAACTGCGCAATGTATAGAAACTCAGCAAACCAATTTGCACACAATAACATTCTACAAACACCGATTGATATAATAAGCAGATAATCTGTTTTAATGATGTTAATGCAGTAATAAGTATTGGCCAGGAAACCAAGAAGCACTCCTTGCTCTTCTTGAAGCCATCCCATGGAATCTATTGCATCCACTTGAAAGGACAGCTGGGGCCACAACGTATTGTCGCATCCAAATGACAGAAGCATCTCCAATAGTACAAATCGTCCTCAGTACCACACTAAATTTTCAGCCTAGGTCTCTGGGGTGGAACAAGAACCTGCAGCCTCTGACACATAAGCTACCCACTGAGTCAAGAGTGCACTTATCTAGAGTGGGGGGGTGGGGGGGGGGGGGGGGGGGGGGTAAATAGACAGAAGCTGAATGGAGGAGGGTATAAGTAGGAAGAAAGAGAATTGAAGAATAGAGAGCTGGAGATTAGGAGAAGGATAGAAAAGAGAATGACAGAGAAAAAAGGTTAAAGGCAGAAAGAGAAAGTAGAGATAGAAAACATGGAAATAATATTGGAGTAAAGAGGGATACATAATCCCTTTAGCAGACCCATATAGAGTTAATAAAAGTATATCCACAAGTGTGCATGTGAGAATTCTGAATTCTCCCACCGTGTACCCGAACAGGCGCCAGAATGTGGCGACTAGGGGCTTTTCACAGTAACTTCATTGCAGTGTTAATGTAAGCCTACTTGTAACAAGAAAGATTATTTATTTTATTATTTATTGTGGAAATACTGAAAATAGATCAGTGCTTTCAAACGTTTTCCCATTGTGATTCAATTGTAATGCTTCAGACTCTCTGTGGCCCCAGAGTGAAAATGTGAGGAGTATGGGAATTGTGAGTTGCGGGGGTGGGGGGCTTCAGTTATTGAGCAGTGGGGTGGGGGAATAGGGCTAGAGTGTGGGGGAGTTGAAAAGGCAGCATTTCTCAATTCAAAATGAACTGATCTGCAGGCCTCTACTGCAGCAACAATTCAGTCTCAGAGAGCAATCCATTAGGCCATATGTAAATTTAAAGGGTCCCTGCAGCTGTCAGAAATCAGTCCAATGCAGCCTCGGAACCCTGATCTCATAACACTGCTGGTGGTTGCAACCTATAGTTTGTGATCCCTGAAGTAGACACTCTATTCTTCCTGCTTCTCTTCACAATGCTACCTGACATGCCAAGTATTTCCAGAAGTGTTTTTGTTTTTATTTAAAATTTCCAGCATCCGGAGTATATTGCTTATTACGGATGAAAGGTCATCTCGAATGGAAACATTAATTCTGTTTGTCCCCACAGCTGCTGCCTGGCCTACTAAATATTTCCAATGTTTGTTTTTATAACTGTATTAATATGACTGGCATCGGGCCAGAGGAGTTCGTAAAGTTAACTTTTACATAAAATTAAGGAGTTTCATTTTTAAAAATTTGTTCATTGGAATGCGGGCGTCTCTGGCTGTGCCATCATTTATTGCCCATCCCCGAGGGCAATTAAGTCAACCACATTGCTGTGGGTCCGGAGTCACATGTAGGTCAGACCAGGTAAGGATGGCAGATTTCCTTCCCTAAAAGGACATTAGTGAACCAGATGGGTTTTTACAACAATCGACAATGGTCATCATTAGACTTTTAATTCCAGATTTGTATTGTACTCATTATCCTGGGTATTGTGATTTTAAAAGTATAAACTATGGATTGCTGATTTATTGGGCAAATGATTGAGGATTGCGATTAACTGATAGCCGTAGAGTATTAGAAAACTATAAAATTGTAGAAAATACATATTTAAATAGAGATAAATATTACATTCAGATAATGGTATAATGGAAATAGAGCTCTTTTAAAATTCATTTTTATAGGATGTGGGCCTCGCTGGCTTTGTTGCCCATCCCAAATTGTCCTTGCGAAGGTGGCAGTGAGCTGCCTTCTCCGTTTGATACAACTGAGTGGCTTGTTAGGCCATTTCAGAGTCAACCACATTGCTGTGGATCTGGGATCACAAGTACCCCAGACCAGGCGAGCACTGCAGATTTCCTTCCCTAAAGGACATTAGTGAACCAGCTAGGTTTTTACCACAATTGACAATGGTTTCATGGTTATCATTAGACTTTTAATTCCAGATATTTATTAGATTCAATTTCCAATATCTGCCGTGGCAGGATTCAAACCTGGGTCGCTGGATCACGCTACACTATTGATAAATAAGTACAACAGGATAACAGAAACTGATCAATAAATACATTTATATAGTATGTTTCATGACATCGGAACATCTCAAATTGTTTTACAGTAAATTAAGTACTTTTAGGTGTAGTCATATTTGTAATGCAGTAAAAAATAGCAGTCCATTTGCACACTGCAGGCTCCCACAAAAAGCAATGCGATACCAGACCATCTATTGTTGTGATGTTAATTACGGGATAAATGTTGACCGGACAGGAGTTTAATTCCCTCTTCTTCTTCTTCGATATAGTGCTAAGAGATCTTTTAGGTCCACCCGACAGAGCAGACAGCAGAATTGACATCTCATCCAAAAGAGGGCACCTCAGGCAGAGCGACACTCCTTCAGTACTGCACTGCACTCACAATGTTGGGTGTTTATTACAAACCCCACCCCCCAACTGCCAGCGAGAGGAGCAGATAGGTAGAGAGATTTTGGACTGGTGCAAAAGTAACAGGGTTGTTGTGGTAGGGGATTTTAATTTCCCCTATATTGACTGGGACTCACTTAGTGCTTGGGGTTTGGATGGGGCAGTGCTTGTAAGGTGTACCAGGAAGCCTTCTTGATGCAATATGCTGATAGTTCAACTAGGGAAGAGGCAGTACTGGATCTGGTATTGGGGAATGACTCTGGACAGGTGGTTGAGATTTCAGTAGGGGAACATTTTGGGAGTAGTGACCGCAATTCCTTAAGTTTTAGGGTACTTTTGAACAGGGATGAGGGTAACCATCGCATTAAGGTGCTAAACTGGGGAAAGGCAAATTACAATAACATTAAACAGGAATGGAAGAATTTGGATTGGGTGCAGCTGTTGGATAGTAAATCAACATCGGACATGTGGGAGTCTTTCAACTGACAGTTGATTAGGATTCAGGAAAGTCACGTTCCTGAGAGAATGAAGGATAGGTATGGGAAGTTCAGGGAGCCTTGGATTACGAGGAATATTGTTGAACCTTGTCAAAAAGGAGACTTAAGTACGGCCTAGAAGGGTGGGGACAGTTGAAACCCTTGAGAAGTATAAAGAAAGTAGGAAGATACTGAAGCAAGAAATTAGGAGGGCTAGGAAGGGTCATGCAAAGTCCTTGGCAAGTACGATTAAGGTGAATCCCAAATATTTTTATTCATATGTAAAAAACAAGCGGGTGGCCAGGGAAAGGATTGGACCACTTAAGGACGGTGGGGGGAATCTATGTGTTGAGCCAGAGGAAATGGGCAAGGTACTAAATGAGTACTTTGCATCAGTGTTCACCAAAGAAAGGGACTTTGTGGGAGATGATTCTTGGGTAGATGTGTGGACAGTCTGGATCATGTTAACATAGAAAAGGAGGAGATATTGGGTCTTTTAAAAGATATTAAGGTAGATGAGTCTCCTGGGCCGGATGGGATTTATCCCAGAATACTGAGGGAAGCAAGGGAGGAAATTGCTGGGGCTTTGAATGGCATCTTTGTATCCGCATTGGCTACAGGTGAGATCCCAGAGGACTGGAGAACTGGAGAATAGCTAATGTGATATCGCTGTTTAAGAAAGGTAACAAGGGTAATCCAGGAAACTGTAGGCCGATGAGCCTCACGTCGGCAGTAGGTAAATTATTGGAGAGAATTCTCAGGGACAGGATTTATACCCATTTGGAAACAAATGGACTCGTAAGCGATTGACAGTATCATTTTATGAAGGGGAGGTCGTGCCTCACTAACTTCATCGAGTTTTTTGAGGAGGTGACAATGATGAATGATATGGGGAGGACTTCCGGGTGCGGCGATGACCAGCTAAGTCGCACGTTTCGGCAGCTCCCGGTGGAACGGACTTTTGGGCTCATGATAAGAGCCCCAACGGCAATTTTAACGGCTAAAAGCACTGTGCGGTAAACCAGAAGGGGATCCCCCCTGGATACGGATGGAAAAAGGAGAGGAAAGTGGCCGGATTGCGGTGGATCCTTTAGAGCAGCGGCAAGGAAGGCAAGCAAAAACAAAGATGGCGTCGGAAGGTGGTAGTTTAATATGGGGCCCTGAACAACACGAGTTCTTGAAACGCTGCGTGGAAGAGCTTAAAAAGGAGATGAAGAAGGAGCTGTTGGCCCCGATATTACAGGCGATTGAAGGGCTAAAAGCTGAGCAAAAGACCCAGGAGCGGGAGCTTCGGGTCGTGAAGGCAAAGGCTGCCGTCAACGAGGACGATATACAGGGCCTGGTGGTGAAGACGGAGATGCACGAGGCACACCATAAACGATGTGTGGAAAGGCTGGAGGTGCTGGAGAATAATGCGAGGAGGAAGAATTTAAGGATTCTTGGTCTGCCTGAAGGTGCAGAAGGGGCGGACGTCGGGGCATATGTGAGCACGATGCTGCACTCGTTAATGGGAGCGGAGGCCCCGACGGGTCCGTTGGAGGTGGAGGGAGCATACCGAGTGATGGCGCGAGGAACAGAGAGCAGGAGAAATTCCCAGAGCCATAGTGGTGAGATTCCTCCGTTTTAAGGACAGAGAGATGGTCCTCAGATGGGCAAAGAAAACTCGGAGCAGTAGGTGGGAGAACGCGGTGATCCGCGTATATCAAGACTGGAGTGCGGAGGTGGCGCGAAGGAGGGCGAGCTTTAATCGGGCCAAGGCGGTGCTTCATAAAAAGATTACATTTGGAATGCTGCAGCCGGCAAGACTGTGGGTCACATATCAAGGGAAGCACCACTACTTTGAAACGGCGGATGAGGCGTGGACATTTATTGTTGAAGAGAAATTGGAATAAGCGGGTTAATAAAAAAGAACGTTTAAGACAAAGTGGTGGGGCGAATATGGGGGGCGAAGAGGGGAGAAAAAGGGGGGAGAGATGATTTTTATGTTGTTAATCCTGCGACCCGGTAACTTTTCTCTCTTCCACAGATTGTGGAGGAGGGAGGAAGGGAGGTGGAGGAGTTGGGGGCGTTGGCCATTGGGGGCGGGGCCAAAAGGGAAGCGCGGGCTTTGTTCCCCGCGCTATGATAATTATGGCGGGAATAGGGAAGCAGGAAGGAGGGGGCGTCGCACGGTGCGAGCCGAGGTCACGGGGGGAAGCCGAGGTCGGCCAGAGTTTGCTGACTTCTGGGAGCAACATGGGGGGTGTAACTACGCTAGTGGGGGATCTAGCGGGGGGTGGGGGGGTGGGAGGGGGGGATCTACTGGGTTGCTGCTGCTGGGGAGAAGGGGGAGCTGGTATGGGGTGGGGTGGGCGGGGCGGGAGGGCACCGCCTGGGGGGACACAGCTGCGTGGGAACCGGGTGAGGAGCTGGATAAAAGGGGATGGCTAATCGACAAGGGGGGGGGGGGGTAAAAGAGCCCCCCAACCCGGCTGATCACGTGGAATGTGAGAGGGCTGAACGGGCCGATAAAGAGGGCACGGGTACTCGCACACCTTAAGAAACTTAAAGCAGATGTGGTTATGTTACAGGAGACGCATTTGAAACTGATAGACCAGGTTAGACTACGCAAAGGATGGGTGGGGCAGGTGTTTCATTCGGGGCTAGATGCGAAAAACAGGGGGGTGGCTATACTAGTGGGGAAGCGGGTAATGTTTGAGGCAAAGACCTTAGTGGCGGATAGTGGGGGCAGATACGTGATGGTGAATGGCAAATTACAGGGGGAGGCGGTGGTCTTAGTGAACGGATATGCCCTGAACTGGGATGATGCCAACTTTATGAGGCGCATGTTAGGATGTATCCCGGACCTAGAGGTGGGGAAGTTGGTAATGGGTGGAGATTTTAACATGGTGCTGGAACCAGGGCTGGACAGATCGAGGTCCAGGACTGGAAGGAAGCCGGCAGCAGCCAAGGTGCTTAAAGACTTTATGGAGCAGATGGGAGGAGTAGACCCGTGGAGATTTAGCAGACCTAGGAGTAAGGAGTTTTCGTTTTTCTCCTATGTCCACAAAGTTTATTCACGAGTAGACTTTTTTGTTTTGGGAAGGGCGTTGATCCCGAAGGTGAGGGGGACGGAGTATACGGCTATAGCTATTTCGGATCACGCTCCACACTGGGTGGACTTGGAGATAGGGGAGGAAAAAGAACGGCGTCCACCCTGGAGAATGGACATGGGACTAATGGCGGATGAGGGGGTGTGTCTAAGGGTGAGGGGGTGTATTGAAAAGTACTTGGAACTCAATGACAATGGGGAGGTCCAGGTGGGAGTGGTCTGGGAGGCGCTGAAGGCAGTGGTTAGAGGGGAGCTGATATCAATCAGGGCACATAAAGGAAAGCAGGAGAGTAGGGAACGGGAGCGGTTGCTGCAAGAACTTCTGAGGGTGGACAGGCAATATGCGGAGGCACCGGAGGAGGGACTGTACAGGGAAAGGCAAAGGCTACACGTAGAATTTGATTTGCTGACAACGGGTACTGCAGAGGCACAGTGGAGGAAGGCACAGGGTGTACAGTACGAATATGGGGAGAAGGCGAGCAGGTTACTGGCCCACCAATTGAGGAAAAGGGGAGCAGCGAGGGAAATAGGGGGAGTGAGGGATGAGGAGGGAGAGATGGAGCGGGGAGCGGAGAGAGTGAATGGAGTGTTCAAGGCATTCTATGAAAGATTATATGAAGCTCAGCCCCCGGATGGGAAGGAGAGAAGGATGTGTTTTCTGGACCAGCTGGAATTTCCTAAGGTGGAGGAGCAGGAGAGGGTGGGACTGGGAGCACAGATCGAAATGGAGGAAATAGTGAAAGGAACTAGGAGCATGCAGGCGGGGAAGGCCCCGGGACCGGATGGGTTCCCAGTTGAATTTTACAGGAAATATGTGGACTTGCTCGCCCCGCTACTGATGAGAACCTTTAATGAGGCGAGGGAAAGGGGACAGCTGCCCCCGACTATGTCAGAGGCAACGATATCGCTTCTCCTAAAGAAGGAAAAAGACCCGCTGCAATGCGGGTCCTATAGGCCTATTTCCCTCCTGAACGTAGACGCTAAGATTCTGGCCAAGGTAATGGCAATGAGGATAGAGGATTGTGTCCCGGGGGTGGTCCATGAGGACCAAACTGGGTTTGTGAAGGGGAGGCAGCTGAATACGAATATACGGAGGCTGCTAGGGGTAATGATGATGCCCCCACCAGAGGGGGAAGCGGAGATAGTGGTGGCGATGGATGCCGAGAAAGCATTTGATAGAGTGGAGTGGGATTATTTGTGGGAGGTGTTGAGGAGACTTGGCTTTGGAGATGAGTATATTAGATGGGTACAGCTGCTGTATAGGGCCCCGATGGCGAGCGTGGTCACGAATGGACGGGGTCTGCGTATTTTCGGCTCCATAGAGGGACGAGGCAGGGATGTCCTCTGTCCCCATTATTGTTTGCACTGGCGATGAGCCCCTGGCAATAGCATTGAGGGGTTCCAGGAAGTGGAGGGGAGTACTCAGGGGAGGAGAAGAACACCGGGTATCTCTGTATGCGAACGGTTTGTTGTTGTATGTGGCGGACCCGGCGGAGGGGATGCCAGAGATAATGCGGATACTTGGGGAGTTTGGAGAATTTTCAGGATATAAACTGAACATGGGGAAAAGTGAGTTGTTTGTGGTGCATCCAGGGGAGCAGAGCAGAGAAATAGAGGGCTTACCGCTGAGGAAGGTAACAAGGGACTTCCGCTACTTGGGGATCCAGATAGCCAAGAATTGGGGTACATTGCATAGGTTAAATTTAACGCGGTTGGTGGAACAGATGGAGGAGGACTTCAAGAGATGGGACATGGTATCCCTGTCACTGGCAGGGAGGGTGCAGGCGGTTAAAATGGTGGTCCTCCCGAGATTCCTCTTTGTGTTTCAGTGCCTCCCGGTGGTGATCACAAAGGCTTTTTTCAAAAGGATTGAGAAGAGTATCATGAGTTTTGTGTGGGCCGGGAAGACCCCGAGAGTGAGGAAGGGATTTTTGCAGCGTAGTAGGGATAGGGGGCGGCTGGCACTACCGAGCCCAAGTGAGTACTACTGGGCCGCCAATATCTCAATGGTATGTAAGTGGATGGGAGAAGAGGAGGGAGCGGCGTGGAAGAGATTGGAGAGGGCGTCCTGCAGGGGGACTAGCCTACAAGCTATGGTGACGGCGCCGTTGCCGTTCTCACCGAAGAAATACACCACAAACCCGGTGGTGGTGGCTACTCTGAAAATTTGGGGGCAGTGGAGACAGCATAGGGGAAAGACGGGAGCCTCGGTGTGGTCCCCGATAAGAAATAACCATAGGTTTGCTCCGGGGAGAATGGATGGGGGATTTGGAACATGGCAAAGAGCAGGAGTAACACAATTGAGAGATCTGTTTGTAGTGGGACGTTTGCTTGTCTGGGAGCGCTGACCGAAAAATATGGGTTGCCCCAAGGGAATGCATTCCGGTATATGCAACTGAGGGCTTTTGCGAGGCAACAGGTGAGGGAATTCCCGCAGCTCCCGACGCAGGAGGTGCAGGACAGAGTGATCTCAAAGACATGGGTGGGGGACGGTAAGGTATCAGACATATATAGGGAAATGGGGGACGAGGGGGAGATTATGGTAGATGAGCTGAAAGGGAAATGGGAAGAAGAGCTGGGGGAGGAGATTGAGGAGGGGCTGTGGGCTGATGCCCTAAGTAGGGTAAACTCATCGTCCTCGTGTGCCAGGCTAAGCCTGATACAATTTAAGGTGTTACACAGGGCGCATATGACTGGAGCACGGCTCAGTAAATTTTTTGGAGTAGAGGATAGGTGTGCAAGATGCTCGAGAAGCCCAGCGAACCACACCCACATGTTCTGGTCATGTCCGGCACTACAGGGGTTTTGGGTGGGGCTCTCAGGGATGTTAGTGTATAAGTATAATATGTATAGGTTGTTGTTATAGGTAATTGTATACTGGACTGCTGAATTGTATTTTTGGAGAGTATTTATTTGGGACAAGGCAGTTGCCATTTAGTTTTGTTTTTTAATTTTGATGTTGTTTATATATTATTTATTTATTGTTTAAAAAACTGGCCATTGTTATTTATATTGTTATATTACTGTGTAAAAGATACACAATGTACTGTTATGGTTGGCCAAAAATTTTGAATAAAATATATATATTTTTTTAAAAATGAATGATATGGGGAGGGCGGTGGACGATGTTTACATGGACTTCAGTAAAGCCTTTGACAAGGTGCTTCATGGCAGACTGGTACAAAAGGTGAAGTCACACAGGATCAGAGGTAAGGTGGTAAGATGGATACAGAACTGGCTCGGTCACAGAAGGCAAAGGGTAGCAGTAAAAGGGTGTTTTTCTGAATGGAAAGTTGTGACTAGTGGTGTTCCACAGGGATCTATGCTTAGGCCTCTGTTGTTTGTAGTGTACATAAACGATTTGGAGGAAAATGTAGCCGGTCTGACGCCAAGGTTGGTGGAGTGGCAGATAGTGTTGAGGATTTTCATAAGATACTGCAGGACATAGATAGAACATACAGTGCAGAAGGAGGCTATTTGGCCCATCGAGTCTGCACCAACCCACTTAAGCCCTCACTTCCACCCTATCGCCGTAACTCAATAACCCCAACTAACCTTTTTTGGTCACTAAGAGCAATTTAGAAGGCCAATCCACCTAACCTGCACGTCTTTGGACTGTGGGAGAAAACTGGAGCACCCATAGGAAACCCACGCAGATACGGGGAGAACGTGCAGACTCCGCACAGGCAGTGACCCAGCGAGAAATTGAACCTGGAGACTTGGGCAAAGAAATGGCAAATGGAGTTTAATCCAGACAAATGTGAGATAATGTATTTTGGTAGGTGTAACATAGAGGGGAAATATACCGTAAATGGTAAAACTCTTAGGAATATAGGTCAGAGAGATCTGGGCATGCACGTCCGCAGATCTTTGAAGATGGCAACACAAGCGGACAAGGTAGTCAAGAAAGCATGCGGAATGCTTGCCTTCATTGGATGGGGCATCGAATAAAGAAACTGGCAAGTCGTGCTACAGTCGTATAGAATGTTGAGCTTTGACAAAGAGTCATCGGACTCAAAACGTTAGCTCTTTTCTCTCCCTACAGATGCTGCCAGGCCTGCTGAGATTTTCCAGCATTTTCTCTTTTTCGTATAGAAGGTTGGTAAGGCTGCACTTGGAATATTGCACACAATTCTGGTCGCCATGCTACCAGAAGTATGTGGCTTCTTTGGAGAGGGTGCAGAGGAGGTTTACCAGGATGTTGCCTGGTCTGGAGTGTGTTAGCTAAGTGGAGAGGCTGAATAGACTTGGACTGTTTTCATTAGAAAGGCAGAGGTTGAGGAGTGACCTGATAGAGGTCTACAAGATTATGAGGGGCATGGATAGAGTGGATGGGCAGGAACTCTTTCCCAGGGTGCAAGGGTCAGTTACCAGGGGGCATAGGATAAGGTCCGTGGGCAAAGTTTAGAGGAGATGTGCAAGGCAGGTTTTTTTAATGCAGAGGGTGGTGAGTGCCTGGAACGTGTTGCCAGGGGAGGTTGAGGAAGCAGGTACATTAACGGCGTTCAAAAGGCATCTTGACAAACACATGGATAGGATGGGTATAGAGGGATACGGCACAAGGAAGTGCTGAGGGTTTTGGTAAAGGTTGGTATCATGACCGGAATAGGCTTGGAGAGCTGAAGGGCCTGTTCCTGTGCTGTATTGTTCTTTGCATAATCAACCTAGATTTTTGTGCTCAAGTGATTGAGTGGAACTTGAATCCACCACGTTCTAGGTCAGAGGTTAAAGTTCTGCTTATTTAGCCACAGCTGACGTTAACAAATGTACAGCCAGGTGGACATACAGCTACGTGCACAGATTTAAAGATATGTATAATTCTTAGATATGCACAAATAAACAGTTAGACTTCACAGTAATCATTAAGGAGTGTCTATATTTTAATACCGATTAGCAAGAAAAGTAAGAGCCAAATACCGCAGTGAAAATACGCCTGATAACTCCTGTTGTGGTCACATTTGGATTGTTCCTGGTCCAGGGGGTTTCCCGTTGGAGAAACGTTTTCTGTCTCCTGAAGGAACCGTTGCTCCAGCTGCCCCTGGACTTCCCGCTTCCTCGGTGAGGCGAGCCGTGTGTATAGATGGGGTTGTAAATAATTGTGGGCCACACGGTCCTGATTGTCTGACAGCGCCTCCAAAATTATTAAACACGTTAAAAAATCATACGTTAGTTAACGCGTTAATGGCAGGAGCTTCAAAATATAACAGTGAAAGGTCATTTGGCAAAAAGTTAAATCGTGCAACGTTGAAAAGAGTCCCCTTGTAATGCTAAAACTCGTGTAAAAACAAAACGTTGTCCAGGTTGGTTAAATTCAACTTCTCCCCTTTCAAAAATTGTTAATTGTGTGACTGATTACTGACAAAAATCCTTCCTTTGAGCGACCTTGCGGTAAATTCCCCCCTGCTTGAAATCTCCCTCCCTCATCCCGCGCACTTTAGCTGTTCAAAGATCAAAATGAGGCAACTGCTTTAGACATGGAATGAGACGAAATCCTGGAGCAGCCGTGTTTGTATTGGGGGAGGATTAGAAAGGCAAGGCCGACAGGCTTTAGGAAATAACAATCCAGAGAGAACAGAAAGCCCAATGCTCCTTTCAACATTCCAACACAATGATGGACTTGTCGAATAAAGTAAATTCTTTGGAATTTTATGGAAATCGGGAAAGGGTCAAAGTGCTGTGTGGAACAACTTTACAGCGCATTCAGCCACATGGTTTGGGGGTGTCTTTTCTCAGAGGAATACATGTCAGAGTCCCCTCCCTCCCGAAATTGACTTCAAGGCCCTGGGAGTTATTTCAGTTTTTACTGTGGTTTCACTCGATCCTGTAAGTCAGGTCACATATCACTACTGCACATCGGACGCTCCACTGATTCTACTTGCTATTCCTCCCAGGTCTCCCAGCCAATCAATCTGAGCCACTGGCATTTTACTCTTTGCGAACCTGGTTGTTGCGAGTCCTCAAACAGTGGTTAGAATGTAAAACTCGCTGCCACAAGGAGAAGTTACGGCGAATGGCAGAGATGCATTTAAGGTGGGGCTAGATGGGGGAGACAGGAATGGAAGAATATTCCAACAGGGTTTAGATGAAATACGTGGAAGTTGTGCTCGTAGTCCTGTTGCTGTGCTGTCCCGTTACCTTCCATTCTCACACTTCCCACCTCCCAAAGTGCTCTGAGAGCATTACTGTGGGAGAGGCACTGTTTAAATCCATACACTTGTGGGATGGTGACTCGGGCCTATACTAGTTAAATTAGGTACTGTTTTGTTATGTGTTGGTGTACTGGAGTCGTTCTGTGAAGAGTGGTTTCACAAACTCCCAAGTAATAGCATAACTCTTAAATGCTGTCCTCTCTGTACCTGGATGCCTAACTTTGTATTTTCTTTACATTTTTGGACAAATCTCTGTAGAAATCACCCTTCAGTAAATTATGTGAGCAACGTTTATAACAGCTAACCTTGGCTTCCTTTCCTGGCAGTGACTGAGGGATTTGAGGTGGGAGGTGAGTGTGACTGGGAGAGGGATGGGGAAGGATCGGGGGTCTGGTCTGCTTTGTACGGTAATCTTGATGACTTTCCCAGCTGAAATTTAGAAACTCAGCCTTCAAACAACAAACACAGCCAGCAAGCAAATTGAGGCCAGAATATCAATTGTGCATATATACATTCCTTCTTAACTGAGCAACACAGACATATAATGCCAACTGTCTCTTTCCTACCTGGCTCCAGTACATAATACAGTATTCTTGTAACAGAAATGTACAAGTTAATTTTGAAAAAGACCCATTTGGCACCAACTATATTTTCATAATAATTTATTGATGCATTTCTAGTCAGATATAAACCCATGTCTTTGAGTGCTTGTTACTTTATTGTACACCAAAGAATCATTTCTCCTTTAAGAATAGGTAAAGGCTGTTACAGACTTAGACAGAATAGAAAATCAGATTTGCCTTATTTCAAAAAAATTGTTTGGTCAACAAAAAATTGCTGTATCAAGCTTGCCTCTATAGAAAAAAAATGCATTGCTAACAATAACGTTGCCATGGGATACAAAATGTAAAATCTGTAGAGAAACAATACCATATAACTTTAATACAACACTCAGTTGGAGACCCAATAAAAGCCTCTTTAAAACATACGCACAACAAAACAATCTTGCAATTGGTCTAGCCAAAGTTTGAAAATTATGTCCCAGTATCTTAAATCCAGGATGGAAAAGGTTTTGACAAAACAGGAATATATACTTACTCTTATCTTTATTTAAAAATCCACAGGGATGAAACGCATCAGCAATTCTGGCTCTATACAGGTCAAGTATTTGTGCGTGTCCATGTTTTTATTTGCCTGTTGTCTTGGGATTTGGTTGCTGTTGGTAGTTTGTGTTCTTGTCCCTTCCTTGAGACCTTTTGCTGATGCGGTCTGGTTGCAGGGAATGGACGGACCCGTGGTTGCTGTAGTCCATGAAGGGTGCTCAGTTTACGGTGGGCACCTGATTTCTTTGTAAGCTGTATTCTTTGGCTTTGAGGCGAAGGTTTGCAATACTGTTGGCCATATTCATTCCTTGAGTGGGGTTAGTGGTAGCACAAGAGGAAGAGTATGTGGCCATTGCACTGCGGAACAAACACACAGACTATTAACCAGCACACATTCATATTTTCTTTGATACGATTTTAATTTATATTTACAAAACCTCAACCGGTTTTTCATATTGTATAGAGGGAAATTAGGAGTTGTGTGTAGTATCATCAAGAAGCCTGTCTTAGGAAAGTTTTATATCTGGGGAAGGAAAATTGAGAACGTGTTATGTTCGTGTGGGAAGCACTTTGTGACAAAAAAAATGCCATAACTATCTTGTAAAATAAATCACCCGTTTGCAATTGAACACAATTTAATACTCTCCACTGTCCATGATGGTTTGTTAGTTTGAAACATTTCACACAAAAAACAGGCCTCAATGTTGTATGGTAATGCAATGTCCCTTTAAGCTACAGCAATAATTAACTAACCCTTTGAAACAAGTGATTTTTGGGATGTGAATTCTTTAGGACCGTCTCTCAGAGCATTTGCACTGTTTTGAATTCGCCTCTGCTGCTGGTACACAGGTCTGGAAAGTGAAAAGTGGGTGGAAGCTGGGAACGCAACTGCAGCTAGTGACCCATTAACAATTTCTGGCGCCGAATCGAATCACAATCAGATGCAAGAGGAGCTCCAGTGAAGTTTACAACATATCCGCAACATAGCGTGAGAGAGGTTGTGGAACTCCTGAAGCTGCAAAGAAATGTGGACCAAAGGGATGCAAACATGATCCAGCATTAGTGTTCCATGCATTGAATGGTTTCGTACTTTTAATGAATAACAGGATACCTATGGCTGAGATAACACCCTGCCATCATATCCAATTTACTGGGCCCCTTAAGATATTAAAATCTGAAACACCATCGCTCCAGGAAATTACAGGAATGAAATCTCAATATGGGAGTATTTTTTGAGCATCAGGTGCCTCTGATCAATAGCAAAATTGCCATTAGTTATGGGAATTTCTGGAGGCTTTCACAGATCTTCACCTATTTAACCAGGAACATGTCCACTTATTGACTGGAGTATACGTCCTACTCTTAACTTGCAAGAATTTGCATGTGAAGTATTTCACCATATAATTTTAAAAAGCACTCCTTCCGAGTTCAGAATGTTATGAAGAAAATAGCAGAAACCAGAAAGACTTTGAACGTCAGAGAGGCATTCTAGAACTGTACTTTTATACAGGGGTGATCTGATTGTTTCAAGCTTTCTTCATTTTACGGCCCAAAATTCAGCTACCTTTCAACATTTAGCTTAAGCTAACAGATAAATTTCACCACAAGCTCCTACACGTGTCTTATGGTTACATATCCCTGTGTGGCATGTAGCCCTTTAACTAATTTAAAACGTTATGAAGGTCCCTTGGAACTTCTGGCACTTTAATACACTATTTTATTCTCTATCTCTATCTACATAAGAATTGCCTCTGCAAAGGGGGTTCAAGATGTTAATGACCCATAAGACACTATAAATATGAAAGGATGATTATTTGCCACACAAATGTAAAAGTGCCCTAATCAAGCAAATATTCATGAAAAGGACGAATCTTGAAACCATTAAATTATTCGGTTCACCACATCAACTTTCAGATTATTTTCTGAAATAAATATGATCCTTTTTCGGAGAAGATTCGAAGAAGTGCCGTATTGGACTGAAAATGTGAAGTCTGTTTCTCTCCAAGCTGCTGCCAGTGCTGCCGAGTTTTTCCCAAACTTTCTGTTTTTATTTCAAATCTCCAGTATTTTACTTTTATTTTTGATTGTCGTATTTATTATTTTTATAATGCCAACAGTTGTCACAAAGTTCTGTGCTGATGCAAGAATGGAAGATGAATTTGCAGTGCTCCAACTCTCCAAATATATTTTGGAACACTTTCTACTTTTAATGCATTCTATTTAATAAGACATTGTGAGCACTGTTCCATAACTACTTATGACACGGACTTCCGGTTGCGGCTATGCAGAGCTAAGTCGCACATTCGGCAGCTCCCGCTTGGAATGGACTTTTGGGCTCTTTTCAGGGCCCCCCAACGGCATTTTTCCGACATTTCCCAGTGTGGGAAGAAGACTGCAACATTCCCCCGACAGTGTATGGCTTGGACCAGGAGCGGGGCGACTAAAAACGTGGTAGTGAACTCAAAGAAAGTGTGAGGGAAGAAGTGCATGATGGCGACGGGCAGGGACCAGGTAGCGTGGGTGCAGTGGGCGCAGGAGCAGCAGGAGGTTATTCAGCACTGCTTCAGGGAGCTGAAAGCGGACCTGTTGGAGCAGATGAAGGCTTCTATTGATAAGCTGCTGGAGACCCAGACGGCCCAGGGGGTGGCGATCTGCGAGGTCTGAGAAAAGATCTCCGATAACGAGGACGAGATCTTGGGCCGAGCGGTAAAGGTGGAGGCGCACGAGGCGCTCCACAAGAAATGGCAGGAACGGTTCGAGGAGATGGAGAATCGGTTGAGGCGGAAGAATCTGCGGATCCTGGGCCTCCCAGAGGGGCTGGAGGGGTCGGACGTGGGGGCCTATGTGGTCACCATGTTAAACTCGCTGATGGGAGCGGGGTCCTTCCAGGAGCTGGAAGCTGGAAGGGGCCCATAGAGTGCTGGCGAGGAGGCCCAAGGCTAACGAGCCGCCGCGGGCGGTGCTGGTGCGGTTTCATCGGTTCGCTGATCGGGTGTGCGTGCTCAGGTGGGCCAAGAAAGAGAGGAGCAGCAGGTGGGCGAACGCGGAGGTTCGAATATACCAGGACTGGAGCGCGGAGTTGGCGTAGAAGAGGACTGGGTACAAACGGGCAAAGGCGGTGCTGCACAGGAAGGGGGTGAAGTTTGGCATATTGCAGCCGGCGCGAATGTGGGTCACCTACAAGGACCGGCAACATTATTTTGAGTCCCTGGAGGAGGCGTGGGCCTTTGTTCAGGCCGAGAAGCTGGACACAAACTGAGGGTCGGGATGGGTGGTCGGGGATTGCTGTTGGTGTGTTACATTTTGAGGGGGGTTCTTTGCTCTTGTTTCTATTTGATTCGGTGTGGGTGGTTAGGATGGGTTGGGCACTGTTTTGGTTCGGTCTGTTGGGTGGGCTCTTGGAGGAGGGCAAGTAAATGGAGTAGGGGTGGTTGGCCGGTAGGGGGGATGGGGCCCCACGGGGGAGGGGGAGGGGGAGGCCCGAGTCGGGGGTGAGGGGACTGGGCCTGTAAAAGGTGCTGCGTCAGAGGGGGCGGGTCCGGGCAGGCGGGAAGCGCGGGCTTTTTCAGGCGCTGAAGGCTGGAGGGGGCGGGTCCGGGGCGGGGAAGCGAGGGTTGTTTCCCGTGCTTGGGATGGAAGGGGGAGGCGGAGAGCCTGCTGATGGTTAACGGAGGGGGAAGGGATGTCCCACAATGGGAGAAGTCGAAGGAGAGGCGGGAGTGGCCGGGTTCAGCAGGAGTCAGCTGACTTGCGGGAGTGCAATTGGGGGGGCAAAGCAGCTAAGAGGGGTCCTGGCTGGGGGATGGGGGGGTGGGTGAGGGGGAATCGAGTTGCTGCTGGTATGGTCAAGCTGGAGCGAGTAGAGGGGGTTAGGACGGGGGTCTGCCGCCGTGGGGAACGGGACGGGCGTGGGGTGCGGGCGTGTGGCTGGCCGAGGAGGGGTTATGGCTAGTCGGCGGGGGAGGGGGGCAGGTAGCCACCTGATCCGGCTGATAACCTGGAACGTATGGGGGCTGAATGGGCTGGTCAAGCAGGCCTGGATGTTCGCGCACCTGAAGGGGCTGAAGGCGGATGTGGTCATGCTCCAGGAGACACACCTGAAGGTGGCAGACCAGGTAAGATTGAGGAAGGTGTGGGTAGGTCAGGTGTTTCATTCGGGCTGGATGCCAAAAATCAGACGGTGGCGATCTTGGTGGGAAAGAGGGTGTCGTTCGAGGCGTCGAGCATTGTGACAGACAATGGCGGCAGGTACGTAATGGTAAGTGGTAAGCTGCAAGGGGAGAGGGTGGTGCTGGTCAAAGTGTACACCCCGAACTGGGACGATGCGGGTTTTATGCGGCGCATGTTGGGTCGGATCCCGGACTTGGAAGTGGGGGGCCTGATAATGGGGGGGGGGGGGACTTTAACACGGTGTTGGATCCGGCACTGGACCGCTCCAGGTATAGGACGGGTAGGAAGCCGGCGGCGGCTAAAGTACTGAGGGGGTTTATGGACCGGATGGGAGGGGTGGACCCTTGGAGATTTGCAAGGCCGGGGGCTAGGGAGTTTTCATTCTTCTCGCACGTTCATAAGGCCTATTCCTGGATCGACTTTTTTATTATGAGCAGGGCGCTGATAGCGAGAGTAGAGGAGTACTCGGCGATAGCATTTTGGATCACACCCCGCATTGGGTAGACCTAGAGCTGGGGGAGGAAAGGGACCAGCGCCCGTTGTGGAGCTTGGAGGTGGGGCTGTTGGCGGACGAGGAGGTGAGTGAGTGGGTCCGAGGAAGCATAGAGAGATACCTGGAGGCCAACGATAACGGGGAGGTCCGAGTGGGGATGGTCTGGGAGGCGCTGAAGGAGGTGGTTAGGGGAGAGCTGATCTCCACAGGGAGAGGAGAAAGCAGAGGGAGAGGCTGGTGGGGGAGATGGTGAGGGTAGACAGGAGGTACGCGGAGGTGCCGGAGGAGGAACTGCTGAGGGAGAGGCATAGCCTCCAGGCCGAATTCGACCTGTTGACCACCAGGAAAGCGGAGGCGCAGTGAAGGAAGGCCCAGGGGGCGGTTTATGAATATGGGACGCAGCTCGGGAGATTGGGGGAGTTAAGGATGGGGGGGGGGGGGCAGTGTGGTGCGGAGTGGGGTTGGCATCAATGGGGTCTTCAGGGACTTTTATGAGGAACTGTATCGGTCCAAGCCCCCACTGGAGGAGGGAGGGAGAGGCCGCTTTCTGGACCAATTGAGGTTCCCGAAGGTGGAGGAAGGTCTGGTGGCGGGATTAGGGGCCCCGATTGGGCTGGAGGAGCTGGCCAAAGGGATAGGGAGCATGCAGGCGGGGAAGGCACCGGGGCCGGACGGTTTCCCGGTTGAATTCTACAAAGAATATGTAGACCTGTTGGGCCCGTTGCTGGTTAGGACCTTCAATGAGGCAAGGGGGGGGGGGAGGGGGGGCTTTACCCCCCAACGATGTCCCGGGCACTGATCTCCTTGATCCTGAAGCGGGACAAGGATTCCCTGCAGTGTGGGTCGTACAGGCCGATTTCATTGTTAAATGTAGATGCCAAAGTGCTGGCGAAGGTCTGAGCCACGAGAATTGAGGACTGGGTGCCGCAGGTGATCCATGAAGACCAGACGGGGTTTGTGAAGGGGAGGCAGTTGAACGCGAATGTGCTGAACGTTATTATGATGCCGGCGAGGGAGGGGGAGGCGGAGATAGTGGTGGCGATGGACGCTGAGAAGGCCTTCGATAGGGTAGAGTGGGGGTACCTGTGGGAGGTGCTGAAGAGGTTCGGGTTTGGGGAGGGGTTCGTCAGGTGGGTGAGGCTGTTGTACGAGGTCCCGATGGCGAGTGTGGCCACGAACAAGAGGAGGTCGGAGTACTTTCGGTTGCACTGAGGGACGAGACAGGGGTGTCCCCTGTCCCCCCTGCTCTTCGCACTGGCGATTGAACCCCTGGCTATGGCACTGAGGGAGTCGAGGAACTGGAGGGGGTTGGTGCGGGGTGGGGAAGAGCATAGGGTGTCGCTCTATGCGGACGACTTGCTGCTCTATGTGGCGGACCCGGTGGGGGGAATGCCGGAGGTAATGAGGATCCTCAGGGAGTTCGGGGATTTCTCAGGGTACAAGCTCAACATGGGGAAGAGCGAGTTGTTTGTGGTTCATCCAGGGGACCAGGAGAGGAGGATTGGCGAGCTGCCACTAAAAAGGGCGGTGAGGAGCTTTCGGTATTTGGGGGTCCAGGTGGCCAGGAGCTGGGGGGCACTGCATAGACTTAATTTCTCGAGGCTAGTGGAGCAAATGGAGGAGGAATTTAAGAGGTGGGACGCGTTGCCGCTGTCCCTTGTGAGTAGGGTGCAGTCAGTTAAGATGACGGTGCTCCCAAGGTTTTTGTTCCTGTTCCAGTGCCTCCCCATTCTTATCCCGAAGGCTTTCTTTAGGCGGGTCAACAGGAGCATAATGGGGTTTGTGTGGGCGCGAGGGACTCCGAGGGTGAGAAGGGTGTTCCTGGAGCGGAATATGGATGGAGAGGGCTGGCACTGCCCAACCTCTGTGGGTACTACTGGGCCGCCAATGTGGCGATGGTGCGCAAGTGGGTGATGGAGGGGGAGGGGGCTGCATGGAAGAGGCTGGAGACGGCGTCTTGTGAGGGTACGAGTGGAGGCGCTGGCAACGGCGCCGCTGCCACTCTCTCCAATGAGGTATACCACGAGCCCGGTGGTGGCAGCTACCCTCAAAATCTGGGGGAAGTGGAGGCGGCACAGGGGGGAAGTGGGGGCCTCGGTGTGGACCCCAATAAGGGGGAACCACCGGTTTGTCCCAGGGAGAATAGATGGAGGTTTTTCGGGGTGGCACAGGGCAGGGATAAGAAGGTTGGGGGACCTGTTTGTGGATGGGAAGTTCACAAGCCTGGGTGAGCTGGAGGAGAAGTATGGGCACCCCCCCGGGGAACACCTTTAGGTATCTACAGGTAAGGACATTTACCAGGCGGCAAGTGGTGGAATTCCCACTGCTGCCGCCATGCACGGTACAGGACAGGGTGCTCTCGGGGGCGTGGGTTGGAGAGGGGATGATCTCGGCAACTTACCAGGTGATGCAGGAGGAGGAGGAGGCCTCGGTGGTGGAGTTGAAAGGTAAGTGGGAGGAGGAGTTGGGGGAGGAGATCGAGGAGGGGACGTGGGCAAATGCCCTTGGGATGGTGAACTCTTCCTCTTCGTGCGCGAGGCTCAACCTCATACAGTTTAAGGTGCTGCACAGGGCACACATGACCGGGACAAGGATGAGCCGGTTTTTTGGGGGTGAGGACAGGTATGTTAGGTGCTCAGGGAGCCCAGCAAACCACACCCATATGTTCTGGGCATGCCCAGCGCTGGAGGAGGAGTTTTGGAAGGGCATAGCAAGGACGGTGTCGAGGGTGGTAGGATCCAGGGTCAAACCGGGCTGGGGGCTCGCAATATTTGGGGTTGCAGGGGAGCCGGGAGTGCAGGAGGCAAAAGAGGCCGGTATTCTGGCCTTTGCGTCCCTGGTTGCCCGGCGAAGGATTCTTCTCCAGTGGAAGGATGCGAGGCCCCCAAGCGTGGAATCCTGGATCGACGTTATGGCGGGGTTTATTAAATTGGAGAGGGTGAAATTTGCCTTAAGGGGATCGGTGCAATGGCTTTTCAGGCGGTGGCAAATGTTCTTGGACTTCCTGGCAGAACGGTAGACAATGGTCAGCAGCAGTAGCAATCTGGGGGGGGGGGGTTCTATTTTATTTCTGTTTGTCTACACTGGGGGATCTGAGTGGGTGTATATATTTGCTATGTTTGCTTTGTGTTAATTCGGGGTGTTAATTTATTATTTATGTATAGGGGAGGGGGGCACTGGGGTTGTTTTATTTTGTTCTGTATTTAATTCTATTGGGTTCCTTTTTCATTTTGTTGTTGATATTTTGTGAAAACGTCAATAAAAATTATTTTTTTTAAAAACTACTTATGACACGAGCATTTGCTTTAGAGTGATGTAAGCTGATATTACTGATTAATATGGATTCACCCTTCCTGTTCACAGAGGAGGCTGAACCTTGTGCACATGTGTACAAATCACACTGTGGAACAGTGTAACCTTCACCATCATTTGGTTGTTAATAAAAATGTTTAAATTAGTGAAGAGCTTACTGACCTGTTAGCTTGTAATTAGCATTAAAATTATAATGGATCATTTTAAATGTTATTTTTACTGTTTTAAAAATGGCTACCTGTTGCCCGCAGTCAGACCTTCCTGAAGTTCAAGTCAATACAAAGCAAAAATAACTCTGGGTGAATGGTACATAACCCAAAACAAAAACAATTGCTTGGTTGAGGGGAAACTTCTTTCTGTTACCCATGTTTGTACCGATAGGGAGATGTCACTTTTCCACTAAAGTTTAAATTATCAACAAATTCTAAGTCAATTGTACTCTCGTTTGTGTTGAAGAAATGGGGAAAAGCTCTTGCATCAGTGCTGAAATTGGAGTAGAACTAAACTTGAAGAAGGCAACATAACCAATCAATGGAACTTAGAGGCCTGATATAACTCAAAAACAGTTTCAAAGTCTCACCACAGTACATTATTGTACTTATTAATCATTGCTTCTAAATAATAGAATCTTATTGCTTTCCTAAATGCAGCATTCTTATCTTTGTCTTTCCCTATTTTTCACTTGAAATATTACTTTAAAGTTGAATTCACATGCTTCCATGACCTTCAATGCAATTCATAATCCAAATCGCTAAAATGGTAATTGACAAGCTGTCAGGATGACTAGCACTGTTCTAAATGGTGCAGATATATAGGAATTTGAATGTTAATAAGATCTTAATAGTCTTGGCGTGTTATTTGACCCCTTGATGAGCTTCCGACCACAAATTCATTTTGTCACTAGATAGCCTATTTCCACCTCCATAACTACTCCCAATTTCACCCCTGTCTCAGTTTATTTGCTGCTGAAACTCAATCATTCCTTTGTTATCTCTAGAATTGATTATTCTAATGCACTCGTGGCTGGCCTTACACATTTCACCCTCCAAAAACCTGAGGTCATCCAAAACTTTGCCAACCATTTCTTAACCCACATTAAGCCCTGTTTGTCTAACATCCCTGTGCTCGTTGAGCTGCTTTGATTCTCAGCCAAGCAACATCTGGATTTTAAAATTCATATTCTTATTTTCAAGTTCATCCATGGCATCAGCCCTCCCAATTTCTATAATCTCCTCCTGCCCCACAACCCTCCAAGATATCTGTGCTTATCTAATTCTGACTTCTTGAGCATTAATCTTGAGCTGTAATCATATATGTTGCCTAGGCCCTAAGATCTAGAATAGCCTCTCTCCACCTCTTTGTCTCTTTGCCTAGCTTTCCTCCATTAAGATACTACTTAAACCTACCTCCTTGACCAAGCTTTTCGTCATCTGGAATAGTATCTCCTTATGTGGCTCAGTGTCATATTTTGTTTTAAATGCTCCTGTTAAGCACCTTGGGATGTTTATTGTGTCACAGGTGCTATAAAAATGTAATTTGTTATTAGATAGTTAAAATAATCCTGAATAAACAGAATTTGAATGTAGGTTTAAACTCATTATGGAAACTAGGCCTAACAAAACAATTAAATTGATAATATTCATTTATTTTTCCAGTGAAAGTCTATTAGGGCTCTGGTAAATAAAATATCCTGGGCTGGATTCTATGTCAGTGGAACCCTCCACATCGCCGGCAGCGCACTCATGCCCGTGGATTTCCCGACAGTGTGGGGATGCCCACAATGGGAAACCCCATTGGCCGACTGCCAGGAGGGATGGCGGCACACCTGGGATGGAGAATCCTGCCTTCTATATTTAACAATGATGTATGATAAAAATCGCATAGCTGGCAATGATACTTTCTCGGTATCTTTCCTTCTGGTAAATATCTGTTCTCAGTAGTTACTTCCTTTGAGTTGAATAAATACTTTTGCTTTATTTTCTTAGGAAACTATGAGAAGTAAGAAACATATCCTCATAGAGAGGAGAAAAATAAAGGTTTATTTTGTGTGTAATCAAATATGTGTGTGAGAGAGAGAGAGAGAGGAAGAGAAGGGGAGAAAAAAAGGAAACTCAAGGACAAACAAATACATAGCAAATGGGTCAATCCCTGATGTCACATGCTCTCTGACAAATCTGAACCACAGCTGTTATAAAGTAAGTGATGTACATTGCCTGAGTGTTACTGTTCAGTGCTCTTTATATCTAGGCATATGGGTACATTGTATATTAATGTGATTGATACATACCCATTATGTACAGAGGAATTGTGGATGGGACTTATGGAGTCCAATAGGATGTACGGCCAAAGAGACTAGCAGTAGGGTATGGTTGATCCTCAAGTGTATAGAGTCTGTTTAGAAAGGTTGTGCACAGAAAATGTGGAAATTACCCTTGATGTACTGGTTATTGATAAGGTTCTATTGACATCAGATTATTGACATAGCAATCATTCCAAATGAATAACTTAAATTTCAAGTGAATAAATACATTTCAGATTGTGTTGCATATAGTCAGCATTAAAACCATGTGTGCGTGTATGGGTGTACGTATGTTAGCCGACATATTAAGGAGGCTTATAGAGTCCATAGTTTCATCAGATTGATTTTTGTATAATATGGATGCTGTGAAACCCTGCTGCAAGTTGTTGTTGTAATGGTTGTTATTAATTGATTCCTGCTATATATTTTACATGTTTGAGTGTCAAGTGAGGACAAGATCTAGCTTGGCTATGATGCCTTCTGCAGTCAATTTTTATGCCCAGCATTCACTGCCTGGGTTCACACATGAATAACAGTCATTTGGGTGAAATACTGGGGGAGGGGTAGGTTCAAGTTGGCGGAATTGTCTTGGGAAAGGAGCGGGGAAATAAATGGAAAAAAAGAGGGAAAACAAACCAGGGATAAATTAAAATGTAATAATTGAGATAAGATGACTTGTCAGAGCTTAGGAGTAACTATTTATGCCCACCGTTTTTCTCACGGTAACGGGCAATATTTAATTGGAAGTGGGTAAATAGAAGCCAGTTATTTTGTTTACAAGAAGAGAGAAGAAATGGTAGTCCACTGTCTCAAACACCTGAAGCTGTTGGCTGATGATTTGCGGTTTGGGAATAGCTTTCTGGTTGTCAGAGATCATGGTTCATGGGGCCCATATGAGGAAAGAAATCATAAAAGAAATAAAATAAACTTCAAAAAATGCATGGGAAAAATTGTCTGGCAGGACAGATATTCAGTGTGTGGGATACAGTAATGTTAATACAAATTAATTTGCTTTTCTGTTGCACTTAGTGGAATGCTACTGACATGCATGTCTCACACAAAGAGCAGTAAACTTCTTGGATTGGCTAAAGTGAGTCATAGGGAAGATCCTCTAGATTCAACCTTAGAAAATACGATAGATTTACTCTGGAGCCATCACCAACTGCATCAGGAGTTAGCGGACTTCACTAAATGCATCATTAAAGCAAATCTTTGATTAAGTTATGATGGGTGTGAAATTTCTTCTTTCCATCCCACTTCATACTCACTGACCATGATGGTAAAATTATCAATGATCGGAATTTTGCCAGAAATGTGATCTGTAAGATGAGTCTCACTGGTAGAAACAATCTGCTTCCCACTGAGATGGTTTTCAAGTAATGGGTTGATTAGAGAGCAACTTTTACATCGAAAATAATAGGCAGGGCATACTGATTAATGTTTTACAGACAATACTGCCTACTAATATCTGGAAATTGGGGAACTATGACCCCTTCCCACTAATTAGAAGATAGATTATTAGGAGTTTGTGCTAATAATAATGTTAAAGCACAAAGAAAGTGCTCAAAAGCTTACATTGCAAGACACCACCAAAGTTGAAATGAGCAGAAGAGAAAATAGAATAAATCCAGAAGCACTAATTAGGTAATTCGAGCTTGAAAGCATGTTGATTATAGGAAGAAAAAACTGAGGAACGTAAGAATTTCCACATGTTAATTTCTTGGTGTTCATCTATTAGGTGAGCACTTCTATCAGATAGGATACACATACGTGGACTATAGAAATTATGTGAGTATATATTAAGAGATCTGTGCTGGTTATTTCAAAATATGAACTATTAACAATGATTATGCACAATGAGATCCCTTTGCACAGGCTAGACAACATGTGTTCAGGATTAGAGATTTGGGACCTTGCCTGACCTGGAAGCTTATATATTAAGTATTAATGGACTAGAATGTAAACAGTTTGCATATAAAAGACTGATAAATGATTATCTAAAGCTTGTTTTGTCAGATTACACCTCTTTGAAGTGTCTTGATACATGTTTATACATTAAATGTGTTACATAAATGCGAGTTGTCGTTCTACTAGTACTGTGGAGTTAACATTTCATGGGGTTAATCCTGTGCTCTGAAGAGCTGATCCTGGAACCTTGAAGTCCTTGTGGAAATAACTTTAACATTAATTGCCTGTTCTATATCACGGAATGGTGGGAAGCTGTTTTGTCTTCAAATCCCCCATGGGCTAAGTTATTGATTACCGCCACTATATTGGAATGACCAATTATTAGCCAAAGGAAGGGAGACTTTACCCTCAAGCCATGCTTCTCCATCATCCAGTTACTGGTCTCAAAGTGTCAGTGGTGTAGAAAATATTGACTACTTGAACTCACACTGATACTGTAAATGTCACTGGAAAATTCAAATAGAAGGAAAATTGGGAAAAAGTAAATAACATAATTATTAAGTAGGGATTTGTTTTGGACAATGGTGTTCACATTATTGTCCTCCTAACTCTTAATAATATTTACAGATGCGTTTTTGATGATTAAGTGGTTTTAATAAAAAGTGGCAGATTTTTTTTGTTTCAAGAGACAATCAAGTTAAATGCAATTATTAAGTAAATTGTATTCTTAGATTCATGGCTAATGCAGTGTATTTACATCAGTCAATGTTCTGCTTTACAGCTTGGCTAGACAGTAAGTAATGCAATATCTATCTACTGTTGGTCACCAAATACTGAAATCCTGCCTGGATTAATGCTAATAATGTGGTTTTCAGTCAATGATGATTTCTGTTCTAATTCACTTGTTGTAAAGTGGGAACAAATATTTAAGTGTGCAAATAGCAAAATTCTGTTTTCTCTGTGCATTTTACTTTACTAAATAATAATCAAACATTGTTTTTCATGAGTAATTGATATGGTGCATTATTTTGTTGGCATTGATAAATTTCATAAAGTGTACAATAGGCAACAATAATGTCAACTATCAACCTGGGTTCAAGCTAAATTATCTTTTCCTTGCACATTCAGTTGCGTGTGCACTAAGCTGTCTGCTTTTATGCACATCAGTGTAATATTAAAATAAAATGGTTGTTGTACTGTATTTACCATATTGCACTGTACCCCAAGTGTAATATATATGTCATAGTGAACGTCCCTTTCAAAACCTAGTGCTAAATTGTGTCAAATATAAATGCTGTAAGGGAGATCTCTCACTTTCCTGTTCTTTGAAATGATTTATATACTTTAAAACAGTTAAGGAGGGGCAGCATGGGTGCAGACATTTTCCTTCGAGGTATCTAATAGGACATCATGAGATTATGGTACAGTGGTGTAACAACAACAAAATCCCCCTCAAGGTCAGCAAAACTAAAGAGCTGGTCATTGACTTCAGAAAGCAAAGCATCAATGGTGCCAAGGTGGAGATGGTTGACAGCTTCAAATTCCTAGGTGTGCACATCACCAACAATCTGTCCTGGTCCACCCACGTTGACGCTATGACCAAGAAAGCACAACAGCACCTATACTTCCTCAGGAAACTAAGGAAATTCGGCATGTCCACATTGACATTTAACAATTTTTACAGATGCACCATAGAAAGCATCCTATTTGGCTGTATCAGAACCTGGTATGGCAACTGTTTGACCCAAGACCGTAAGAAACTACAGAGAGTCCGTCATGCGAACCCACCTCCCATCTATTGACTCTGTCTACACCTCCCAGTGTAAAGACCCCTCTCACCCAGGTTATTCTCTCTCCCAACTTCTTCTATCGGGCAGGAGATGTAAAAGTCTGAGAATGTGCACCAACAAGTTCAAAAACAGCTTTCTCCCGCTGTAACCAGACTGCTGAATGACCCTCTTATGGGCTGAACTGATCTCTCACACATTTTCTTTACTGAGTAGTACTCCATTCTGTATGCTCACCCGAAGCCTGTGCCTATGTATTTACATTATGTATTTATGCATGTCCTATGTTTTTTCATGTATGGAAAGATCTGTCTGGACTGTACACAGAACAATACATTTCACTGTACCTCGGTACACGTGACAAATCAAATTCAATTCTATCTGCTCACTTATCTCTTGTGCATCCTAACTGTTGGTCAAGGGCAACTGAAGCAGATGCTTTGTATAGAGCTCTCTAGTGACAACATTTTCATTAAAATAATTGATAGAAATATTGTAGATGTAACAAGCTCTCTGTACTAACAAAATCACTATACCATAATTTCATGATGTCCTATTGGAAAATGACTGCACCCATACTGCCCCATTTAACTCTTTCAAAGTATATAAATCATATCAAAGAATAGGAAAATGAGATATTGCATTTCAATGTATAAATTTTAGAATTAAATATCACTTCATGTAGAAAAACAATACCTATCCTAAATTGTCATTAACCTTGGAATTTTGAATACTGACAGCAGGTAAGAGTCATAAAGTTTTACATTCAATCAAAGAATATTCACTTTGAATAAAGCAAGTTACTGAAAAGAATAGATCCAAGTCAGCTATTGAATATGATTCAGTTCTAAATTGCAACACTCCACAACAATATCTTCATTGCCTCCCATTTATATCCAGCATATTTGATATCCATGCAACTGTGACTGCTGTGAGGAATGCAGTCGGGAAGGATCTCTTTACTGAATCCACTAATTAACAAAGGGCAAACTCTTTTAACAAGTAGCAGCTGGTCCCTGGCTAACATGAGATGAACCATCAAAAAGTTAACCACCTAATTACAGAATCTAATTACAACTGAAAAGACCTCTGGAAATTGGGATGTGTAATTAATAGCCAATAATGAATGTTTTAAACTCAGTCTCTTAGACTCTATAAATAATAAAGGTAGAAATGTAATTCAGCTACACAACTGCCCCAGTGTATTTACAATTATTTAACACTGTATAAGTGGTGTGTAAGTGATTGGAAGCAATGGAGGAGCATGCGGAAACTTCTGAGGTGTGGAATTCCATTCAATTGGAATGAGTTTTAATGGCTCAGATAACATTATTCCACATTTTTTAAAAACTTGCATTTATATAGCACTTTCCACAACCACCAGACAGCCCAAAACACTTAATGTTGCAATGTAGGAAACACAGCAAACTTCCATACACAACTTTGAGATAATGACAGGTAATCTGGTTTTGTGATCTTGACTGAGGGACAAATATTGGTCAGGACACTTAGGATAACTTCCCTGATCTACTTCAAAATAGTGTCATGGGATCTTTTTCATCCACCTGAGTGGATAGATGGGGCTTCTAACTGAAAGATGGCATCTCCAACAGTGCAGACTTCCCTCAGTACCATATTGGAGTATCAGTCTTGATTTTTGTGTTCAAATCCTGAGGTGGATGTTCAACATAGAACCTTATTATTGTGACTCAAAGAGGAGTCTTCCAACTGAGGGACAGCTGACACACAAAAAGTGTTAAGGTTGGTTTTGGGGGGGATTTTGTAGAATTAAATATGACTTTGCGGTGAGTATTTAGGCCCAAGCTTTTATTCTTATACAAAGACTATTGGTATTGGGATCACTTAAATTTCACAATATCCAAATCCTCATATTGGAGCTGACTTTGAGTATAAATTCAAAATATATTTCCCGAATTAATGTTTAGTGTTCCCAATAGAATACTTTCAATATTCCACTTATTTACAGCTAGGCCATTGTAAACAATACATAGTATGCACAGAGCACACAATTTTAGCAGAAAATACAGTAAAAGTATTTTATTACTAAACATTGGTGTTATTTTATGGCTGTATTTTGAATTTAAGATTCCTGTGACATCAATAAACTATTATGTCATCCATACAGGCCTTTCAATCTGTTGAATAATGGTTTTGGATTGGAATACTGTCAGTGGATGCCTAGTTCGCACCATGCCCATGTAGAAACTCAATCTGTGTATGATTCAGCTCCTGGTTGTCGTAATGAACAGTGCAATTCCTCTAATCCCAACTTCCTTGGCTTTCCAAAACTCTGTATCCATGAAAGTACTTTACTTTATTCCCATTATAAACTGTAATTTTGCCACTGGTGTCTTGCTACTAATAGGTGTGGCTCCTGCAGTACTTCAAGTACCATCATCTGAAGTAAATAAATTGTTTTAAATAACTAGCTGCCTACCAACAAGTTCAGAAGACAAAAAACATATGTGGCACAGGTGCAGGTCTTCATCATTTTAGATTTGTTTAAATACTTCAATGTTGAGGCCCGAAGAGTTGCAAGTGGGGATAGGGCACTGAATTATAAGGGAAGTGATTGTTTTGGGTTTGAGCCTATTTGAGGCTGCTGTGAATTACACTCCCTTGAGTTTTCTGCTAGATTCCCTCTACAGTGTCAACAGGTGAAAAACCTAAATGCACAGAACTGCTCTCAACCTAGATGGCAATGCCAAATAAATGAAGGTTATTGAAACATGGCGACCATTTTTAGAACCAACATATTTTGCAGGCAACAACCACCAGCAAGTGAGTTCTAGGTTATTATCTTATTTTGGGAATCCAATGAAGGTAGTAAACCAATTATACTTTGCTCTCTGTATATCAACAGGATCTCAATTACATTTCCTCCAGGTAATGATGGCCCCTCCTTTTCCATTACAAAGCAATCATTTGCATTTACACATCATTCACTTTCTCGAGACCGCCCATAGCCAATTAACTAATTTGAAATGCAGTTACCATTATAATGTCAGTAAAAGTGATTATTTAATTATGTTCCTCACCGGTATTTATTATTCTGTATTTATCTCCTTTCTTCATAAATGATTGCATTGAATACATTTTCAAATTACATTCATATCGATGATTAATCAAAAGGGATATGTCAGGAGATGTGATTTTATGGTCATGTTGCAAGTTAATTCTGGTTGTGTGAGTTGACGGAGATTTGCACGGCATAATGTATAATCGTTTATATGTATGAGATTGTAGATGATATTACCTATGGAGTCATGCTGGGACAGTTAATTTTGAGCTTGGAGACAGCTCAGGAGGACCTTGTTGCGCCTATATTTTGGACAATTTGCAGGCATTGCGGTTAGAGATGACAACTATATTACCAATAAGAGATTACCCATATGGAGATGTCGTTCCCCAGGACAGGTAATCCTGGGCTCTGGGCGCTGGACGCGGGGCCATGGGCTGCTCCACCGCCTCCCCGCTGTATGATTTGAGGATAGAGGCATTTTTACTGGCCAGCAGGGCTCTCTCATTCCGTCTGAATTTTGCTCTTCTGTTTTGGAACCAAACCTGAGAGAGAAGTGAGAATAAAATAATAAATGCAGAACATTTAACCTTCCGTCTATCCTTTGTAACTTCTGGCTGACAACGTCGGTTCACTTCTAACAACGCCCACAAGGCCTCTCACTCGTTTCATTTTATGCTGGGATATGTACCGAGTTCAAACAAAACGTCTGTGCTGGAGTAATATTCAGTTCATCAGGAGAAATTACACCACTGACACAATCTCCAAACGGGTTCCTTTATGGGATGTAAAATATTCATTTATTAGCTCAACACAAAGTTGTGCCTTTTGAATTGTTGTCTGATTTGTAGGAGTGCCTTCACTCTCCAAGAGGAAAGGCCCATTGCTATCTCACTATTCCCAAACTCCAAGCTGGCCCGATCCTTAGGACACGAAGAGCCCACCAATTGAACTCTTAGATTCAATAGAAATGAAATAACCTACTGATCTTACTGATTATCTTATAAAATTACGGACAATCCGATTTTTTGGATATAATAATTTCTCAGGGTGCCTGTTCTATTGGATTCCGTTCTTCGAATGGCTTAATTTACATTTAAACACGCGTTAAGCTTTTTCGGCATCCAACGCCGAATGCTTTTCCTCAGACGTTCATGTGCAAGATTTACAATCTACCAAACGTTCCCAGATAATGTGCAGTTAAACCGGGTTGTTTTCCTTATTGGTCTACTTCGGAGTCCGTTCCTTACCTGGCAGTGGTTTATTTGCTGAGGAAGGCAACAGTGTAAACTTATCATTTACAATTAGCGACAGTAAATGAAAGGGGCGTGTGTGTGTGGGGAGGGGCTGAATTTATATTGGGGAGGGGTGAACTTACACTGTTTGGGAAGGTCAAGGTGATTAATTTAAAGTCCTCTTTATAAACGTCTGAGCGACAATATCTGCAATTTTCAAAGAATACATTTTTGTGCCAACCTCGAGTAGAAATTGCGATTGTAATCATGCACCCGCCCGGATCTGTGACAAATATTAGTTTGGATTAATGTTGCAGGACTAGTTATCCACAATCCTGTTTTATGGGCAGTGCAGAGTTTTGTAATATTGTACAAAAACAATCTAACAACAACCTCAATAAATGGCTGGCACAATTCATTTTCTCTGACACTGTTGAAGCCATTCTGACACATTAAAAACTGGCAAGGCATGCCGGGCCTGATAAATAGATTTATTTTCAATTAAATCGCAACTAATTTATGTTCTCACATGTGGAGTTAGTTGTATATATGAATTATAGTGTATTTTAAAATTTTCATCATTTTCGGATGCCTATAAATATGCACTTCAATCAGGACCTTGTCAACTTCGCGCCTGGGCACGGCATTGGAATGCTCTAGTACTTTGGGATTACTTTGGAGTCGAGTCGCTGATAAGATCGTACTGGGTTTGCCAAACTAAACTCAATGTTATGAACAAACAATGTTATGTATTACACGTTTTTAAAACGAGCTGGTCAACACAGAAATGTTTGAGCATTCGGTCCAAGTTGAAGGAGTTTGCTGACCTATGCAAGGATCCATAGCTCTCTGACTATCTAAAACCAAACCATATTGACCCATTAATTATTTGTAGCTCTCCTGACGTTTAATGATATTTTTTTCAAACGGAGACAATCATTATAATATATAGAAGGAAAGTTTAAGGGATATCTGACTGGAAATTGAGAGGCTACCATGCGAAAGCGTTCATGTTGCCAAGAGTTGTCTGGAGCCAGGATCATGTACTGTATCAAGTATCTGACCTGTAAAATGGTGAGCAGTGGGTGGAGGGTGTTGTTACTTTCGGCTGAGTGGGAAGGTACAGGCCCAGGAGCAAGGCAACGTTCTCCGAAATGTTCTGATGAATGGTCACAGACTTGAAACGGTAACCCTTTCTTCCCAACACTGCCCGATCGGCTGAGTACTTCCAGCAAATTCTGTTTTTAATTCAGGTTATCATTAACCCCAGTGTAATCTAATCTACCGAAGGAATCTGGCTAGCCTTCCTCACACTTCTATAAAAGAATCAGTACTCCCAGGCTTCCAATCTTGCCTAAAACCTGCTAATATGGCATTTCGGCAAAGCGTCAATTTTGTGACATGGCCGACACAATATGGGGCTTGTGGGGTGGTTCTCTTGTTGAGGCCGGTTTCCCTTCCAAACAGTGGTTAGCACTGTTGCCCCGCAGCTCCAGGGATGCGGGTTCAATTCCAGAGTTTACACTTTCTCCCAGTGTCTGCGTGGGTTTCCTCCGGGTGCTTCGGTTTCCTCCCACAGTCCAAAGATGTGCAGGTTAGGTGGCCATCCTAAATTGGTTAGGGTGGAGGCGTGGGCTTTAAGTAGGGCCCTCTTTCCAACGACTGAATGGCCTCCTTCTGCACTGAACACAGCTTATGTGGCCATCCATCAGCACTGGTAATTGAGAAGAACATAAGAGCAGAATTGCAATACTCAACCGATGAAAATGTTTCCTTTTGTAGTGGCTTTGCTGTTTTTGACTCATTGATCATATTATTATTCACCATGTGGTTTGGGGACTTGCTTCTCAATCTCAAGATATCTATTGTTTTAGTTACAGTTTTAACCTACAGTTTTCTTACATTTAAACCTATGATTTCCCGAGAACTGTCTCCAATGTAGTTGGAAACTCTAATATTTAATTGTGATTCTCTCATTTAGCAAATAGTTACAGGCGCTCCTTACCTAGCACTGTCTGCATGTTAATATGTGTGTGCTGTCTTTTTGTACCGTGTACACCACCCAAACATTTTGTATGTTCTACCCATATACTGCACACATACCAAACATGGAATTACGGGTTACCCAGAGAAGGCAGGAAAGTGGACGTGGTGAGCATTAGATCAGCCATGATCTTATTAATTAGCGGAGCAGCCTCGAAAAGCTGAATGGCCTTCTGTGTATGCGGGCCTTGTGTCACACATATTCCATTCACAATGAAGATCGGTACAAGGGGTTTACAAAAAGCAGTGCACGTGTTTATTGAAGCAACAATGTTATATCTAAGTTAGCTGCCAGTTTTCTTGCTCATGAGTCCCGGTTGATGATATAGTTTTCAATAGAATATTAAAGCAGAAAATGTGCATCAATTGTAGGGTTTAACAAATTAGAGCTCGGGCCCACAGAAACAAAATGCTGTTTCCTCAGTAGGAAATACATCGGCCAATGCTGTGCAGCCAGGTTCAGACAGCAGGGCTGTGTAGCCTGCCCGCAAGTTAATAATATATTCCTTTTTCAAGTTTCCTGTAAACTCTGCGTTCACTTTGGGGGTTGAATGCAGGGCTTGATCAGCGAGATCAATGAATGTCCGGTTCCAATCGCACTGACGCTGAATCCCATTCCCTGTATGCTAACATTCTCCAGAGCTTCCGAACTCGCTTCTGTTTGAGCTTTGATTTCAAGAAGGGGGAAAGACAGTGCCGGCTCGATAGGAGTAGAGAGTTCGAGATAACAGTGGCAAGGAAATTCTTGCAATCCTGAAAACCAACAGTTACTGATTCACGCGCTCTTTCAATTAAAATGATAAAACACTGGTGCACATTATGTATAAAGGGGTTTGCGAACTTTCTGTGTTCACATCTAACCTGACTGGGCTTGCAGTTGGAGAAAATAAACATCCCAAAATAGAGCGTTGGTTCATCCGATAAGTATAATACTGCTTCCATGTTTCCATATTAGCGAAGTGCTTTGTTATTTTATACAATATTGGCGGTAAATTTTAAAAAACGGCAGTGCCTTTGTTCTTTATTTAAAAATCACTTCAATTTACATAATTTACTTAATAGAAAGCAAAGAGTTGGGCAAGGTTATTTGGTGATGGGGTGCTATTAGCACGGAGAAAACACTCCGAACAGCAGACCATGCAGTGACAATGAGTGTTTCCTGTGAGGCCAGTGAATGATCTGTGAAAACACCTCTTTACCTTCGTTGCCCTCCCCCCCACCCCGCGCCCAATCGATTATATCAAATGGCGTGGGTTACAAATAAACTGGAGCAGATAGTTGCAACTCTGATACAAATATTAGACAGAATAAAAAGGTACCTGGACTCTGGCCTCGGTGAGGTTGACTCTCCTGGCCAGATCCTCACGTACGAAGGCGTCCGGGTAATGCGTCCTCTCGAAGACTCTCTCCAGAGCCTGCAGCTGGCTGCTGTTGAAGGTGGTCCTGTTCCTCCTCTGCTTCCGCTTCTTCTTCTGCTCTGTGTTTATTTTATCACCTACACTCCATAAAAAAAGAATTACACGCACCGTTTAATCAGTTAGCACTCAGAAAATTAAAAGAGACAAAAGACCTATTCGAAGTACAGGGGCCTTAAGAACTTGCCAGTTGAGCACCATCGCAGTCACTTACCCGGACAAGTGTCCGCCTGTTTAGGTAAATCACCACCATTGTGTTAAACAAAACCCATTCGGTGACTGCCCTCAATTCGAAATGGAGTGCAAGATTAAATGTACTGCCACTACACCCCATTTCAATTTTCTTTGGGGCTTGACATTGAAAAGCTTCTCAAACATATTCGACGAGTGACAAATGTCCAGATGAAACTGTCATGTCTTTTCTAGCAATCATTTATCAAACCAAGCACGCTTATGGTCGGTATCTTTGAGAGTTTTTAGCATTCTTGGGATATGAGACGGCTTCAGTTTATCAGATGAGTCTTTCCTGTTGCTTTTCGAGCCCCCTTGGAAGAGTATTAGTTTATAAATCACAACTGAGTCATAAAATAGAGCCTTCATTCTCCATGTTTTTCCAACCTTATTACTTTCCTGAATGCCCGGGGCTGCATCTTTCCATTAAGAGAATATCCCGTTTGTTTTATCTGTAATTCCCAATTCCAAAACCGTGTCTTTGCTTTGATTGATGAGAGGCTTAAACTGTACTGAACATCAATATTGTCGCAAGTTTTACAGGTTCCCTGAGCTATAACTGGAACTGAAACCACGACAGGGAACTTCCTAGCACAGGAAACTTGCGTGGGGATTAGAGAAATATTTAGTTAATGTATTTTATTTGTCCATCAAATGGCTGTTCGTTCAGTAAGTAAGCTGCAATGAAATGGCTACCTCCACCACTGAAAAATCAAGGTTCGTGGCAAAGTTAGCGGGCAATTCCAGAGTTCTGGATGATTTGCCAGTGGCCTGAAACAGCATATTGAATAAACAATGTCGTAAACGATGGATTTGAGTCACATATTATATAAATTAGCTGTATCTCACAATCGATCCATGCTCCATGTTGCATTAAAAATTGCCAACTATACATGGCGGATGTTTGGCATGTAGCAAGGTGTGAGGTTTAAAGGTAATGCCGTTTTCTTGTAGTAGATTAGGTGGATGTCGATTTAAGAATATAGTTAGCTTGCCTGATGGGCGTGTGCTACACATTCGTTGAAGAAATAGACTATTGGGCGATGCTGTCTGAAGAACTATTCGGTTGAACGCTCTGTGCATTTAGGCCTTGTTAAGAGAGTTGACTTCTGTCGTGGCCCATGCTGTGCATCCGCCCCTCCCCTGTTTAAACTCTGTCTTAAATGCTGTTACATTATTGCATGTTCATGGTTCCTTTATCTTGAGTAGGACGCCTCCAGTTCTTCCTATGCTAAATGCGTGTTTTGTGATTTCCTTGGCGGCTACATTAGAGCAACAGTTGATACACGGATTGACTCAGCACCAAAGATCGAGCCTCCAGCAATTGACAATCTCCTTATAAATCCACTGGAGACCTACCAGCCTCTATCAAAATGATTCTTTCTGTCAAACATATTAAATAATTATTTACATCTGTAACCGATAATTAAAGGTTGTGAGTCAGGTTAATAAATAACATCTTTTCTTGATATAAACAAATTACAAGCGTTGACTGCGATCACAAATCGGAATGTTTGCCTCCTAATCTATATTAAAAATCTAGGCTGCTAAAAGGTTACATAACGGTGCTGCTAGTTGATAGGAGTGTCACTCAAACATATTCGTGAATAATTAATACCATGTCAATTCTTCTAAACTATAGCTCAACTTTAAGCAACCTACGCTCTGGGATTGTTCATTGCCTATTGTACAAATTAAAGCCCTCACATCTTTGTCAGTAGAAAAATACACAACAATCGATGTTTCCGATGCATGTTTAACTGGTTTTATGTTGTTCAATTTCTAGTCAGACCTCATTCTGCTTTTGCGGACGAGTCAAGTCGAGTGACACTGGCTGGTGGGACAAAGGGGGGCGAAATCCAGGATCAACTATTCCAAGACAATTTCCTCACATTACCTTCTGAAGGCCTTGGTTTAAAGGTGGTGGTTAATGTGATCAAATATTGTTTCAAATTGGAGACCAGCAGCTAATTCGGAGCCTTTAACCATGAATACTTTATTGGGAAGCTCGGGCCTCCATTTGAAAACAAATTTTAACTTGATAAGCCAAGACTCCTTTCCTCTCTTGCAATAGCCCCCTGGGTTAATAACTGGCACAACGAACTCATTACTGATACAGAATGCCCTTAACCATCAAAATGTTTCATAATTGGGTAGTTAAAATGTAGTGAAGAACTATAAAGTATAAAATGTTTGCAGTCACTTCCCGGGGCCTTCTTCAGAATGTCAGGCTAGTTCTGTTGCTCGGGGCAGATTCTCAGACCAGAGGATCAAGGCAGATCTCCGGTCAGGGGCACATTGCCGGCGCCGATCCACATCTGCTATGCTGTCAGAGAGATGGAAAGGGGGTGGGGGCCGATGAATTCAGGCTGAACTCGCTCCCCAAGCCGTATCTAATGGTTAGTAGAGGTCTCTGGAGGGAGGGAGAGAGAGAGGGGGAGCGCGAGGCACGCTCTGAACACCTCACATCAATCAGGCACAGCATCAAACTCACTCTGATCCAGGGGCAGTCGGAAAACTTCTAACAATCTTTATCTTAACAGCATCAGGATGAAAGAAACGCAGAATTTTACACGCTTTCCCCTTATCTTTTATTGACAAACTGGTGCCAGCACTGGAAGAGAACCCAATTAACGTATTTTTAGTCCTTTTACGTTTTTTAACTTTATAAAATGTGGAAATAAAATAAACTGTCGAAGGTTAAATTACGTCTGAACTGATATTATATTCCCATCTGTGTACAGAACCTGTATATAATGTAAGAAGCATGTTTCAAATAATTATCTGTGTCCACACACACATTCCTATATTGACTCCTCTCTCTGACTTTGCGAATATATAGACTAACCTTGCAGCAAGTTCAAGTCCTACTGGAGATGATGATTATTTTACTTCCATAAGAGATAGAAATCAGTTATTTTGTGCACGACTTGTGTTTTGGCCGGCGTGTTGCCGTGGATAATGAGAAGTAAATGTTTCCTTAGCTTTACATGCTAGGCATGATTCATTGAAAACAAAGATGTCGTCTTTTATCGCTGATGCATGACAAATCAATTTATCAAACTAATCAGATTAGCTGTCATTACCAGTGTGGTTGTCTGTGGGGACACTTAAAGCACTTTTGTCAAATTCAATCTGTCCACTTGTAATGCCTACACATGTTCTGAAAGAATGAACTATCAAAGTGCAATGCGTTCCTCCTAATGGACGCAATACCTTGCTGAATGGCGAGACGATGTAACCCCTGCGTTCGCCCAATTAGCTTCGAATTTAGAATGCTCCTCGAATTTTCAAAGCAATTGTGTTTAATGCTGCTATTCAAATGTACGTGTGCTTGAAACAGTTCCCAGTGAAGTAATGCGAACCATCAGCTGGTGATAGTCTACCTCTTTATAGCCTCTTCAGCATTCACATTGGACTGTGACATTATTGTCTGAAAATACTCCATTTACCGACCCTGGCGGCTGGTGTGTTTCCCGTTCATTTATGCCTCCTTTACATTTTTCTACATACCTGCATTTGTTGAGTACCTTATGAAACGCTGTTTAGACTCACAGCGTGCAGGACGAGCGGTACTCGGCCTTGATGCCAGTGAACATTCTCCACTGCATCTCGGATGTGAACTTTTGCGTAAAGCCATATTGTATGGGAATGTTTTTTTTAAACGTAAAAATGAAGCGGAATGCGGGAAGTGCTGCTATTAAAGGTGAGATCCTGTATTGTCAGATCTTTAAATTGATCGTTCTACGTCCCCCCTCCCAAAGAAAACTCTTATCTCCAGCTGCCTCCTAATAGGCGCCTCGGGACTCTGCCAAGTGACATCTCCACACTTCGGTAATAACAAACGGCTCCATGACATTTACACATACGTGTTAATGCGATGATCCCTCTTTGCGCCACAGTGATAATCCCGTTAGTAACCCCGTGTCCCCTATTGTGTTTCTTTTTTTGGTTGTTCGCACTTACTTTCTTGTTGGGGTGTGTCACTGCCGCTGGTCACCGCCGGGGACTCGAGCAGTTTCCTGCCTGCCTCACTCACACTTTCATCGGCCTGCTGGAGGTTCATCTCCCCCACTTCTTCCAGATCCAGCAGGTGGCTCACCGTGAAGTTCTTTTTGGACTGTAAATTGTCCATGTTGGCCGTAATAGTGTTCTCCAAGCGACTGGGCACCGAGGCCGTCTGTCTGTCCATTACATGGGGATAATTCGAGGTCATGGCTTAGATGTTAAAAAAGTATCTTTTATTTGAAACAAAAATTATATCTTCCGATTCTAGCAACCTTCCGAGCCTTGGCGCCCTTCGTCTCCAGTTTAGGCAACACGTAGTGAGAAAGGCGACCTCCACACACTTGGACCGCGCGCCGGGAGACTCGAAACGTTTTTAAACAATCAAAAAAATCAGCAAACTTCCCTTAATGTTGATCGCTGTTCCGACGCCCATGCAACAGCAGCACATAGCCAACTTCAGAGGAACTTGAAGAAAAGTTGTCCTTCCTTCTCCTTGACTCACATAGGTGACATCAGTTTAGAAAGAATGATGTTTTGCAGATGTACGAGTGAGGTTTCTCAACTTACTCCAGCTTAGAAAGGAGACACACACAGGAGGCAAGAAAAGTTTTTTTTTGCTGAACGTCTCGGGGCGGGAGAAACTCTGAAGTGTGCAGTACTTTTCCTCCTTGCAGAGGAAAAAAGGCCTTTCTGGCACTTCAAAAGCCAGCAAGAGTGCCGTCCAGAGATTGTTTTGCGCCGAATAAATTAAAATTGGCGACCCCAGGGAGACGAGATTCTGCTAATACAAGCCTGTAATTACGTGGCAAAGCCCCTGTGTTCTGTGCCTCTGACGTTCTACAGACCCCTCTCCATCACAGCACTCCCACCACTTTGATTAGAGCGGGCAAATGAAACCTTTGCTCTCTTGTAATCTGCCCTCGGATCCCTTTGTATTTCGTAATAAGACGTAATTATCATCTGAAAAATATATAAAAAGGAGAAACTGACAGCCAGAAAAATACATCAAAGAGTGAGCTTGTTTATCTATCCCGTCAAGTCAGCCAGACTTGTTTTGCATTGCGGTTAAAGGACTAATTTGCATGTTTTATACCAATCGCTGGGCACTTTTCCCCTCCCCCTCAAAAAAATCCGCTTTCCCTCAGCGTACTGCCATAAATAGTTCCTTGCTTGAGGGCAAAAGAAAATATTACGAGGGCCATGTACTCACCTCCACAAGACGCGTCAACGTGAAGGGGCGAGTAAAAGGCAAATCCGATGGGCCCTAACTTTCATTTCGGAACTGTTTGAAGATCTAAAAAAAAAGAGCCTGCCCTTTGTGTTTGAACGTGTACGAGGCTCCGCGTCTCTAGGTATTCGAGCGGGTTCCAGCGATACACTGCTATTGCTAGAGCCTGTCTGTCTGTAAGCAGCCTGGCCAGGGTTTTTTTTTCCTCTAGCTTTTGTTTCAGTTTTATAACTGGACGTACAGAGAACGCAACAGCGGTCAGAGAGGGAGGGCACCGGAGCTTTCAGGGAAAGGCGCTTTTATTATTTTCCCTGTTGGCAATTTCTATCTCCGTGTTTTTTAAACGCATTGCAAAAAAAAAAACAAATTAAAAAAGTTCAGTTGGAGTCCACCTCTGTCATTTTTATTAAAATTTGACTGAATATATGATAGCACTGGGGATGAAGTCGTTATTATTTTTTCAATGCCCTTCACTCATTACAAACATTGCGTGAGGCTTCAGAAACAGGAGTGAAGGGAGCCCATGTGTGGAAATGGCAGGAGTCTGGACTCCTAGCTGCAATAGACATCCCATTACTTGCAGCGGCCTGATATGGGAAAAGAACACTTGATGCCATCAAAGAGATCCATATTGAAACCAGATGTGAGCCTCTCGGTTCTTTCCATGCATTTAATTAAGGCAACTGAGACTGAGTAGACGTTTTTTTTTCATCATTAGTTTCCCTCCAGACCCTTTCCCCAGATTTGGGCGGCCGGTTCGCTGCCAGTGCAACATGTCTGTCTTTTTCATCTACAAATATCATTGAATTGAGACTTCTCTCAACATCTGTTTGGAGAAAACTTTAAACCCCCTCCCCCCGCCCCGTCTCCCCATTATTTGTTAAAGTCGAACTCATAGACGCGGAAGGAAACGTCAAATGAACTCACCAGGAAGTTTATTAACCTGATATTGTACGGTTTCTAATTGCTCCTCCAACGGGCGCGCGTGTTTATTTTTCAAATCGCGTTTAAAACCTTTATTTTGCAGAAGTTTGCCAGATGTCATCAAGTCCCGTTAGGCTGGCGTGGGTGCTTTGGTGGGACCGATTCAGGCACCACCGAAATGTCCCAAATATTAACCCCCCCCCCTCCCCCATTAACATCGCCCTCCCCAAACAAAAAACTCCCACATCTCGGGCCAAAAATCCACAATAAGGTTAGACAGAGTTTATTTTTGAATTAGTATATAATTGAAATAAGCAGCGTTGCATTGACAAGGATGCTCCGCGGGCAAAAGTTACCCCTCTTGCTATTAACCTGAAGAGTCGTTCTAAAAGGTAGATGTGTAAAATGCATTTGTTGAATAATTGACGGGATTTATCTGAGTGCTGTAGAATGTGCTCTGCCCAATAAGATCAGTGTCAAAAGACGTTTTTCATTAAAGCGCCAACCTCGAGTCCCCCCTGCCCCCTTTTAACGCGTTGTTCAAGGATGAAAGCGCACATGTTGCTAACTGGTCCGAACAATCCAAGTCATTGGCTCGAATTTCTACCGGTTATGTCGCTGTTGACAGTTTTGTTCCATTTTCATTTTTTAATAAAATGCTTCTAATTATGGCAAGGGAAAGTTAAACATCCCGCAGATGCTGGAAATATGAAACAAAAACATCAAGTCTATTTATCTTTCAAATGAATTGTCAAGGATATATTGCAGTCATATAATATCTTCATGTGATTGATTTTCAGTTGTTTCTTGCGGTTAAAATCTTCAGATGGCTGTAAATTAAACATTGAAACAGCACCATTCAGTTCCAGAATCACTTTATATGGGATTTGCTGTCACTTGTCTGGGCTCGGTGTCCGAAAGAGACGTTTTCACTGTTACAGGAGTTCGTCAAGTTCCACTCCTTAAAAAAGGAAAACCATATATTGAGGAATGGACATTCCCTCATTATGCTGTACTACACTGGAAACGTTCATTTTTATTGTCCTATTTCGTTTATTAAAGTTTTTGATATAAACAAGGCTGAATTTTTATATTAAGCGATGTTTATTGGTGTATGAATTCAGAATGTAGGACAAAACCTTGGTGATGTTCTCCCGAGGGGCAATTGTTTGTTTCGTGCACCTGACACGCTCAGTACGCGGCAAAATAAAAATAACATGGTCCCGTGTCTTATAGAGGTGGCACAATTACCAATATATGCAAATAGCTCCGTCAGTACTATAAGGCAAATACTACAGCGAGCTCTAATCATAATGGTGAGGTGGTACCGAGAGGGCAGTGCACAGGTATTGGAAACCTTCTCTGGGTGCATCAGCAAAATGATCCTTCAATAAACCAAAAGACCTGGATGTCATTATCGCCTTCATACTTCCCTCCGTTCAATCTCAAACAGCTTCATGACGAGTTTATTCGAAATGTTGTTTGGCAAATTATAGATAAAACAATAAATAATTCTAACATTAATATAGACACAATAGGCTACCATCAAAATACTCTAACCGTCCCATTTTTATCTTTATCATTGCGAAGGGATGATTCATATAATTTGCTTTGCCAATGTACAGGGAATACTTTGGAGTAAAGGGTTAATGCTGGGTGTTCGCTTGTGTAGTCGAACTTCCTTTCCTTTTTGGAGTATTTTACAGCACACATCAGAGAAGGAAGAAACAACAGAAACAGTAGTGCTTCTGTTGAGAATGCAGAAGGCTCCGAAACAGAGCTTATAACGGTGCCCCAAATAAACCAAAATCGATATACTGGTGCGGATTTATGATTTATACAATGTACAGTGGTATGGTTGTAATCCTGTCGATAAAAGTATCAGTTGGTTGAATAAATTCTATAATTTATAATGGAACACATTGTCTAATGGAAGTGGACAGATTCATTGTAATTTGTTAGAAAACTTTGCCAGTGTCAAATCCAGCGCTTGAAAGGATGACATATGATCTTCAAGTACTGTCGAACTCACGAGTGCTCACCCAATACTTGAACATTCGGCGGATAGAAGCATTGTACTCCCAGGTTTTGATTTAGGTCCGTGCTACGTGTATACGCATCTAACAAATGCTGGAGTACAATATTACAGTTATAATCCTTTCTATCTGGAATCGATTGTGTCTACTGTAGCCAGGTTGCACCGCCTTATCATCACAAATCGACATGCCACTTCGTAGCTCTAATCCACAAAACATTTCTTCACGTTATAACGTGCATGTGTTGCCTACATTCCTCTCGATAGACACCAGGTATTTCTATTAGCTGTTGGCTGCCTTGCTAAATGTGTGAAATGGCAACAGAGAGAAAAGTGCAGCATGTCAAGCACGATTTAGATAACGTTAGCAATTAAAAAAAACAAACTCTGCAAACATGAAATGAAAATCAGGGGATATACAGTCAGGTTGTCGGCATCTGCAAAGAGAAATGAAAAATTGGGGTGCGTCCTCTTCATCAGAAACTTCTGACAGTTTATATTGTCCTAATGCCATTCCTTGTGTCTTGAAATGTGTACTGAATCTCCTTTCAATGACAAAATTAAACCAGGGAGCAAATTTTCACAGCACTGTGCACCTGGAACATCCCAGGAGTCTAGAGTTTAAAAAAAAATTTAAGCCATTGAGAATAGAGCCCATATTAATTGGTTAATTGCTAATTATTGTATGGTAATTTTTCTGATTATCGCCTACACACTGCAAACACTGCTTTGTACACTCACTTTGCGGCAAGCACTGTGCCATTCATGCCAAACAAACCCAGTCTCTCATAACTAAGTCTCACACATTCCTTCATTCACACAACACATACAGTATAATTCCGCCCCCCCCCCCCCCCCCCCCCCCACCGAGTCCAGTAAAGTGCCCTGCAGACCAAACTCTAATTAAGATAAGTGGTAATAGCAGAGTGCCACTAAAACCATAATTTATTATAAATGAGGGCAACGGAACAGAGTGGCGGTCAGGCGGTTCTTTAATAATCACAAGAGGTCATTGCCCAGCACTTCAACAGAAATGTTGCTCAAAGTATGCGTGACAGTCGCTGCAAAATGAAAACCTACTAGGATTTCAGCTCAACCGTTGGTAAAATCCGTCTGATTGCAAGAAACAAGCTGGTCCAGTTATTCATTTTGTTTCCCAAAATGCCATAGTTTCGCCAACGGAAACAGCAAAATTCTACTGGAAATGTAGCCAAGCATTTTATTCACAAAAGTTTAAGGCTGGGTCCCATTCTCGTCTCTGAGTAGATATCAGATAGCTATTTCCCCCGGAGGGGAAAAATTCCCACGAATTGGCTCGCCCCGAAACCCTTTGTCAGAGTAGCGGCAGACGGATTGGCACCACTGATTCTGAAATGAAATTATGGTCAGCACATTTTCACATCTGCTAAATATTGGTTTGTTTCAGAAGTTTAAACTTCTCAAGCAGCTTATTCGGGAATCAACTCCGTGCCAATAAATGGAGTGAATATTTAGAATGACAGAATAAAACTAGTGATTACTCTGTTATAAAGATTAACTATTCGCTTTTTGAAAGATTAGTGCACCTATTTCTTACGGTGGATTGTGTTGGGTAAATATCCCATTCCAATATTGTCCACTCGGTTTTAACTGTGAACACCTATTCAGGAGCTCCAACTGCACCCTGACCTCGATTGTCTGACCTCAACTGATCGTATGCAGTATTCTTATGAAAGCTGAAATGGAAAACAGCAACGGAATTGACAGATCGGGCAGTTTTGGGTCCCAAATCACATTTGAAATGGTCTCTTCATATCGATGGAGTAATTAAAAGGGTTTTATTCCACGCGACCTCTGCAATTAACAAACACAGGTCACCTCAGAGGATGATTTTGATAAGAAACGATTTATTTGATTTCCAAAGTGGAACGGAAACATAAGTGGTTACCGCAATAATTTAAATAAAATAGTTACGTTTTGATAATAGTGCACTTTAAGTTTAAAAAAAGTCTACGTAAGTGCCTAATCGGGGTTGAAATGAGCTGACAGTTAGGTCCAGTTCTGCACAAATCTTTGTTAGAAACAGTTTTAGCATCAAAATCAGCATTGCTTTGTATTCCATATTCCATTTGCTGCGATATTGTGCAACTTTGAATAAAGTATCATTGTAGTGAGGTATTTAAACCCATTAAATGAAATACTGTGATTATTTCCATTTACAAACGCTGCAATCAGTATCAATTTAAACACAAATAGTTGTAAATAGTGAATGAGCTTGTATTTAATAAAATACTCTTGGTTAGCTTCATAACGTGCGCTGATAGGACGGAATGGTTTTTACTTCGTCCAGCATAGGACATGTTAATTAAAATATTTTTTTAAAATTCAGAATTCCCGGAATATCACGCAGCTACCTTGACGCGTGCCTATCATAAACATGTATTCCACATTAACAACCTGGACACGATTGTGTATAATTTCCTTCTGCTGTCGTCCAAACAATAGCTTTTAAACAACAGGCCTGGTGCTACATACGAAACCAATAATAAATAGAAACTTGGTCTTTAAGTACGACATCTGTCGTGTGAGTAGACTGGGCTTTTATTGGAACCTGAAATATTCTTAGTTCATGTTAAATGGAATCTTTAACAATTCAGCTCTTCATTTGAAAGAGCCTCACACCGTTCGTATAGGGTGTTTGAACTCAATTATCATTCAGCGGCCTGAAGATGTGGTTGGGCAGGGACAGTGTGTCAATGAATGGGGTGTAGGCGATCCTCGATCAATCCTGTAAAAAAAAATTAGAAAATCAATTTCATAAATGTACGTGTTTGTGGTTTAGCCTCCTTACGTGCCTGAGCTATGTACGAAACAGTCTTCTTATTCACATCTGTCGACATCTCATATTAAGTTCTTGTGGAAGAGTATATTGGCCAGTCATCTTCTTGTCTTTCTGGACAATTGGTCGATCCTTGTCCCTGCGATTCAGTGAATGATGTTGCTGTCTATATTTGGTTGTATAGAGCGTTCACACTTGCGCCGGGGTCTGCAGTTCCCATTTTGAGATCTAGAGACTAAAACATTGCATTCTCATACTTGGACTCATTGATGTTTTCCCCACTTAATTCAATCGATGTTTGGGGCGATATTGTAAAAGTATTGTATACTTCTTGGCATTATATAATACAAAAACACTAACGGTTCAGGTATCCGGCGTGTGACTGGGCAAACGCGCCGACTAGTCATATACACAAATTGTGTACACATGAATAAAGTAATTATGCAGATACCGCATAAATGCATTAACTGGTGAGGACACGGGCAGTATTTATGTGTTCTCTTATACATAAATGTGATTTATATATGTGTATAGTATATAAAGCATAAAACACCGTCCAGTTGCAAAGATGTTACAAAGCAGTTTCCAATGATTTTTTAAACTCTAAATATATTAAAGTTAATATTCCAACTGAAATATTGTGTGGATGTTATGAACAGGCCAACCATATGGCCAGAATTGCAATCTGATGAATATCTTCAGCTTCTCAGCGAGAATGCCACGTCTGGCCCGCCTCACTGGTCACTCATTGGGCTACCTGTGAAGATGATCAGTTTCAGACAGCTGGTTACAATATATCCACTGAGTTTATACATAGGATTATCATAAAGAAATTATTCGTCAAAGTTATTCACAGAAATATCGATATTGCAGCACCCTATGAAACTCGCATAATAAAAGGGGTGATACTATTGACTTTTAGATTGCCTACAAACACATATTTAAAATGAACGTTAAAATGTAGTTCAAAGTGCATTGCTATCACCTCGTATATAAATGATTTGCCAGCGTTTATTTTGCTGGTACACATTTAACAAATGTGATTTTAATTATCACGATGTATGTCAAGATGTGCAAACATTCCAGAATTATGGAATAACAGGGACATGTGATTTAGAATGACTGAGTTCATCTTCCCTTCTGACCCGGTTATTCGAGCTGTTTTTAAATGATTGTATTAGCGTTCGGAAGTAACTATGTATAAATTAGTTGACTTCTAAGGTCAGGTCGCATTTCTTTGCGAGTCCATTTTGGTTGGTATAATACATCGCAGCATAGATTAAAGTATGTTAGTGGACATGAAATCAACCAATGCTCTGCTTCTAGATACCACATGGAACAGATCATGAGTTTAATTTGACCTGAGACCGCTTGATCTCGCCTCTCCATTTAAACAGCGGTGTGCAGTGTCAAACACAGATCTATATGGGTTGAGTACCACATCAGGAAGAGCAAATAAATACGTTTATAAACTCGAGTATAGAATGATGACATACTTCCAATGGCTTACATTTATACTTTTCAAGTGTTATCAGAATAGGAAAACAAACAAAAGCTATAATCGTTTCCAATTATTACCGTTTTCCTTTCAGTATTTGCTTTCCCGATTACTAATCTAAACAGGAACACAAGCCACAGATTGTTTAACCTGAACATGTTTCAATCTCAACGCCAGTCTACTGAGTTAGGGTGAAGTGAAATTAAATTCACTTTTAAAATGTTACTCTGTGACGATGTTGTGTTATATGTGTCTGTGTTTCAATGCCTGAGTGGGTGTATTAGAGTGTATGTCTATGTGTCTGTGTGTGCCTATGTGTACGTGTGCTTCCAAATGTGTGTGTGCATCATTGTCTACTTGTTTATGCGAGTATGTGTCTATCTGTGTATGTCTAAATGGGTGTGTGTGAGTGCATGTGGATGAGGGACAGCTACTCTCACTCCCCTTCACGGTCTTAAAATCGTGATGATTATTTGACCCCGATAACCTGATTTATTTAATATTCTTTATTCTTGAAATATACACTGTTGTCGAACCAGGAGGCACTGACCGGAAACAAAATGTTTCCAATTATAGTGCGTCCTCCACTTCGCACGGCACAAAGCAAGCCAAAAAAGGTCTATCTTTACATTTATCAGGCTACATCATGAGCAGAATCAGGGTTATTTGCAACCCAGTCTACAGAGAACGGTTTATGGTCCTCGGTGCTCCGCCCAGACAAAAAGTGAAAAAATCCGTCTCCATCCACACAAAGTTTAGACGGTAACATTGCAATTTACTCCTAGACTGTATGAGGGAAAACATCAAAGGCAATTAATGCCAAATGTAAGGAATTAATACAACTTTATATGCATTTGGTGCTGTGTTTCTTCCTAAAAATAGCCACGGGATTTAGTACTGTTTAAGATTAAGTTGCTGTATACAATAGTTAAAACCTAAAAAACCATTGTAATGCCAGAGGCAACGTTTTCAGAAGAAAGGTTGAACTCACTGTCCAGCCACTTCTCAGATTTCATAATCCGTTCCAATTTGTCTGGAAAGACTGGCTCCACAAAAATCAGAAAGACTTTTAAAGGGAGATCGTGTGCAGTACCAATAAAATGCGTTTTTTTTTTGCTGTTTGGGAGAAAAGTTACTGAACCAATTTAGCTAAACCGTCCATCACACCGCTGTATTGGCCATTGTGGAAAACGACTTGTGGTAAATTACTATCTACACATTGCAATTTAACACCACGATGCTTATGTTCATTGTCTCTCCCAAGTGTTTAAAACCAGTTTGGATTAAGTGTGATTGTTTGATCCTTTAAGATCTTGTTACTTGAAGAGTGTATGGATTTAATTTATTTAACTGGAGTAAACCAATAACGTTGCGCAGATTGTTAACAATGGGACCCTCGGAGAAGCAGCCAGTGGGAATTATTCACTTAAAAATGTTGCCCTAGACAGCGGAGGTTATTCACATAACCCTCCCCATCCATTGCCGATGTTTATGCGGCATCTAACAGTCTGCGACCTTAATTGTGGAGCTGATTCGGACCTGGCTGAATCGGGTTTTATTGCCCTGCTGCCAATTCAGTTTTCAGCATCATGGAGAGAAGTCTGGGTTGTGCACCTACATCCGTGCACACATCCACCCTTTCTTTCCGCCATTAGATTTTTAATGTTTTGAGAGCACAACTAATGGGCTATCAAAACATTTTATGTAACCCTGGGCAAGTTCCCAAAGTGTCCAGTAGATGCGGGGGACGCGGAATCCTAGTTATACCCAGTTTGACAATGATACCACTGTATGGGTTCACATCAGCTCGCACTGCTGATTTATCCTCTCGTCTTTGGAGCAAAAATGCTGACTATAGCATTCTCTAAGCTACGTTTATTGATATTATCCACCTATAAGATCACAGAGTCACGATGGCCATTCGGCTCATCCTGTCTGTACTGGCTCTCCAAATGAACATTATGACTTAGTGCCATTTTCCTGCCCTTTTCCCGGACCCCTGCATATTGTCCCAATTCAAATATTCATCAAATGCCCTCTTGAGTGACAGGATTGAATCTGACCCCACCACACTTGCAGGCAGCAGGCTCCAGGTCCGAACCATTCGCTGTGTGAAAAAGCTTTTTCTCACATCAGATTTGCTTCTTTGCAAATCACTTTAAATCTGTTCCCTTTCGTTCACGATCCTTTTACAAGCGCAAACGTTTCTCCCTATCTACTCTGTCCACCCCTTCATGATTTTGAACCTCTCTATCGAATCTCCTCTTCACCTTCTTCTATCCAAGGAGAACCGTCCAACCTCTCCAATCTATCCTCATAACTGAAGTTTCTCATCCCTGGAACCATTCTTGTAAATCTCTTCCGCACACTCTCCAATGTGCTCACATCCTTCCTATAATGTGCCGCACAGATCTGTACACAATACTCCAGCTGAGGTTTAAATAGTGTCTTGTATAAATTCAGCATAACCTCCTTGCTCTTGTACTCTACGGTCCAATTTATAACAGGATATTATATGCTTTATTATATTTGGAAGGATGCTGATTCTTATACAAGTCAGGCTGTCTCATAACCATTACTCCTGAATTATGAATTAATTAAATGGCCACCCCCCAGTATTTACATAAAGTTTTGGATTAACACTTTGGTCCATGCAGGATTTAATTGAACAGAAACAATCCCATGATATTACTTCACATTGGCTTAGATAAATATGTCAATAAATAGTACAGTTCAACTCCAAGGGATCACGCAGTTACCCCAACCCACCTTGAAATTAATGATTTTCAAAAATATCCACAGAAAGGTACCAAAGAATTGAACACCATTTCTCTTTGGCTCACTGGATTATTTAATTGGAACATTTGAAAACATATCACATGCATTTGCTGTGTCAGTTAAAACCCTCTTCAAGTTTAACTTGGAAGTGAAGCTAAATGGTTAAGTGGAATTTGATGACTACTAAGCCTTAAATGGGTGGCATTGAACTAAATGTAATGTTGCTTTCTGGATTCAGCATTGAGCTCAGTAACTTCAAACCATGAACTCCTCCATCTTGACATTTTTAAAATCAATTTTCCTCCCAACCGCATCCCTCCGCCCCACCATCTATCCCTTGTTCTTAAGTTTTGCATTTACAGAGCACTGGCCCTTGTTCTGCTATGAACACATTATGCTATTTTACGTTTATGTCACTATCAGCTCCTTCTTTCATGCTACTAGAACACTCCCTTTGTTTTGAGTTCCATGACATTTTTGACAAAGCACTCCTGAGCTCCCACCTATCTCTGTATGCTTTATATTGTATATAATCCGTCACATTTCTCCCTCTCATTAGCTCTGAAGCAGAGCCACGGGGACTTGAAACATTAACTCTGTTTCTCGTTCTACAGATGCTGCCAGACCTCCTGAGTATTTCTTGCATTTTCTGTTTTTATTTCATATTTCCAGCATCTGTAGTGTTTGTTTTTATTGCAATGTAATGAACTGGATTTCAATAGACTAGTTTAGCCTTAATCTGTCTTTAGCACAAATCTTTTCAAAATTAAAGTAAATCAGAATAAAAAACACATATCCCAATCACATTAAAGACTGCTATAGAATAAAGATTGTCAATCAGTATAATGAATTTAATCTGGAGCTGTTCACTTCCACGTTAACCTGTGTTTTAGGCTGATGTCCCACTCTTACCATTGCTGTTTCGCCCAAACTATTTAAATCCTAGTTTATCTCAACTGGTGACGACAATTGCTTGTTTTCAAAATCATTGAATATCCTGCTGTAATTTAGCAACATTCTTGAATCAGTTGTTTGATCAAACTAAAACATATATCAATCCTTTTACTAATTCAAACAGAAACTAAAATTTAACTAAAATAATCAGGCTTTCTGAAACTAGCAGAATCTCAACCCCTGAAATCAAGCAAAATCTCCAATTACATGGTTCAGGATTTATATCAGATGTATTCCATTAACTTGAGGCGGGCAGGTACGGCATGCAGTATGGGTCCATTGTGTATCATTTTTCGGGATGTAAGTTAATTGATTTTTGCTTGCGGGGCATATATGAAAGTTATTTTTCCTGTAAAGCTAACTGGAGACTGTGATCCGATTGAATAGAGTCACTCTCTGACGTTTGACCTCCAGAGGATTTAGGGTTAGCTGGTGCATGCTGTAAATATTCCCCTTGTTCAGTCAGGGTGTGGACTATAATACCTTTTATGTTGTGTTCTCTGCCCTTCTCTCGGTCCATTCCACCATCAATTAATTGCATTTAACTTTATTCCTCATAAGTTGTTTCTCTCACCAGTGCAAAATGTTGACAAGCTCAGCTCAGCAGCGTTTAACGCTGGAAACTGAGTTCAATGTCTACCTAGACAGAAGAGTGAAAATCTACTCACTGGTGAGTATTAAAATACCAGAGTGAAAGGAGGTTTTAAGGACACTGAGTGAAAATAATTTGGGCAAATGCAAAATATAGTAGAGTTGAACCTAGCCCAAAGAGCCTTCCATAATTCTCGACTAATTGGCATAATTGGGAGACTTCGTGTAGAGAGCCCAACAGAATAGATGGTGTGTGGAATGAAAAGTAAGCATGGTTTCTCTTTTGAGGCTGTTGGTTAAAAAATATTGTTGGAACAATCTTGACGAAGCACTTAACTAAAGGCAGACTGCCGTGGGAGTGCTTAATATAATTACTGGTACAGAAATGGAAAAAAGGACATCCCCCAGAAGAGTCATTCCTCAACTTCCAAAGCACAAATAGAAAGCAAACATGCATGTTAATTCTGAACACACCTTTTTTACGTTAATACAAAATTCTATATTGAAGCAGCCAATAATTATTACCTGAGTGCTGGACCATTTAGGAATAAAATCAGGAAGCATTTTTTCACACAAAGAGTAATGGCAATCTGAAACGCCCTCCCAAAAAAGACTGAATGCTAGGTCAACTAAAATCTTGAATACTAGGATGGATATGGTTGGGTAAGCATGTCAAGGGGCATGGAGCAGCAGTGGGCAAATGGAATTGAGGTATAGATCAACTATGATCTACTAGAATTGGGAACAGATTGAAGGGACTGAAAGGCCTACTTCTATTCCAATGACTCAGTAAGGTAGCACAATGGTTAAATGACTGAACTCATAATCTAGAGGCTGCGTTAATAATCTAGCGGATGTGAATTGAAATCGTCTCATGGCAGTTTGTGAATTAGGATTCAATTGTTGAAAAAAATCTGAAAATAAGACATTAGGAAATGTAAACGTGAATGTGATGTAGTTTGATTGTCATGAAATTCCAAATGATTTTGATTGAGTCTATTAAGGAAGTAAACCTGCCGTCCTCATCCAGTCCGCCCTACACCACGCTCTAATTTCTCATGAATATGGTTAACTCTTAACTACACTCAGAAATAGGCTCGATGCCACACAGTTGTCATCAAGCTGCTACAGCAGCCCAAGAAGGTTCAGCACCATTTTTAATGGAACTAGGGACCAAGCAGTGCTCTCCACACACTCTCTAAAATAAATCTCTTCTTTTTCTTTATAAGCTTGATTATACCATCGGAGACAAGTGTTTTTTAAAATAAATTTAGAGTACCCAATTCATTTTTCCAATTAAGGAGCAATTTAGCGTGGCCAATCCACCTACCCTTCATATCTTTGGGTTGTGGGGGCAAAACCCACGCAAACACGGGGAGAATGTACAAACTCCACAGGGACAGTGACCCAGAGCCAGGATCGAACCTGGGACCTCGGCGCTGTGAGGCAGCAGCACTAACCACTGCGCCACCTTGATGCCCTGTGTTTGTTTTTTAAAACATTATTTTAAGATGATTGTTTCTCCTTACTATGCAATTCTGTGTTAAAGATGAGCAAGCCGCTGGGAGACTAATTTACCTCTGAGTCAGTAACCTGGGCTGAATTATATGGTCTGTGGTGGTGGGTGTGGAGTCGGGCCCGGAAGTAAGTAGCTGGCCAACTCCTGCACCTGTCATTCCAGGTAGGGCAGTTCACCAATTAGCAGCCATCAGGTGGGTTGCTGGCGCACAATGTTTCTGGAAGGTGGCCTATCTGCCCAATGGTCCTTAATGGGCGGGCAGTTCGGGAACCAAGATGGCAGAACATGACCCAGAAGGAGGTCATGGTCAATTACTTAAAAGGACACTTGGTATGCGTCAGGTGCACCAGGGGCAGGGGTTTTCCAAAAAGAAGGAGGTTTTGGTGCAGTGTATAAATATTTGGAAATTTTGATACAGGTGAGTTTGAATTTTTAATTCATTTTGACTGGATTCACTGAAGGGCAGAATTAAAGACCTTACGCAGGGAAGAACAGCCATGGCACTCATTCAAGCATAACCATGTGTGTGAATGCGGGGGGAGGGGGGGTGGTGGGGGGGGGGGGGGGTGCTGCGCAAATCACGTTCATATGTTTTGGTCCTGTCCAAAGGTGGAGGATTATTGTGTTATGGGAGAGGTGTTTTCAGAACCCCAAAATGTATCATGGAGTTCAACCAACCACCCCCTTTAATGTATTTGTTGCTTTTCCGAGCACACTGCTTGTTCTCCCGGTGTGATTCAGCAATTATTGACAAATGGTTTTTAAACACAAAACAATGTTTATTCCATGAACTAACTTAACCTCTCAAATAAACATTGGATCTCTTAACACCCCTTACTTCAAAGATAACCCTGAAAATATTACAACATCGGAATCATACAATCCCATACAATATGTTCCCCATGGGAACATACAATATTACAGTATGGGATTCAGGGTGATTTAACAGTTTGGATCAGAAATTGGCTAGCTGGAAGAAGACAAAGGGTGGTGGTTGATGGGAAATGTTCAGACTGGAGTCGAGTTACTAGTGGTGTACCACAAGGATCTGTTTTGGGGCCACTGCTGTTTGTCATTTTTATAAATGACCTGGAGCAGGGCGTAGAAGGATGGATGAGTAAATTTGCAGATGCCACTAAAGGCGGTGGGGTTGTGGACAGTGCGGAAGGATGTTACAAGTTACAGAGGGACATAGATAAGTTGCAGTGCTGGGCTGAGAGGTGGCAAATGGAGTTTAATGCAGAAAAGTGTGAGCTGATTCATTTTGGAAGGAATAACAGGAAGACAGAGTACTGGGCTAATGGTAAGATTCTTGGCAGTGTGGATGAGCAGAGAGATCTCGGTGTCCATGTACATAGATCCCTGAAAGTTGCCACCTAGGTTGATAGGTTGGTAAGAAGGCATACGGTGTGTTAGCTTTTATTGGTAGAGGGATTGAGTTTCGGAGCCATGAGGTCATGTTGCAGCTGTACAAAACTCTGGCGTGGCCGTATTTGGAGTATTGTGTGCAATTCTGGTTGCCGCATTATAGGAAGGATGTGGAAGCATTGGAAAGGGTGCAGAGGCGATTTACCAGAATGTTGCTTGGTATGGAGAGAAGATCTTATGAGGAAAGGCTGAGGGACTTGAGGCTGTTTTCATTAGAGAGAAGAAGGTTAAGAGGTGACTTAATTGAGGCATACAAGATGATCAGAGGATTAGATAGGGTGGACAGTGAGAGCCTTTTTTCTCGGATGGTGATGTCTAGCACGAGGGGACATAGCTTTAAATTGAGGGGAGATAGATATAGGACAGATGTCAGAGGTAGGTTCTTTACTCACAGAGCAGTAAGGGCGTGGAATGCCCTGCCTGCAACAGTAGTGGACTCGCCAACACTAAGGGCATTCAAATGGTCATTGGATAGACATATGGACGATAAGGGAATAGTGTAGATGGGCTTTAGAGTGGTTTCACAGGTCGGCACAACATCGAGGGCCGAAGGGCCTGTACTGCGCTGTAATGTTCTATGTTCTATGTTCTAACACTAAATAATCCTTCAGTTATTCCTTTCAACATCCAAGAGAGACTTAACACCTTTAAACAGAAACACATCAGGTTAAAGGCTTTACTATTATGAGTTTAAATCACCCAAATGATCCAGAGATAGTCTTTCATGGCAGAGATCACAGCAGATCCAACTCACTGCAAACACAGAAACACACCACAGCTCTTTTCAAACTGAAACTAAAAAACTGCAAAATGGCTGATCTAAAGCCCAGCTCCACCCACACTCTTACATCACTGCATTTCTTAAAGGTACATTGCTTAAGCATCCATTTCTTTTTTTAAAAAATATATTTTATTCAAGATTTTTTGGCCAAACATAACAGTATGTAGTGTTTCTTATGAACAACAATAAAGCAATATAAATAACAGTGGCCAGTTTTAAACAAATAAATAAATAATATATGAAAAACATCCATTTCTTAAAGGCACTCTCACGCGACACCTACCCCCAAGAAGAAAAAACCCATCAACTTCAAGATGGTTTTATTTTTCATTTTTGCACCATCCACTAAGAAATGCACACAGTAAATATACATTTTCATTTAAAGAAAACAACACACGCAAACAGGTATAACAATATAGTCCATTTTTCTTTGTTATTCTTCCTCCAACCAAAATCCTTCTTGATTGACAGTCTCTTTGAACAAAGTCTCTGCACGATCCATCCATTCCTCTACTCCTCAGCATTTCTCTTTAGAATCAGATACTTTAGTTCAATCTGACCACAGAGTCCCTTGCAATTCACCAATACAGGAGCATTGGTGATCACAGCTTTCAGGCAGTCAAATGCCTGTTGAAAGTCCGCTGTCCATTGAATTTTTTAACGTTTCTTCAGCAAGTCCATCAGTGGAGTAATTACGCCACAAAACATTTGCACAACTGTTCGATCAAATCCACTCATGCTAAGAAATCGCATTATTTCCCTTCGTCTTGAGGGTATCGGAAACTCCTCAAGGAAAGTGATTCGGGCTTCTCCAAATTCACTTTTAGCTAGGTTCACCACCAAACCCGCCGCCTGAAGTCGATCGAAGAACTCCATACGATGTTTTAAATGTTCTTTCCATGTCTGGAAGTTGTAAATAAAAGCAGATTGTCCCAGTTTCTCAATGCAATCCTTCAAACGCGGGATAGGATAAGAGTCCGTTCTTGTAACTGCATTCACCATCCGATAATCCACACACAACCGTTGGGTACCGTCTGGTTTAGGTACCATCACTATGGGTGAGCTCCATTGGCTGCAACCCACTTCAATTATGCCATTTTTAACCATACTCTCAATCTCTTTGTTAACCTGTGCCAATTTTAAAGGATTAAGTCTATATTGATGTTGTTTGATAGCAACAGCATTTCCCAGATCTACATCAGATATAGCCATTTTAGTACTTCCCAATTTACCTCTCCAATCTTGCCCATGTGATATCAATAACTCTTTCAGGTCAGTTAGTTTTTCCTCTGGAAGGTAACTTAACAATTCATCCCAATTTTTAAGAAAATCCTCATTTTCCAATTTAATTAGAGGTCTGTCAAATTCACAGTCATCTCGATTTGGTTAGTCACTTTGAGTTAGAATCATTAAAACCTCCTTTTTCTCTTCTTCCCTTTCAAAGTACCTTTTAAGCATATTCACATGACACACTCGGTGAGTCTTTCTTCTATCTGGTGTTTTTACCACATAATTCACCTCACTTAATTTCCTTTCAATCTGATACGGTCCAAAAAACCTAGCTTTTAAATGTGGCCCCTACCACTGGTAACAACACTAAAACTTTATCCCCACTGGCAAAACTACGAACTTTGGATTTCTTGTCCGCTACCCATTTCATCACATTTTGTGCAACTTTCAAATGTTGTCTAGCCAATTCACCTGCTCTATTTAATCATTCCCTAAAAATTGACATGTAATCCAATAGTGTAATTTCCGATTTCTCACCCACCAATTTTTCCTTAATCAATTTAAGTGGTCCTCTTACCTCATGACCAAAATTTAGTTCTAAAGGACTAAATTTGGTAGACTCATTAGATGCATCCCTAATTGCAAACAATATGAATGGGATTCCTTTATCCCAATCCTCTGGATAATCTTGACAATACGCCCTACATTGTCTTTAATGTCTGATGCCACCTTTCTAGCCCACCCTGCAATCCTGGATGGTACGCAGTTGATTTAAATTGTTTTATTCCTAAGCTATCCATAACGTCTTTGAATAACTTTGAAGTAAAATTTGATCCTTGATCCGATTGAATTTCTGTGGGTAGTCCATATCTAGTAAAGAATTTAAGTAACTCCTCCACAATCCTTTTGGCTGTAATATTATGTACTGGAATGGCCTTTGGAAACCAAGTAGACACATCCATTATAGTCAAAATATATTGATTCCCACTTTTTGTTTTAGGAAGCGGTCCCACACAATCAATTATGACCCTCGTAAAAGGTTCCTCAAATGCTGGAATGGGTATTAAGGGCGCTGGTTTTATCATTGCTTGAGGTTTCCCTATCACTTGACATGTGTGACGTGATTGACAAAATTTAACTACATCTTTATGTAGTCCAGGCCAATAAAAATGTTTCTAGATTTTAGCTTGAGTTTTCCTTATTCCCAAATGACCTCCCACTGGTACTTCATGTGCAACTCGCAACACCTCCTTTCTATACGCTACCGGCAATACTACTTGATGAACTTCTGCCAACTTTTCATCAGCCTGCATATGTACAGGTCTCCACTTTCTCATCAAGACATCACATTTACGGTAATAACACTCTGGTATACTCTCAGATTCCTCTTCCGTATATGCTTTCTGATATATCCGTTTTATTTCTACATCATTCTGTTGTAACTCTGCCAATTTTCGTGAGCTAAAATTATCCGCCTCATCCTCCACCTGTTCTTGTTCTTTTTCAACCACCTGATCAAAAATCGTTTCTGATAATTGCACTTCAACTTCATCTTCACTCTTTGATTCCTCCTCTTGTCTTAACCTGTGACTTTGCGACCTTGTTACTACACAATCCGGAAAAATCCCAGGATATTCGACCTTCAACACTTCAGTTGACTGATTTTCCACTGGCTTATCAACCACAGTAGGCATCACTCCCACCTGCGATCCAGCTATACCATTACCCAAGATAAACTGTATTCCTGGACAAGATGGTTTCTCTATTACTCCTACTACCACTTCACCACTCTTCACTGGACTTTCCAACCTTACCTTATATAATTGAACGCTACTCCTCTCACACTTAATTCCACATATCACCACCTTTTCTGGCAACATTCTTCCCAAACTACATAATTCCTCATCTCTTACCATTAAAGATCGACTAGCCCCTGTATCTCTTCAAATTGTTACTTCTTTACCTGCTCCTCCTGATACACATGAGTAAATTTTACCCACACAAGTAAATTCTTTAAAGACATCTGGCCACCTTCTTAACAATTACTTCTTGAACAGGCTGTACAATCGTTTGCACCTCCTTTGCTTCCTTTGGGCTTTCCTTTACCACTCTAACAAACCCCACTGTGTTATCCTGTTTTACCACATCAGCCTTCCCAGTGCTTTTCTTCAACCACCAACACTGCAACTTTACATGGCCTAGTTTATTACAGTGAAAACATTTGAAACTTTTCATTTTTTTCCACCCTCCTGGATTTCTTTTTTAATCTGAGGTGCACTCTCCTTATTATCTCCCATCAGATCACATTTACCTTTACCTTTACCACTTGAGTATTTCTCACGTTCCCAGCTTCTGCCCCTCACAGGCTGAAACTGATGTCAGAAACCAAGCTTTGATTTATGAACTAATTCATAACCATCTGCCATTTCTGCTGCTAATGTCGCAGTTTTAACCCTCTGTCCTTCCACATGAGTTCTCACTACATCAGGAATTGAATTTTTAAACTCCTCCAAAAGTATAATTTCTCTGAGAGCTTCATATGTTTGGTCAATTTTCAAAGCCCTTATCCACCTATCAAAATTACTCTGTTTGAGCCTTTCAAACTCCATGTATGTTTGACCAAATTCTTTCCTTAAATTTCTAAACTTTTGTCTGTAAGCTTCAGGAACTAGCTCATATGCACTTCAGATGGATTTCTTCACCTCCTCATACGTTCCAGATACCTCCTCTGGTAGTGATGCAAACACTTCGCTAGCTCTACATACCAGCTTTGTTTGAATCAGTAATACCTACATGATCCTGTGGCCATTTCATTTGTTTAGCTACCTTCTCAAATGAAATGAAAAAGGCTTCCACTTCCTTCTAGTCAAACCTTGGCAATCTTGGACATATTGAAATAGATTCCCACCAAGCCTTCGACTATGATGCTCTTTCTTCTATCCTCATCACTATCATCCAACTGTACGTTTCCCTTTACGTCTGCCAATTTTTTATTTAAAATTTTTAAAAAAACAATTCTCCTCCTTTTTCACATTTTCTCCCACATTTACATCCATCAACAATAAACAATAATCAGCAAGATATGTCAGTCCCCATAATAACAACGATCCCATCTACACCAACCCCCAAACCTCAACCCGCATGTTTACATAAACAAATGGCAAAAAGGAATCAGGGATCACCCGTAGTCACCCTTAATCTTACACAGCTCTCTCCCCCCCCCCCCCCCCCCCCCCTCCCCCACCGCAGGTCTCCAGCTCCTCCTGTCCACTGCCTCTTGTAAAACTCCTCCTCCCAACCTCGGTTCCTTCCCCCCAAATTTCCTCCCCGGCTAGACCACTCGGACCCTGTTCTGCCAGGCTCCGATGGCCGCAGCCCCTCCCCCCACCTCACTCCTGTTCACTGGCCGGCTTAAACCGGCCAGGGTGGAGGCCCTCGCCCGGGTCCGTTTCCCACTTGCCCGGCCCTAGGAAAGCCCAAAGATCCCCTTTTAGCACACAAACCCCGCATATCCACCTACACCCCAAAGAACTCTCATTTCGAGTGAAAGTCCCGTCCCGTCCCTTGTCCAAATATATACCACATTGGCTCCTTTAATCTCTACACCCGCGCGCAGTGATACAAAAAATAAGAAAATACTGTCATGAGGTTACATCGGCACATGGCCATTCCTCAATTTGTCAGTTCTGCCACAGTCCTTCTGCTTTCGCAAACTCCTCCGCTGCTTCCGCCGTTCCAAAATAAAAGTCCCTGAGCTTGTAAGTCACCCTCAGCTTCGCTGGATATACAATGCCGCACCGCACCTTGCTAATATACAGTGCCCTCTTCACCCGGTTGAAGGCAGCCCGCCTCCTTGCCAGCTCCACCGTAAAGTCCTGGTATAAATGTATACCAGCTCCAGCCCACTGCACCACCCGCTTCTGCTTAGCCCAGCTCAGGTCCTTCTCCTTCACCCTGTACCTACGGAAGCACAGAGTCACTGCCCTTGGCGGCTCACTCGCCTTTGGTACAGGCCTCCACGACCGATGAGCCCGATCCAGTTCATATCGGGAGGGATCCTCCCCCTCCCCCAATAATTTTGCCAGCATCGCGGCAAAGTACTCAGTCGGCTTCGGTCCTTCAACTCCTTCGGGCAGCCCCACAATCCTCAAATTCTGTCGCCTGGATCTGTTTTCCAGGTCTTCCATTTTTCCTCGCAGATCCTTGTTAGTATCCATCACCTTCCGCATCTCTTTCCCCATCGAGGCAAGTTGATCACCGTGCTGCAATAACGTCTCCTGCACTTCCTTCAGCGCCTCCCCTTGCTCTCGCACCTCCGCCACTGCGCTCGCCACCTCCGTCCTCACCGTGGAAACCGCCTCCTCCACCAGCACACTCAAAACCTCCCTCATCTCCTTCCTCACCGTCTCCATACATTTCGCAATCTGCGCCAACTGCTTTTCAAATTCCGCAGCCATCACCTTAGTAATTTCTTCAGCCGTAAGCAGTGCGGCCTTCCCTGGTGCTCCAGCCTCCGTTTTTCCTGGTGACCCCGCGGTGACCTTTCCACTCCCCGACGGACCTCCAGCTGTTTTTTTTCCGGCCGTTTTCTTGCTCACCCTCAACAATTTTCTTTGTTCCTTTTTTCCTCCTGTGTCTCCACTGTGCCTCATCATTGCCTTCTCCCTTCTACTGCCGCCTCCGCGGACTCTGGGACCAGGCTTAAAGCCCCGAAAATGCCATTGCTGACCGGGAGTCCTCCATTGTGCGGCCACCTCCTGCCCGCCGTCACCGGAAGTGCTACGTCTGCCAATTTTAACTGACTTTCATGTTTCATGGCCATTTTCTGAAGTTCAAACTCCCTCTCTTTATCTTTTTCCCTGATCTGTATCTCCCTTTCTTTTTCTTTTTGTTCTGCTAGGGCTATTCTTTCTTTTCTCCTTTCTTTTCTCTCCTTTTCTTTTTCCTCTCTCTCTCTCTTTTTCCTCACTCTCACTCACGTATTCAAGCCGCTTTAATTCTTTCTCATGTTCCATTTATTTAATTTGCAACTGAATTTTTTGCCATTTCCAATGAGTCAGACTCTATCTCAGGCAAATTTAAATGCTTAACTACTGCCATAATTAACTAATCTTTTTGCATTTTGTCAGATAATGTTAACTGCAATGTTTGTGCCAGACCCAACAGTCTGATTTTACTCTCTGAAAGTAAGATATCACGTGTTATCGTGTCCACCCCCAAAAACCTCTGAGCCTCTGAAAGGGCCATTGTCCACAACACACTCCCAACTTAAACTAAAATACCACACCGGAAAAGCAACAATCCTTCACTGTCTATAGGTTCACAAAAGACAATCCAATAGATAGACTTTTATACCCCTCGAGCCCCCAATTGTTATGGGAGTGGCGTTTTCAGAACCCCAAAATGTATCATGGAGTCCTCCCCCTTTAATGTATTTGTTGCTTTTCTGAGCACACGGCTTGTTCTCCAGGTATGATTCAGCAATTATGGACAAATGGTTTTTAAACACAAAACAATGTTTATTCCATGAACTCAACTGAACCTCTCAAATAAAAATTGGATCTCATAACACCCCTTACTTCAAAGATAACCCCGAAAATATTACAACACTAAATAATCCTTCAGTTATTCCTTTGAACATCCAAGAGTGACTTAACACCTTTAAACAGAAACACATCAGGTTAAAGGCTTTACTATTATGAGTTTAAATCACCCAAATGATCCAGAGATAGTCTTTCATGGCAGAGATCACAGCAGATCCAGCTCACTGCAAACACAGAAACACACCACAGCTCTTTTCAAACTGAAACTAAAAAACTGCAAAATGGCTGATCTAAAGCCCAGCTCCACCCACACTCTGACATCACTGCATTTCTTAAAGGTACATTGCTTAAACATCCATTTCTTAAAGGCACTCTCACGTGACAACTGGAAGGAGGTTTTTAGGGTAATCTCTAAAGTGGTGCACGTGAAACTGGACCCGGGCCCCCGGGAGGCCATAATCGGGGTGTCGGACCAGCCAGGGTTGGAAACTGGTGCGGAGGCAGATGTAGCCTTCGCCTTGTTGATAGCCCAAAGGCGGATCCTGATGGGTTAGAGAGCAACCTCTCCACCCTGTTCACGGGCGTGGCGGGGGTTTGTTGGAATTCATGACTCTTGAGAAGGTTCAGTTTGAACTGAGGGGAAGGATGGAGAGGTTCTACAATTCATGGGCATTATTCATTATGCACTTTCAAGAACTGGATAACATCGAACATTAGTTGGGGGGGGGGTGGTTGGGAGGGTTTGGGGGGAGGGGGACTGTGTGTGTTAATGGTGACTATGGGTGATTCCTGATTCCTTTTTGTCATTTATTTCTGTGAACATGCGGGCTAATGTTTGGGGTTTGGTGGGAGGATGGGATTGTTGTTATTGATAGGGGATTGACATATTCATTCCTGATTATTGTTTATTGTTGGTGGGTGTAAATTTGGGAGAAATTGTGAAAAAGGAGGAGAATAAAAATATTTTTTTTAAAAAGCATAACCATGCCAAAAATAGGGAATTATGGAGTGGCTGACTGATAATTATCTTTCTCCCTCATAGATGACCAAGAAAGGAGCCAGGTGTATGAGAGAAAAGAAGAACCATGATGTCCCCCAGTTTCAGCAATGACTCCCTGTGAGCTCTCCGCAAAGCTATAGATAACAGGCAGGAGGTACTCATACATGTCGATGGAGGGAGTAGACCTCTCAGCATGACCAGAGCAGCCTGGACAAAGGTTGCAGCAGACGCCAGTAGCATTGCCATCGGACGGAGAACTCGACTCAATTTCAAAAGAGGCTCAATGATCTTTTAAGATCTGCAAGGATGAGTAAGTCTCCACTGTGGTCATGAGCATACATCGAAGGTCATGGGAAGCCTCCATCTAATAACAATAATCTTTATTAATGTCACAAGTAGGCTTACATTAGCACTGCAGTGAAGTTACTGTGAAAAGCCCCTAGTAGCCACACTCCAGCGCCTGTTTAGGTATACTGAGGGAGTATCCAGAATGTCCAATTCACCTAACAAGCATGTCTTTCGGCACTTATGGGAGGACACTGGAGCACCCGGAGGAAACCTTTGCAGACACAGGAGAACGTACAGACTCCGCCCAGACAGTGACCCAAGCTAGGAATCGAACCTGGGTCCCTGGCACTGTGAAGCAACAGTGCTAACCACTGTGCTACCGTGCCGGCCAATGGGTAATGTCATGTATAATTTTTAGAAGTGCGTGGCAATATGTAGCACAAATGACACTGAACATGGCCCCGAGGGGTAGTTTTGTGTATTGGGGGGATGTGGGGGTGAGGTGCGGGAAGCGCACAGGCTATTGGCTACTAATTATTGTGCCGCCTGTGAATTTGTCACAGGGCATAAAAATCTTAAAGAATGAGTGTACCTGAGAATCTAAATCACCACATTGCCTCAATTTGAAGCAGGAGAATCCACACAGCCAGGAAGAGGAACAGGACAGGTGGCGGTGTTCCCAGCCTGACTATCCTGACTCTGCTGGAGGAGAAGCTTACAGCAAATGATTGGAGCCATTTAATTGGCAGAGGCGAGATTGGAGGTAGGTCTTGGGGTGGTGAGATTGCAAGGGACATTATCTACAGTTGAAAGAGAGAGGTGTTAAGAGAACTAAGGGGAGAATGCCTGATGCCTGGTATGCTGTTATGAATGATCCACTGATGGTTTCTACATGAATCAGGGAGGAAAGAGTGTCAGCTTCCTAAAAAATATTAAATGCTAACAAATAGTAATATCTCACTCTGCATGTCGTGCTTCTGTAGTTGTGTCTTTGTTTACAGCACAAAGCTTGAGAAAAGTTAAAACTTGCCTTTTCTTTTCTGTCTTCTGCACTGATGGACCATTGACTGCTGTGTCTATAAGCCCCCAGAACCCATACTAGTACCTTTGGAGGAAATGGTAGCCTTGAAGGATGCAGCTACATATCTTCTCCCTGCATCAAACATGAGTGCAGATGTTGTCTCCTTGGCAGGGATTAATATGTTGGAACAAGGAATCACAATCTGGTAATGGCATTTAACAATCACTCGCGCAGTGTGATGGAGCAGGCCTCTGGCAGTTGGAGGAATGTTCAAGGTGATCCAGAGACTGAGTCCCAGTCAGATGATGAGCCTCTGGAATAATCTGTCAGGCAGCAGATGTTTGGGATTTCATGTGAGGTGCTTGAAGATTTGGTGAAATCCAGAGGTGTTACATGTTCTGGAGCAGACTCTGGAGGTGACAATCTAGGCCATGAACACTGTGATAACCCACTCCTCAGAGAGCAATGTTTCCTCAATGGCTGGACTGGCAACTGCATTGAAGGGTCAGACCCAACAGATTGTAAAAGCAATTATGGGTATGTGCACTGACTTGCACTCAATGATCCTGGCTCTGTGCCCAGAGCCCCAAAGCCAGGGTGACAGGAGCCTGGGAGCCTGGACACAGCCAGCTGCTGATCCCTCTCAAGAAGGCAGGGAAACGCAATTGGTCCTCATGGTGAAGGTTGAGAAGTAGCTGCTGCTATTGGAAGCACCTCTCAGGCACTTCTGATGGGGGCAGCCCCTTCTCCAGCTTTCCACTATTGGCACAATTACCCTTGAATGCCATGGCGACAGAAGGGCTTGCTGTAATTGTGCAGGAGATTTCCTGGGGTCCTCAAGGCCTCACCCGCACAGAGCACGCTGGCCAAATCACCCAGAACAAGAAGATGCATCAACAGCCTCTCTCCACTACAGCTCAATGCAAGGGGGGAGCATCATACCACAGTACATGGATGAGATTGGGAAAAGTACGTACATATTGGTTCACATGGGTGTGTTTAGATTTTGTTCTCTTGACAAGGGCCCATTGGCTATATGTAAATAAACTACGTGTTTCACGGCCATCATGCAGAGTTCAAGTGCATTATTTCCAGTTTAAGAAAATGACAAAGAACAAAGAACAGTACAGCACAGAAACAGACCTTTTGGCCCTCCAAGCCTGTGCGGATCACGTGTCCTATCTAGACCAACCGCCTATACCCCTTCTATAATCCTTCTATGCCCTGCCTGTTCATGTGTCGATCCAGATAAGTCTTAAAGGTTGATCAAGTATCTGCCTCAACCACCTCACTTGGCAGTGCATTCCAGCCCACCACCGCCCTCTGTGTAAAAAAAGTACCCCGCACACACCTCCACTGAACCTATCCCCCCTCACCTTGAACTTGTGCCCCCTTATAATTGTCATATTCGCCCTGGGAAAAAGCCTCCAACTGTTAACCATATCTGTACCCGTCATAATTTTATAACCTTCTATCAGGTCGCCCCTTAGCCTCCGTCTCTCTAGGGAGAACAATCTCAGTTTATTCAATCTCTCCTCATTGCGAATACCCTCCATACCAGGCAACACCCTGGTAAACCTTTTCTGCACTCTCTCCAAAGCCTCCATGTCCTTCTGGTAGTGTGGTGACCAGAATTGGACACAGTATTCCAAATGTGGCCGAACCAACGTAACATAACTGTAACATAATTTGCGAGCTTTTATACTCGATACCCCGTCCGATGAAGGCAAGCATGCCATATGCATTCATTACCACCATTTCCACCTGTGCTGCCACTTTTAAGGAATTGTGGACCTGCACGTCTAGATCTCTCTGTGTGTCTATGCTCCTGATGGTTCTGCCATTTATTTTATAGCTCCTATCTGAATTGGATCTACCAAAATGCATTCCCTCGCATTTGTCCGGGTTAAATTCCATCTGCCATTTCTCCACCTAATTTTGCAGCCTATCTATAGCCTGCTGTATTCTCTGACAATCTTCATCACTATTCGCAACTCCTGCAATCTTTAAAAAATTTTTTTTAATAAGTATTTTATTGAAAATTTTTGGTCAACCAACACAGTACATTGTGCATCCTTTACACAATATTATACCAACACAAATAACAATGACCTATTTTATAAACAAAAAATGAATAAATAATAAATAACAAAAATGAAAACTAACCCTAATTGGCAACTGCCTTATCACAAGTAACACTCTCCAAAAATATAATTTAACAGTCCAATATATAATTATCTGTCGCAACGACCTATACATCTTATACAGTATATATTAACAACCCTGCGAGTCCTTCTGGTTCCTCCTCCCCCTCCCCCCCCCCTCCCCCCCACCCCCCCTCCCCCCCCCCTCCCCCCCCACCCCCCCTCCCCCCCACCCCCACCCCCCTCCCCCCCCAACCCCCCCTCCCCCCCCCCCCCCCCCCCCCCCCCCCCGATCCTGGGCTGCTGCTGCTGCCTTTTTTCCATTCCATCTATCTTTCTGCGAGGTATTCGACGAACGGTTGCCACCGCCTGGTGAACCCTTGAGCCGACCCCCTTAGAACGAACTTAATCCGCTCTAGCTTTATAAACCCTGCCATGTCATTTATCCAGGTCTCCACCCCCGGGGGTTTGGCTTCTTTCCACATTAACAATATCCTGCGCCGGGCTACTAGGGACGCAAAGGCCAAAACATCGGCCTCTCTCGCCTCTTGCACTCCCGGCTCTTGTGCAACCCCAAATATAGCCAACCCCCAGCTTGGTTCGACCTGGACCCCCACTACTTTTGAAAGCACCTTTGTCACCCCCATCCAAAACCCCTGTAGTGCCGGGCATGACCAAAACATATGGGTATGATTCACTGGGCTTCTCGAGCACCTCGCACACCTATCCTCCACCCCATAAAATGTACTGAGCCGTGCTCCAGTCATATGCGCCCTGTGTAATACCTTAAACTGAATCAGGCTTAGCCTGGCACACGAGGACGACGAGTTTACCCTGCTTAGGGCATCTGCCCACAGCCCCTCCTCGATCTCCTCCCCCAGCTCTTCTTCCCATTTCCCTTTTAGTTCATCTACCATAGTCTCCCCTTCGTCCCTCATTTCCCTATATATATCTGACACCTTACCATCCCCCACCCATGTCTTTGAGATCACTCTGTCCTGCACCTCTTGTGTCGGGAGCTGCGGGAATTCCCTCACCTGTTGCCTCGCAAAAGCCCTCAGTTGCATATACCTGAATGCATTCCCTTGGGGCAACCCATATTTCTCGGTCAGCGCTCCCAGACTCGCGAACTTCCCATCCACAAACAGATCTTTCAGTTGCGTTATTCCTGCTCTTTGCCACATTCCATATTCCCCATCCATTCCCCCCGGGGCAAACCTATGGTTGTTTCTTATCGGGGACCCCCCCAAGGCTCCAGTCTTTCCCCTATGCCGTCTCCACTGTCCCCAAATCTTCAGTGTAGCCACCACCACCGGGCTTGTGGTGTAGTTCCTCGGTGTGAACGGCAATGGGGCTGTCACCATAGCCTGTAGGCTAGTCCCCCTACAGGACGCCCTCTCTAATCTCTTCCACGCCGCTCCCTCCTCCTCTCCCATCCACTTGCTCACCATTGAAATATTAGGCTCGGTAGTGCCAGCACCCCCTATCCCTGCTACGCTGTAAGAATCCCTTCTTCACTCTCGGGGTCTTCCCGGCCCACACAAAACCCATGATGCTCTTTTCAATCCTTTAAAAAAAAGCCTTCGTGATCACCACCGGGAGGCACTGAAACACAAAGAGGAATCTCGGGAGGACCACCATCTTAACCGCCTGCACCCTCCCTGCCAGTGACAGGGATACCATATCCCATCTCTTGAAATCCTCCTCCATTTGTTCCACCAACCGCGTTAAATTTAACCTATGCAATGTGCCCCAATTCTTGGCTATCTGGATCCCCAGGTAACGAAAGTCCCTTGTTACCTTCCTCAACGGTAGGTCCTCTATTTCTCTACTCTGCTCCCCTGGATGCACCACAAACAACTCACTTTTCCCCATGTTCAATTTATACCATGAAAAATCCCCAAACTCCCCAAGTATCCGCATTATTTCTGGCACCCCCTCCGCCGGGTCTGCCACGTATAGTAGCAAATCGTCCGCATACAAAGATACCCGGTGCTCTTCTCCTCCTGTAAGTACTCCCCTCCACTTCTTGGAACCCCTCAACGCTATCGCCAGGGGCTCAATCGCCAGTGCAAACAATAATGGGGACAGAGGGCATCCCTGCCTTGTCCCTCTATGGAGCCGAAAATATGCAGATCCCCGTCCATTCGTGACCACGCTCGCCATCGGGGCCCTATACAACAGCTGCACCCATCTAACATACCCCTCTCCAAAACCAAATCTCCTCAACACCTCCCACAAACAATCCCACTCCACTCTATCAAATGCTTTCTCGGCATCCATCGCCACTACTATCTCCGTTTCCCCCTCTGGTGGGGCCATCATCATTACCCCTAACAGCCTCCGTATATTCGTGTTCAGCTGTCTCCCCTTCACAAACCCAGTTTGGTCCTCGTGGACCACCCCCGGGACACATTCCTCTATTCTCATTGCCATTACCTTGGCCAGGATCTTGGCATCTACATTTAGGAGGGAAATAGGTCTATAGGACCCGCATTGTAGCGGGTCCTTTTCCTTCTTTAAGAGAAGCGATATCGTTGCTTCAGACATAGTCGGGGGCAGTTGTCCCCTTTCCTTTGCCTCATTAAAGGTCCTCGTCAATACCGGGGCGAGCAAGTCCACATATTTTCTATAGAATTCGACTGGGAATCCATCAGGTCCCGGGGCCTTTCCCGCCTGCATGCTCCTAATTCCTTTCACCACTTCTTCTACCTCGATCTGTGCTCCCAGTCCCACCCTTTCCTGCACTTCCACATTGGGAAATTCCAGCCGATCCAAGAAGCCCATCATTCTCTCCCTCCCATCCGGGGGTTGAGCTTCATATAATTTTTTATAAAATGTCTTGAACACTCCATTCACTCTCTCCGCTCCCCGCTCCATCTCTCCTTCCTCATCCCTCACTCCCCCTATTTCCCTCGCTGCTCCCCTTTTCCTCAATTGGTGTGCCAGCAACCTGCTCGCCTTCTCCCCATATTCGTACTGTACACCCTGTGCCTTCCTCCATTGTGCCTCTGCAGTGCCCGTAGTCAGCAAGTCAAATTCTACATGTAGCCTTTGCCTTTCCCTGTACAGTCCCTCCTCCGGTGCTTCCGCATATTGTCTGTCCACCCTCAAAAGTTCTTGCAGCAACCGCTCCCGTTCCTTACTCTCCTGCTTCCCTTTATGTGCCCTTATTGATATCAGCTCCCCTCTAACCACCGCCTTCAACGCCTCCCAGACCACTCCCACCTGGACCTCCCCATTATCATTGAGTTCCAAGTACTTTTCAATGCACCTACTCACCCTTAGACACCCCCCCTCATCTGCCATTAGTCCCATGTCCATTCTCCAGGGTGGGCGCCCTCCTGTTTCCTCCCCTATCTCCACGTCTACCCAGTGTGGAGCGTGATCCGAAATGGCTATAGCCGTATACTCCGTTCCCCTCACCTTCGGGATCAACGCCCTTCCCAGCACAAGTCTATTCGTGAGTAGACTTTATGGACATAGGAGAAAAACGAGAACTCCTTACTCCTAGGTCTGCTAAATCTCCACGGGTCTACACCTCCCATCTGCTCCATAAAATCTTTAAGTACCTTGGCTGCTGCCGGCCTCTTTCCAGTCCTGGACTTCGACCTATCCAGCCCTGGTTCCAACACCGTATTAAAATCTCCCCCCATTATCAGCTTTCCCATCTCTAGGTCCGGAATGCGTCCTAGCATCCGCCTCATAAAATTGTCATCATCCCAGTTCGGGGCATATGCGTTTACCAAAACCACCGTCTCCCCCTGTAGTTTGCCACTCACCATCACATATCTGCCCCTGTTATCCGCCACTATAGTCTTTGCCTCGAACATTACCCGCTTCCCCACTAATATAGCCACACCCCTGTTTTTCGCTTCTAGCCCCGAATGGAACACCTGCCCCACCCATCCTTTGCGTAGCCTAACCTGGTCTATCAGTTTCAGGTGCGTTTCCTGTAACATAACCACATCTGCCTTAAGTTTCTTAAGGTGTGCGAGTACCCGTGCCCTCTTTATCGGCCCGTTCAGCCCTCTCACGTTCCACGTGATCAGCCGGGTTGGGGGGCTTCCTTCCCCCCCCTCTTGTCGATTAGCCATCCCCTTTTTCCAGCTCCTCACCCGGTTCCCACGCAGCTGTATCTCCCCCAGGCGGTGCCCCCCCGCCCATCCCCTCCCATACCAGCTCCCCCCTCTCCCCAGCAGCAGCAACCCAGTAATTCCCCCCTCCCACCCCCCCGCTAGATCCCCCGCTAGCGTAATTACTCCCCCCATGTTGCTCCCAGAAGTCAGCAAACTCTGGCCGACCTCGGCTTCCCCCGTGACCTCGGCTCGCACCGTGCGACGCCCCCTCCTTCCTGCTTCTCTATATCCATGATTATCATAGCGCGGGAACCAAGCCCGCGCTTCTCCCTTGGCCCCCAATGGCCAACGCCCCATCTCCTCCACCTCCCCTCCTCCCCCCATCACCACCTGTGGAAGAGAGAAAAGTTACCACATCGCAGGATTAGTACATAAAACTCCTCTTTCCCCCCTTTTTAACCCCCCTCTTCGCCCCCCACATTCGCCCCACCACTTTGTTCAAACGTTCTTTTTAATAACCCGCTCATTCCAGTTTTTCTTCCACAATAAAAGTCCACGCTTCATCCGCCGTCTCAAAGTAGTGGTGCCTCCCTCGATATGTAACCCACAGTCTTGCCGGTTACAGCATTCCAAATTTTATCTTCTTTTTATGAAGCACCGCCTTGGCCCGATTAAAGCTCGCCCTCCTTCTCGCCACCTCCGCACTCCAGCCTTGATAAACGCGGATCACCGCGTTCTCCCATTTACTGTTCCAAGTTTTCTTTGCCCATCTAAGGACCATTTCTCTATCCTTAAAACGGAGGAATCTCACCACTATGGCTCTGGGAATTTCTCCTGCTCTCGGTCCTCGCGCCATCACTCGGTATGCTCCCTCCACCTCCAACGGACCCGCCGGGGCCTCCGCTCCCATTAACGAGTGCAACATCGTGCTCACATATGCCCCGACGTCCGCTCCCTCCGCACCTTCAGGAAGACCAAGAATCCTCAGGTTGTTCCTCCTTGCGTTGTTCTCCAGTTCCTCCAACCTTTCCACACATCGTTTCTGATGTGCCTCCTGCGTCTCCGTCTTCACCACCAGGCCCTGTATGTCGTCCTCATTCTCGGCTGCCTTTGCCTTCACGACCCGAAGCTCCCGCTCCTGGGTCTTTTGTTCCTCCTTTAGCCCTTCGATCGCCTGTAGTATCGGGGCCAACAGCTCTTTCTTCATTTCCTTTTTGAGCTCTTCCACACAGCATTTCAAGAACTCTTGTTGTTCAGGGCCCCATGTTAAACTGCCACCTTCCGACGCCATCTTGGTTTTTGCTTGCCTTCCTTACCACTGTTCTAAAGGATCCACTGCAATCCGGCCACTTTCTCCTCCTTTTTTCATCCGTATCCAGGGGGGATTCCCTTCTGGTTTACCGCACAGTGGTTTTAGCCGTCAAAATTGCCGTTGGGGCTCCTATCAAGAGCCCAAAAGTCCGTTTCACCGGGAGCTGCCGAAACGTGCAACTCAGCTGGTCATCGCCGCACCCGGAAGTCAACTCCTGCAATCTTAGTATCATCCGCAAACTTGATAATCAGACCAGCTACGTTTTCTTCCAAGTCATTTATATATATTACAAACAGCAGAGGTCCCAGAACCGATCCCTGCGGAACACCACTAGTTACAGCCCTCCATTCGGAAAAACACCATTCCACTGCTACCCTCTGTCTTCTATGGCCAAGCCAGTTCTGAATCCATCTAGCTAGTTCACCCCTGACCCCGTGTGATTTAATCTTTTGCACCAGCCTGCGAGACAAAGAAATGTACAGCACAGGAACAGGCCCTCCGGCCCTCCAAGCCCGTGCCGACCATGCTGCCCGACTAAACTACAATCTTCTACACTTCCTGGGTCCGTATCCCTCTATTCCCATCCTATTCATGTATTTGTCAAGATGCCCCTTAAATGTCACTATCGTCCCTGCTTCCACCACCTCCTCCGGTAGCGAGTTCCAGGCACCCACTACCCTCTGCATAAAAAACTTGCCTCGTACATCTACTCTAAACCTTGCCCCTCTCACCTTAAACCTATGCCCCCTAGTAATTGACCCCTCTACCCTGGGGAAAAGCCTCTGACTATCCACTCTGTCTATGTCCCTCAAAATTTTGTAGACCTCTATCAGGTCTCCCCTCAACCTCCTTCGTTCCAGTGAGAACAAACCGAGTTTATTCAACCGCTCCTCATAGCTAATGCCCTCCATACCAGGCAACATTCTGGTAAATCTCTTCTGCACCCTCTCTAAAGCCTCCACATCCTTCTGGTAGTGTGGCGACCAGAATTGAACACTATACTCCAAGTGTGGCCTAACTAAGGTTCTATACAGCTGCAACATGACTTGCCAATTCTTATACTCAATGCCCCGGCCAATGAAGGTAAGCATGCCGTATGCCTTCTTGACTACCTTCTCCACCTGTGTTGCCCCTTTCAGTGACCTGTGGACCTGTACTCCTAGATCTCTTTGACTTTCAATACTCTTGAGGGTTCTACCATTCACTGTATATTCCCTACCTGCATTAGACCTTCCAAAATGCATTACCTCACATTTGTCCGGATTAAACTCCATCTGCCATCTCTCCGCCCAAGTCTCCAAACAATCTAAATCCTGCTGTATCCTCTGACAGTCCTCATCGCTATCCGCAATTCCACCAACCTTTGTGTCGTCTGCAAACTTACTAATCAGACCAGTTACATTTTCCTCCAAATCATTTATATATACTACAAACAGCAAAGGTCCCAGCACTGATCCCTGTGGAACACCACTGGTCACAGCCCTCCAATTAGAAAAGCATTCTTCCATTGCTACTCTCTGCCTTCTATGACCTAGCCAGTTCTGTATCCACCTTGCCAGCTCTCCCCTGATCCCGTGTGACTTCACCTTTTGTACTAGTCTACCATGAGGGACCTTGTCAAAGGCCTTACTGAAGTCCATATAGACAACATCCACTGCCCTACCTGCATCCATCATCTTAGTGACCTCCTCGAAAAACTCTATCAAGTTAGTGAGACACGACCTCCCCTTCACAAAACCATGCTGCCTCTCACTAATACGTCCATTTGCTTCCAAATGGGAGTAGATCCTGTCTCGAAGAATTCTCTCCAGTAATTTCCCTACCACTGAAGTAAGGCTCACCGGCCTGTAGTTCCCTGGATTATCCTTGCTACCCTTCTTAAACAGAGGAACAACATTGGCTATTCTCCAGTCCTCCGGGACATCCCCTGAAGACAGTGAGGATCCAAAGATTTCTGTCAAGGCCTCAGCAATTTCCTCTCCAGCCTCCTTCAGTATTCTGGGGTAGATCCCATCAGGCCCTGGGGACTTATCTACCTTAATATTTTTTAAGACACCCAACACCTCGTCTTTTAGGATCTCAATGTGACCCAGGCTATCTACACACCCTATGAGGGACCTTGTCAAATGCTTTACTAAAGCTCATGTAGACAACATCCACAGCCCTTCCCTTGTCAATCATTTTTGTCACCTCTTCAAAAACTCAATTAAATTAGTGAGACATGACCTCCATCATACAAAACCATGCTCTCTGTCGCTAATAAGACCATTCACTTCCAAATGTGCATAGATCCTATCTCTGAGAATCTTTTCCAACAATTTCACTATCACTGACGTCAAGCTCACTGGCCTATAATTACCCGGGCTATCCTTGCTACCCATCTTAAATAACAGGACAATATTTGCTATCCTCTAATCCTCTGGGATCTCACCTGTGGCCAACGAAGAAACAAAGATTTCTGTTAGAGGCCCAGTGATTTCATCTCTTGTCTCCCTCAGTAAGCTGGAATAGATGCCATCTGGCCCAGGAGATTTGTCTACTTTTATGTTTTTTAACACACCTGACACATCCTCCCTCGTAATAACGACCTGTTCTAAAGTATTTACATATCCTTCTGAGACACCACCAATCAATGTGTCCCTCTCCTTTGTGAATACCGATGCAAAATACTCATTAAGGATCTCACCTACTTCCTTTGGTTCTACGTGTAATTTGCCTCCTTTGTCCTTGAGTGGACCAACTCTTTTTCGAGCTACCCTCTTGTTCCTAATATGCGTATAAAATGCCTTGGGATTCTCCTTAATCCTGTCTGCTAAGGACATTTTGTGACTCCTTTTCCCCCTCCTAACTCTCTGCTTGAGCTCTTTTCTACTTTCCTTGCATTCTTTGAATGCTTCATCTGTTTTTAGTTGCCTAGCCCTCACGTATGCATTCTTTTTCTTTTTGACTAGACTCGCAATTTCCCTGGTCATCCACAGTTCCTGAATCCTGCCTTTTCTGTCCTCCCTTCTTATCGGCACATGCCTGTCCTGCACTCCCATCAACTGCACCTTAAAGGTCTCCCACATGCCGAATGTGGATTTACCCTCAAACAGCCTCTCCCAAACAACAGCCTCCAAATCCAGCCTAATCTGGTTGTAGTTAGCCTTCCCCCAATTTAGCACCTTAACCCTAGGGCAACACTCGCCTTTTCCACAAGTATCCAGAAAGCTTATGGAATTGTGGTCACTGCTCGCCACATGTTCCCCAACTGCAACCTTGATGACCAGGCCGGGCTTATTCCCTAGTACTTGGTCCAGTATAGCCCCCTCTCTAGTCGGACTATCCACATATTGTTCCAAAAAGCCTTCCTGGACACACTTAACAAATTCCTCACCATCCAGACCCTTAGCCCAAAGGGATTTCCAGTCAATATGAGAAAAAATAAAGTCTCCCACTACAACAACCCGATTATTTCTACATCTATCCAGAATCTGCTTACATATTTGTTCTTCACCTTCCCGTGGGCTGTTGGGAGGCCTGTAGTACACCCCCATCATAGTGACTGCCGCCTTCCTGGTTCTGAGTTCTACCCACAGTGCTTCGTTACTTGATTCTTCCAAGGTGTCCTCCCTCTGAACAGCTGTAATATGTTCTCTAACCAGTAGTGCAACTCCCCCACCTCTTTTACCTCCCCCTGTCTCGCCTAAAATACCTATATCTCGCAATATTTAGCTGCCAGTCCTGTCCCTTAGCCAAGTCTCCATTATTGCAACCACATCCAAGTTCCTCACATGAATCAAGGCTCTAAGTTCACCTGTCTTACCTGTTATACTCCATGCATTGAAGCAGATACACTCCAGCCCTCCTGACAGGATCTGTGGTTCATGCAGAATATTGCGTGAAGGTGTGTCAAGTTGCAACATTGATTAATAGATTGCTACGATGATTGTGCTGACTTTTGGAATGAGTTTTCAGTGGAAATAGGATGAGAGAAATGCTCCTGGACTACAGGCAGTTCAGAGGCCTCGGCTGCATGACCTACTGGAACTGTAGAATACAGGATTAATGTGGGACTGAGCCCACACAGTGATGTAAGGGAACATATGATCCACACCTAGGGGTCAGTGTAATGTTGGACAGAGCCGTGTGCACAAGCAGGGAGATAGCTCCAAGTTTGAACCCTTTACTGTATAAACGTGCATAGTTCTTGTAGTTAACAAATACATACAGTATGTAAGGCTACATAGACTTCATTAACACCTACCAAATTGTATCCAACGCCCTACAACATGGTGGCAGCGAATGGAAAAAAACAAAACCTCACTAAAAATGCAGAGAAAACACTGAAACCCTGCAAGACTAAAGAAATATTCGAAGAAGCTTTCCTTGGTAGAAGTTCTGTTTTGCACATTCTACTGTTTTGGAGGGAAGTTATTATAAATACTTCCTTGTATTACGGTAGTGGACTAAAATTCTAAATTATTTCCTTTCCTGTAAATTGCTTTGAGACAACCAAAGACTTTGAAAGATGCAAGATAAATATATATCTTTCTTTCTAGTACTTGCGGATTTTATAGCTCTGTTATTCAGAATTGTCAAAATAATCAGTTGAGGTGTGTGGTGACTGTCTCTTTAAGAACAACACAGCAGAAAAGGGTCTCTGGGCTTGGGGGAGCAATTGGAACTTAAGAGTCGGGAATCACCCTGGAGGTGCAGCCCTCTTAGGCAGAGGTAAGGATGCACTTTCAGAGACTCCATTAATGACCACAAAAAGGGTTTATTAATACGAATTGTTCAGCAGCCACATGGCTGCAGCTAGCTCTCAACATTGTGGGTGAAATGTATATGTCCAGAAAGTACTTGATAGATTCTCCTTGAAAGGAGCACAGAAAGTAAAAACTTCAAAATAAACTAGGAACTTCTGAACATCAAGAAGAATCAGCAAAAAGAATTAACGCTCTAGAGAAGACATTAGAACATAGAACATATAGTGCAGAAGGAGGCCATTCGGCCCATCGAGTCTGCACCGACCCACTTAAGCCCTCACTTCCACTCTATCCCCATAACCAAATAACCCCTCCTAACCTTTTTGGACACTGAGGGCAATTTAGCATGGCCAATCCACCAAACCTATACGTCTTTGGACTGTGGGAAGAAACCGGAGCACCCGGAGGAAACCCACGCAGTCACGGGGAAAACGTGTCGACTCCGCACAGACAGTGACCCAGCGGGGAATCGAACCTGGGACCCTGGTGCTGTGAAGTGTAGCCATCTGGGATGGCCACTTACAACAAGAAACATGGACGTTCGCAAACCATAACGGGAAATATGGACAATGTAAGATTCAGGCAGGCACAGAGCCTGAATGTATATTTGTGAGCAAAGAATCCAGACAGCCTCAAAACCCCCAACCGATTAGCATTTTGATGGCTCATCTCCATAAGACAAAGGACTGATACTTGAGTAACCGATGCAGTCCCAGATATTTCGGCGCCACTCCCGGTACTCAGGAAGCGTAAACAACAGGGTCAATGAACGCTTAAGACACACGCAGCCATCAAGGCACCTGCCCCTTTATTGGCTCAGATCGAACACAGTGATCAAGAATTACCCAATTAGTGGGGTCCAAACCGAAGGACCGCCCAAAAGAGCGCAAAAACCCCCAAGGATAAAGAGAGACACTGCCATGTGTTCGATGTCTCTTGGACCTGGCGTTCCAGCAACGTCTACTTCCAATTGCAGCACCACCAGAAGTAAGTTCGAGTTCAACGCCTGCTACCAGACGGATGAGCCCAGCTGAGCAGCAGTTACTTCTCCAGACCCAGTAGATCCAGATTCGAACAACGGCCACTGTTCCTCTGACCTAAGCCGGGTGCCTGAAGTTAAGTACACGTTGTCATAGTTGATAGGTGTAGTTTAACTAGTAGTGTTTATGTTGCATGATTAATCTTGTGTGTAAATAAAGTACCCTTGATCTTGAACTAACTAACTGGTGTTTGGCTCTTTGATTGATATCCAGTTGAACCTTGTGGTGGTATCATTTGATACCTGGTGACTCTGAGCAATATAATATCGATATCTAAAGAAAGAAGGGCAACCTTATTGATTGCCATATTTATAGCAGGTAAAAAAGGCAACAGAAGCCACAGTGCTAGCCACTTGTGCTACCATGCTGCCCAACGACAAGATGAAGTGACTGACAACAAACTTGAAAAGAAAGTTGCAAACGTTAACCAAATGAAATTAGGAAGGTCCGTGTGGAGTTTCCACATTCTCCCCGTGTCTGCGTGGGTTTCACCCCCACAACACAAAGATGTGCAGGTTAGGTGGATTGGCCACGCTAAATTGCCCCGGAATTGGAAAAAAATAATTGGGTACTCTAAATAAATAAAAAAATTAAGAAGAAGGAGAAATTGATGAGTCAATGTAGAATAAGCTGAACTCCATGAAAAAGCAACTAGAAAATAACAAGTCCAGTGAAGAATTGAATTGGGAGAAAAAGAGCTTGAAGAAGAGAAGCTTGGCAATGAGAAATTAACTGAAGAGGTAAAGACATTGAAATTGACAGTAGAATCAGCAGTTTAGAAAGATAAAGAAACTGAGGTTACGTGCCAGAACAAGATTGCTGAAATGGTCACGTGAATGCAAAAGCACAGGTACAAATTTGATAAAATGGTGAATGAAAAAGATACTGAGTTGGAACTTCGCAGTGTCAGGCCATTCATTGAATACTTCCTTGTCACATTATTCCTTCCAAAGTGTATCACTTCACACTTTACAGGGTTAAATTCCACCTGCCACTTCTGCCCATTTGACCATCCCGGCTATATCTTCCTGTAACCCAAGACATTCAACCTCACTGTTAACCACTCGGCCAATCTGTGTGTCACCCGCAAACTTACTGATCCTATCCCACCCCCCCTCTCCCTCCCTCCACACACACACACAAACCAAGCATCAAGATCAAACAGTGTCACTCGACTAATCAGAATCTGAATATTATCAGCCTTTTAATCATCAAGATCTGACGAAGTCAGACTCAATTTATTGTAAAGAGAATATCAGAGAATTTTGAACATTAATGAAAAATGCACCAAAATGGAGAGAAACCATACATGAATTCTGTGTGTGGACGAGGCCTCAACCGACCAGCTGACCTGTCAAAACACAAATACAATTGCAACAGGGAGAAGCTGGGGTTGTGGTTTCAAGTCCCAGCTTGATCACCATAATGAACATAAAAAGTGGTGTTTTCTAAATTAAATATGTGATTTGGTTTTATTTAGTTCTATGCACCTAATTGTTCAGTTCCAAATCAACACCCTAAAATGTTTCAATTCAGGCAAGACCCACCATAACACAAGATAGGACTCTGAAATTGCAAATAATACCAAAGTTTATTTTTTAGAAAAGGAAAAGAGTATGCCTATCAAAATACACAACAGGCTTTTACAACTTCAGTTAGGTGATCAATCCACGTTCTCAAGTTCCCTCACTGACAGCAATTTCCCCAAAATACTGCCCCAGGGAGCACTCAGTGCGTCTTGCTGTAAGTCTTACAACTCGTCTCTCTCTCTCTCTCTCTCTCTCTTTCTCTCGTCACTAATTAGCAAAGATGGGCCTTAAAATGTTCATTACCCTTGAATTAGCATGACCTCATTTCAAATCAAGTCAGTTGTAATTAGCCAATTGATAAATTGTTGTTGCTGGATTAAATTTATTGGATTTAACCATTTGTTCACATTTCCCCATGGAGTGGAACAATGAGACTGTTCATGATGTTTCCCTTATCTGAATTTGTATAAATCTCTAGTCAATACCCTGCACCTACCACAGATGGCTAAGGACAATATGGAGATGTTTGCCCATGGGTGGCTGGCTGCTGCTTTTCCCACAAAGTAGCAAATTAATATTTTAAAACTTTTATATATTAGTATATTTCCAGTCTTCAGACCTACTTGATTAATTACCTAGTCTTCAGTCATAACATAATTGAGGCAGGCTGCTTATTCAAATCATCTGTTTCTGTCAGGTTCCTAATTATACCATAATTCTTGTTCAATGTTTGTGAGTGTTTGTTAAGTACAGGATACAAAATGGTGTGTTGACCATGTTAGCTTTACTACAGTGAATGTAAAATGTTCTAAAAAGGGGACAAGTTAAATTAAAATATACTGCCCAGGCCTACTTTCTCTTTCACATTTCTTTCATGGTGATGTTTGATCCATTCCCCACAATTTTGAGTCAGGTTCTGATCCTCCCAAATACCTTTGCACACACAACAAAGAGCTGTAAATACGAGCACTCTGTTGCATTTTAACATTCAAGCAAAGTGATGAGTGAACAAAAGCCAGTGAGCTGGTGTAAGGTTGGCTGGCTCACATAGACAATGGACATTGCTAGATACATCTCAAAAGGTTTGTGATACCATTATCAATTTCACTTTGTAAAGATGCACTTTCAGAGACTCCATTAATGAACACAAAAAAGATTTACTGTTAAGAATTGTTCAGCAGCCATATGGTTGCAGTTAGATCCCTACATGTCTCCTGCCTTAGAGGTCTCCACCCCTTGGGGTGATTCCTCACTGTGCATCCCAATTGGTCCCCCAAGCCAGGTGACCCTTTTCTGCTGTGTTGTCCTTAAAGAGACAATCACCACATCCCTTCCCCATTAATTCCTTTATGCAATCTTCAATAACTAATTTATTCAGTCCTACATTCTAACTAAACATGACATACCATGAGACTTGTATGGAACTTGGCACCCATGTTGCTGCTGCAATGACCATCAGATCCGGAGAACTTATCCATGGCTGAGTGGCATTCGTCAGCGAGCAAGTCATCGCTTCTTGTCAAGGATGTGTCATGGTGCTCTATTTGTCCAATGAGGAACTCATCTCCTGAGTAATCATCGTCAATGAACAAATCTTTTGTTATGGATTTGTCATTGTGCTCTTCTCTTTGGGTGTTGCAAACTGTATGTTTCAGGGCGCTTCGGCGGTAACCTTTAACTGTGGGCGGAGGCTCGGTCGTCATTTTGTCATTCAAGGAAAAAAATCTGTGGTTTGTAGCTTTAAATTTCTTATTTGCAATTTCCGGGCATTTCCCTTTTAAGTGGACGTGGTCCATGTCCTCTGACATCATGATGCCCGTGACATAACACGTAGGAATCGACTGCGCATGCGCAGTCTGAGTTTCCTGTACTGTGTGCTCTTTTCGCAAGTGTATTTTGCCATTTTGTTTCTCTGTTTGAGAGGAGCGCATGTGCGTACTGGCTGGAATGCTCTCGTTCAAGATGGCTGCCAAGCAAAAAGTACTGCTGCATCAAGTGAGATCCTATCTCTGCCTCGTGGTAAGTTTTGGTGCTGTTTTTTTCTTTGGATAAATTGAAGGTACTGATTTGTTTTCTGTTCATGCACTATGCACTGTTTAATCGCGATTTCTAGAGTTAGATACTGTTGTTGTGAAAGTTTTTTCGTTAAATTTTTATCAGATAGTCCATAAATTAATTGATCTATTACCATAGCATCTTTGAGATCAGCATAATTACAGCCTTGTGCTAGTACCTGGAGGTCTGCAATAAAATCAGTGATTGACTCTCCGAATCTCTGGCACCTATTACGAAATTTAAGTCTTTCCAGCGTCTCACCAGACTGATTTCTACAGTATTGTTCAAATTTTGCGATAATTACTTTAAATTTAGTTTTGTCTTCACCTTCCAAGAAATTGAATGAATTATATATCTCCTTGGCCTGGTTCCCTGCCGCAGATAAGAGGTAGGCTATTTTTTTAGAATCTGGCGTAGTGGTTATGTCCTTAATTTCCAGAAATAGATTAAAGTGTTGAAGGAAAATTTTCTAATTATACTGGAGATTACCAGAGGTTCTGAGGGGTTCTGGAGCTGGAAGTGAGTCCACCTTACTGTTTTTTTCTTGCCCAAGAGGTCCGACTGCTGCGATGCCTTCCGTGGTCGAATATCTATCCGAATGTTTTCTTTTTCTTGTCTGTCGAACCTAATCTAGCTAGTTTCTGTTTTTGTCGTTAAGGCCAACACTCCTTGGTACCACGTTGTGTTACCTGCGTGGTCGATAACACATGTTACTCAATCCTTGGTTGATGTGAGAGGTCCTCTGAATCTTGTTGAAGAAGACTCGAACTCGTCCAGTAACAACAAAGATTTATTGAGTAACTATAACTATTAATGCATGAGTTCTTTACTTAACATGGAAACTAGAAATTGGTTAACAAGATTTAACAATAATAACTAAACGTAACTCCACTAACTATCTATGTGATTCTGATGTTACCCTGTTCACAGTGCACCCACAAGAGAGAGAGACCCCGTGTGGCTGCTTTTTTATACCCTTGTTGGTCCAGCCCTCTAGTGATCATGTGGTGCTGCTATTTACCTATTAACCCCATGTGTGCATGCACCTACAGAGATCACTACAGGATAGGCTTGGGTTGTTTTTATGGAGCAGAGAAGACTGAGAGGCGACCTGATCCAGGTGTACAAAATTATGAGGGGCTTTATGGGGTGGATAGGGAGCAGCTGTTCCCCTTAGTTAAAGGGTTAGTTACGAGGGGACACAAGTTCAAGGTGAGGGGCAGGAGGTTTAAGGTGGATTTGAGGAAAAACCTTTTTACCCAAAGGGTGGCGACTGTCTGGAATGCACTGTCTGGCAGAGTGGTAGAGATGGGTTGTCTCACATCCTTTAAAAAGTACCTGGATGAGCACTTAGCATGTCATATCATTCAAAACTATGGGCCAAGTGCTGACAAATGGGATTAGGGAGACAGGTCAGGTGAGGTGTTTTTCATGCGTTGGAGCAGATTCGATGGGCCAAAGGGCCTCTTCTGTACTATATTATTCTGTGATTCTGTGGTTTAAGTCTCCTGTCTATAAATCCCCCACTTGGAACCTTGCTGCACATGGGTCACAACCACCTGCATCCAGTTCCAGCTCACAATGCCACAACTTGAGTTTGCTCTCTAGGTAGCTCTTTCTTGTGCATTTTTCTCCCAGTCTGTGGTGGGCATTTTGAAGTTATCTCAGAGTTGGGCACCTTGTCCTCCCATTTGATGCCCATGATACACCAAATGCATCTCACGTGGAACCTGTCCAACAGGTTAATCTGTCTAGAGTAGGTAGTCCATGGCCGGGACTTTCCTGCCCTGTTGTGGTGTGTCCTGTCGTGGGAGATTCTGCAGACCTGCCAAAAGTCCCTTGACATTCAGTGGGATCGGATGATCCCGGTGATTGGTGAGCCTGTAAAACCCCACCCCATGTCACACAGACATAGGAGGATAAGTATTCCCACAGCTTTGTACACAGCACATTTTGTGATACGTTTGATACCTTCATAGTCTCTTGGGTAAATGGGCAAATGATGAGCTTGCTCTGACAATTTTATTTACCACCTTACTGTCAAAGTGGACATTTCTGGAGATTGTGTTTCCAAAATTGGTGACGTTACCTACAACTTTCAGGGGTGTGTCATTGATAATTTTGGTATGTAATATAATAATCTTTATTGTCACAAGTAGGCTTATATTAACACTGCAAAGAAGTTACTGTGAAAGGCCCCTAGTCGCCATATTCTGGCGCCTGTTTGGGTACAGAGGGAGAATTCAGAATGTCCAAATGACCTAACCGCACATCTTTCGGGACTTGTGGGACGAAACCGGAGCATCCGGAGAAAATCCACGCATATACAGGGAGAACGTGCAGACTGCGAACAAACAGTGACCCAAGCCGGGAATCGAACCTAGGACCCTGGCGCTGTGAAGCAACAGTGCTAACCACTTTGCAGCCGACACGGACTTAAATTCTTTGGGGCACACACATCCACCTCTCAGTGTTGGGTCCCTTCATTGGCCAGTGCCATGCACTGCATATTTCATTGTAAGTCCACCCCTGGCTGAGAGTTAATAATTGACTCTGGTGAATCTTTCACCCACCTCTTTTCTTTCAAAATCTGAAACTTCTCCTCTGAAAAGTAGTGACAAAAACTGTTATCAGCGCAGCCAGATGTGGCTGGATAAGGCTAGCCAATCTGTTGACTGTTTCCTTACTAACTGTTTTCTCCGATGTGTGTGAGCAGCGTGGGGAACATGTAGCAGTTTTGGTTTTGTACTTGCACTTGCCAAACTTTCAATAACCTTTGGAAAGGATCTATTTCTTCACAGTGCCAAAAACAATCATCATCCTTTCCTGCAATTTGAGGTTCAGTTTGTTGAGAATTGAAAAGATGTTTTCAAGGTAAGACACAAGTTAGCATCCAAGTTATCACCACCAAATGAATCAGTCAGAGGGGACAATTTCTCAAGGAACAAAGCATGGCTTTCACACCTCAGTTCATAAACTCTGCCAGGCACCCAACCTCTTGACAGTCATTGTACCTCTGTGTGGGACAATAAATGTGTGTGCTCGGCCCCGATTTTGGAACACAGCCTTGAAAATCCTGGTATTGGTTGCACTGCTTTGACGACTTTGACTATTCCTTTCAACACCACTTCAGGATCAGATGGAATTCCTTTTGATGTCAATGCCTCATGGTGCATAATGCAATGATTCAAAACAATATCCTAAGCAGCTCCCTCCTTAATCCTTATTATAACTCAGCTGTTTTTCCCAGTCATGTTGTCTGCCCTCTCGCTTGTGATTCCTCTGCAATGAACAGTTGAGCCCTTACTTTCCAGCCATATAACTATTCAATGCTTCAAAGATATGTGTGCCAGTTGTGCTGGTTGGTAATGTCAGGCAGCATAGCAAATCTTCAACAAGTTAATTGTCAAACATCTTTAATGTAAATCAGCAAGGTTGCACAATCAAACATCTATTTTCATCCAGTTATTTTGAGAACTTCTGTGCTGGCTTTAAACAAGAAATAAGCTATACCTGTAAATTCTTAGCAATATCACAAACTCAGTGAGTCAATGTGTTATCACTAAATGGGATGCACTTCAGATTTTCAGCTGACCTCTCACCTAAGGCCATGTGAGCCATTACTAATGCTGGAGGGAGAATTAATCTCGCTGCTACATGGGCCGTTTTCTCTTTAGCTATATGGTAAGCTACCATGCAAGAGGCTAATTGTGCTTTGTCATTCAATGTTGCATTTCTGCTAAAGACTTCAGTTCACGCTGCATCCGTTGAAAAAAAATCAAGAGGTTGTTCTCCAGCTCTCCAAGCTTCAGATGCCTTTGCAGTTTTGAGGGGTTTTAATTTCCATTTGCTAGTACTTCCCAGCATATAACACACATGGGCTTTGCGTTCTGATTTGTTCTGGCACGATTAACAAAACCATACTTCAAGAAATCATCTTCTTCCTAATTTAAGTGTCTTTTTTGTATACTGTTCACCAGAGGCCCTGGAGCTCTGTACACTAACAGAACTAACACTCGCACTGCTCTGTCCTGCTGTAGACTCTCCAAAACAGCTCTCTCCAGCAGATTCTGATGTGCAATCCTGACCAATAGGTACACTGCCTATTTGTGTCTCTGGCTGTCTCTTTCCTGAAACAAAATGATCTATGTTCACAGTCCTCTTGCTTGTTTTGCTATAAAATGAAAGACACTCGCCTCTGTGATTTCGCGCCAAAAATACTCGGTGCTCGGTGCCAAGTGTACATGCAGGGCGTGCTGACCTGCTCACTGTTGCCTCTTATGGTCAGAAGACTGCATGGCTGATTACACAGCATTTCTCATTATAAATGCAATCAGCAGCTGATGGGCGCAGTGAGAAGAAATTCTTCTTTCTGGAACACAACCCTTCCAACATCTGCCTGCGTGTCATGACCCGCACTTTGAAAAACCCTGCTGTAGTGAGTGGGTGAATACTAAAGGAGCGCATTTTTGGGGATATAACAGGATGTGCATGAACGTGTCTGTAAGGTGCAGACACAAGAAACATCTACTGTGAGTTAATAACAGTGGAAGTGGATTGTGCTTGCACTGATGAACTTCAGAGATGTCCAAAGTCCAAAGATGTGCAAGTTAGGTGGATTGGCTATGCTAAATTGCCCCTTAGTGTCCAAAATGTTAGGTGGGGTTACAGGGATAGGGTGGGGGAGTGGTCCTAGGTAGGGTGTTCTTTCAGAAGGTCGATGCAGACTCAATGTGCTGAATGGCCTCATTCTGCACTGTAGTGTAGTGATTCTATGTCCACAAAGCTGGGCGATAATGCCATTTCCTCCGCCATGTCCATGAAGGAACCTTTTTTGTGTTTCAAAAAGGGTGGTTGGAGATAGGCATTCTACCTCTCATGTGGACCCTAGCCTGCACACTACCCTAACTTGGTTAGGCCTGTCAACCAATGCAGTTATCGGGATGTGGCCACTGTCATGCACAAGCACCTGCTTGGAGCCACAGGTGGGTGAGTATCAAAGACCAAGTACAGTTATCCATCCACCTATGGGGCAGGGTGTGGCTGCCTCCTACTAAAGGGCTACCTCTGACACAAACACCTTGTATCTATGTAATATTAAACCTACAATTAAAACAGAAATGCAGAATTCTGATTTTACATCCTAACAGAGCTGTTACAGTCTGCAGCCACGTCAGTGGGGATGCAATTGATTACATGTAGAAAGTTTTAAAATAAATAATTGAAACTGCCCAATTCAATTTTTTTCCAATTAAGGGGCAATTTAGCATGGCCAATCCACCTACCCTTTACATCTTTGGGTTGTGGGGGTGAGGCCTGTGCAGACACAGGGAGAATGTGCAAACTCCACACGGACAGTGACCCGGGTTCGGATTGAACCTGGGTCCTCGGTGACGTGAGACAGCAGTGCTAACCACTGTGCCACCTTGCCGCCCCCCCCCCCTTGTACTAGCTTTTAATTTATGCTGAGAAAATAAAAGTAAGGCAGGCAGGTATTTTCCTGGGCCAGTGGTAGAATACAGCTGACAAGTTTTTAAAAATTAATTCATAGGCTGTGAGCATCACTGGCTGGGCCAGTATTTGTTGGCCATTCCTAGTTACCAGCGAAGGTGGTGGTGAGCTGCTTCCTTGAACTACTGCAGTCCCTGGAGTGTAAGTGCACCCAGAGTGTTGTTAGGGAGGGAATTCCAGGATTTTGACCCAGCGACAGTAAAGGAACAGCGATATATTTCCAAGTTAGTTTGGTGAGATACTTCGAGGGGAACCTCCAGGTGGTGTTTCTATGTATGAGCACTTGGTACATCAAACGATATGAGGCTATCGGCCAAGTGCTGGCAATTGGGATTAGGTAGGTAGGTCATGGGTTTTTCATGTGTCGGTGCAGACCCAATGGACCTCTCCTCATTGCATTTTCTGTGATTCTCCTTCTAGATGGTAGGGGCCGTGGGTTTTGAAGGTGCAGTCTAAGGAACCTTGGTGAGGTCTTGCAGTGCACCTTGTAGATGGTACACACGGCTGCCACTGTTTACCGGTGGTGGAGAGATTTAATGTTTGTGGAAGGGATAGCAATCAAGCATGTCTCCGAGTCCTGGATGGTGTTGAGCTTCTTGAGTGTTGTTGAGCTGCACTCATCCAGGCAAGTGGAGAGTATTCCATTATAATAGACTTGTGCTTTGTAGATGGTGGAGAAGATTTTGAGTAGTCAGAGAGTTATTTGCCACAGGATTTCTAGCCTTTGACCTGCTCTTGTAGCCGTGGTATTTATAGGCTAGTCCAGTTTAGTTTCTGGTCAATGGAAACCCCCATGATGTTGATAGTGGGTGATTCAGCAATGGTAAAGCCATTGAATGTCAAGGGGCAACGATTAGATTATGTCTTGTTGTAGATGGTCAAAGCCTGGCACTATGTGGCATGGATGTTACTTGCCAGCATAAACTTGGATATTACTCAGATCTTGCTGCATTTGCACGTGGACTGCTTCAATATCTGAGGAATCACAAATGGTGAACATTATGCAACCATCAATGAACATCCTTACATCTGACCTTATGGTGGAAGATCATTCATGAAGCAATTGAAGAGAGTTTGGCCTAGGACACTTACCGAGAAACTTCTGCAGTGATGTCCTGGAGCTGAGATGATTGACCTCCAACAACCATCTGACTGCAACCAGCAGGGTGTTTCCCCCAATTCCCATTTAATTCAGCTTTGCTAGGGTGCCTTGATGTAAAGGGCAGTCACTCTTATCTCAGGAGTTCAGCTCCTTTGCCCATGTTTCAACCATGGCTGTAATGATGTCAGGATCAGAGTGACCTGGCTGAACACAAACTGAGTACCCATGAGCAAGATTATTGCTGTGGTAGGTTATGTTATGTTACTACCATCCATTGTTTTGGGAATTAACACTGGTTTGGTGAACAAATCAAGCCAAGATGCCCAAGTTCTGAATTTGTGAATAGCATCATTGATTTGAGGTAATGTAGAAAGAGAGCAAAATAAGACACATCCACATTTAGTTGTGATTTGAATTCCCTATGATTTCCAAGCACATGAAGCAGGATATGACATTTTAATCCTGGACAGAAAGACCAAGGAGAAAAGAGTGAACAAATAAGGCATACAGCAGGTTGCTCATTGGATTTCAGAATTTTGTAAGCATTTACAAACATTTGAAAACAGTTACCATTGACCTTTTCTTTGAAAGAAGCTATCTCGATGAAAAGTGGATAAAGTTTAAAAAGTAACTTCTACACAACGACAGCAACAAGCAATTTACTGGCTTGGAGAAAAAATGTTTTAGAAGTTAGGGTTCATCTCATTTAAGTGGGACAAAATTATGTGAACCAGCATAGCGTGTTCTTTATTTGTATTATGTAAAGATAGGCACCACTGATTGAATTAAGTAGTTCAGCCATATTATTCAGCCTGTTCACATTCATGGGAAATAAAGCAGATTAACACTTTGCACCTGGCTATGTCTCATCAAAGGTGGACCATGTAAACACTTGCGGTAGAAGGATTATATGTGGACACAAATATTCAATTTAGACTGAAAGAGTATATTATTGCTACATACCCAAGTAATGGTGTAAGTAGACACAGGATATATAAGTGAACTCCTATGAAAGATAAACATTCAAGACCACTTCCCAGCATGGTCAAACACACCAAACCTCAAGATGGTAGCTTATAGTTGAACTAAATTTATAACAATACTCCAGATCTGTACTCATGTTAGATCCAATAAATTTCATTCACTGCCAAGGGAGTAGAGTGTGTCCATCAAAGGGCCAGAGGGAGCTGGCAGGCCAGTGTGCATGAATTATGCTTGTTAATGTTATTAGAAGTTGATCCAGCAATCTAATTTGGAGCATGCAATGAACTCTCATGGTGTGTTAAGATTCTGGAGTTCCTAGAATCAAGTTCAATCATGGTAAGTGCAGCAAGGCTGCTAAAGAAGAGAATGCCCCATTAGAACTCTACAAATCATATCAGTCTATTATCTGCTATTTTCACATTGCAAAGTAAAAGATTCCAAACAGAATAAAGGGAATACTTTTAGTAGGTGGTGTCACAGTGTTGCAACTTCCCACGAGCAGTGTAACTAGTTTCAAATAAAACCAAACTCAATGCTACGCTGTACCAGTTGGAAACTTCATTTTCAATGTCATTCATTTTTTGCTTCCAGACCCTAGTTAACTCTCCCCGTTAAAACTTTAATGGCAGTGTCTAGAAGTTTACTGGTACACCTCTGATATTGCTAGGCAAAATGGCATATGCTACCAACAACTTCACTGACATTGTATTTATACAAGTTCAGAGCATAACATATCCATACTATAAACAAAAAGGGTAGAGTGTGAAACACATTGTAACAAAAGTTAAATAGTTGGAAAGGAGAAGAGCAATAGGTGAATAAGCAATATAACGCAGTAGGTGACTTAGGACAGCACTCTCATATGATCTGATATTTAAACAATAAAATGCAGTTCCATTTCAGGTTAAAAGAAAAATAAATATGTTAAAACAGCACTTTTCATGAACACTGGACATCTCAAAGCACTTAGACAATAAAGCACTTTTTGAAGTGTGATTTTGTGGTAATGGAGGAAACTTGGTAGTTAATTTGCACTCAAACAGAAATGTGCACTAACATAAATGTGATAATGACTGGATCTTGTTTCCGGTGATATTGATTGAGAGATAAATATTGGCTAGGACACCAGTGGATAACTTATTTCTCTTCAAAATAGTACCATGGGATTGTTTACATCTACCCAAACAAATAGATGGGGCCTCAATTTAATGTTTCATCTGAAGGACACCTCAGACAGTGGTGCAATGGATATTAAACCTTGATTTTTTTGCTCTAGCCCCTGAAAACAACTGCAATTATAGAGTGCCTTTGGACATCTCATTTCAACTCCAACATTGAGAGATGCCTTGAAGCTAAACTTCTGTCTCTTTACCTTTTACCCTTTTAAAGCCCTCCTTACAATTCACCTGTTTTGACCAAACGTCTTGACAACAACTTGCATTTAGAGTGCCTCTAATATGGAAAAAAAAACATTGGGGTGTTTCAAAGTGCAATAAAAAAAAAACATGGCTGCTGAAGATATTAGGCTGGGTAACTAGACGTTTGGTCAAAACAGGTGAGCTGTAAGGAGGGCTTTAAAAAGGTAAATAATAAAGAGATAGAGAGGTTTAGTTTACTATCATTGCTACCAATGTTGGAGTTGAAGGGGAGCCCAAAAGGTTAGATTCCAAGGAAGAGAGATAGATGGAGCTAGTGGAGATTACAGAGATAAGAAACTGAGGCCAAGAGAGGAGTTGCACCTAAGAAATGAGAATTTAAGGGCGGCACGGTAGTGCAGTGGTTAGCACTGCTGCCTTACGGTGCGGAGGACCTGGGTTCGACCCTGGCCCCATGTCACTGTCCGCGTGGAGTTTGCACATTCTCCCCGTGGCTGTGTGGGTCTCACCCCCACAACCCAAATATGTGCGGGGTAGGTGGATTGGCCGCACTGAAATTGACCCTTAATTGGAAAAAAATAATTGGGTACTCTAAATTTATTTACAAAAATGAGAATTTGAGGCATTATAGGCTGGAGCTCTCAGATAGGTCAGTTTTAGGGGCAGGCAAGTTAATGGTGAATGGGACGTTGACCAGATCAGAGCATTGGAGCAATTGAACCTGGAGGTGAAGATACAACGACAGTTTCAGCAGAAAGCAGAGTTGGGGACCATTAGAGATGGTTGTTGGCAGTTTTCTGATAAGAGTTGAAAGTTTAGCACAGGCTGAATAGAATTCATGGGATTGCAAACAATGTGGATTAATCTGGGACTGGAGCCAGTGATGGATGATACAGAAGTAATTACAAGAGCAAAAAATTATTACTTTTGTCCCCAAGTAGAAAATGCTGGAAAATCTCAGCAGGTCTGGCAGCATCTGTAGGGAGAGTAAAGAGATCACATTTTGAGTCCAGATGACCCTTTGTCATCTGGACTAAAAATATTAACTCTATTCTCTCCCTATTGATGCTGCCAGACCTGCTGAGATTTCCAGCATTTTCTCTTTGGTTTCAAATTCCAGCATCCGCAGTAATTTGCTTTTATTACTTTTATAACAGCCCTACTACTGTTTAGCTATAAGAAACTGGTGTTTATCCGAAATCGGATGCCGTACCAGCCGTCTGACAATAGAGGTAATGTTGAGGTATGTGGTAGAGCTGGGTGTTATCAGCATATTTGTTGAAGGTGTAGCCACCTAAATTGGCCAACTCCCGATTTAAAATGGCGAACGGCAAAGGCTGATGGGAAAGTCAGCCAACATAGACAGACACCAGCAGCTGCAGGTTTGCTGTGTATTTACCTCTGCAAAGGCCAGACAACATCGATACCAGCGACCATCACCATAACAATGTAGCAGCCATCTACATACTGATGAGCAATCCCCGGGAACAATAAGTAACATTTTGGACACACAAAGCAAAGCCAGACTCCTGGGCGCCAGCAGGAGCCAACACAAAGGAGGTGAACGAGCACCTCAAGACCATCCATCAATCAGGGAACCGCTCCAGTATTGGAGAAAATTGAACCAAGCGATTGGGACAAAATCCAATCACTTGGGACCAGGTACAGTGTCCGCCCCGAAAGGCGGGAAGCCCCTGGGGACTACAAGAGTTGAGCCCCAAGTTCAAATCGCTCTCTTCACCTCTTCTTCCTGCCCGGGTCACCCAGCAACACGAACCAACATTGACCGTGACCGGTGCAGTGATCATCGACTGAAGTAAGTCTTAATTCAACGCTCGCTACGGGATAGGCACTCCTAGCTACCAATCCGTACCAACTTCGAATCTCGCAGACTCAGAACCCGAACAAAAGGCCATTTGTTCCCCTGACCTGGTGGGCCAGTCCTAAGTTAAGTATAGGCCTGTTAGTTATAGAAGTAGCTTAGACGTAGAATTTGTGCATGAGTAGCGATTACGGTGCATAATAAATGTGCTTTGATTTAATCTTACTAATTGGTGTACTGGGTTATTGATCATTACTCGGACTTGAACCTCATGGCGGAATCATAAAGATACCTGGCGACTCGAGAGCAAAGGTAATAAAACAGAGCAATTGAACCAAGGAGAAAATCAGCAACAAAGGTGATGTGGATTATGTTGTCAAAGATTAGGTGAGGAATACAAGGGAATCATGGATAGAACGGCTATTGATGGAGATGAAGTTCTCATAAGGGTAATCGACCTGAAACTTTTACTGCTTCCCTACATTGCTGCCCAACCTGCTGAGTATTTCCAGCATTTTCTGTTTTTATTTCAGATTTCCAGTATTTGCAGTATTTTGTTTTTCCATTGATGGAGATGCTCTGGCTATCATTAGCCAGGCAAGAGCAGAGCCAAACAATAGCAGTACCACCAAGGAAAACTGTCGAGATTTTAGTTGTGATAAGAAAAATAGGTTTCCAGTAGGAACATTTATGAATAGCTTTCTCTCCATTCCTTGTAGTCTTTGATTCAAATGCATTCAGGGATATTGTTCCAAAAACATCCTCTATTCACATCTCTTTAAAGTAGACAATGGATCCAAGGTCAAAATGCAAAATCAAATTATTCAAGACAATTATTAGAATAGTAAAACTTTTATTACGGCTGTGAGAAAGGCAAATGTGAAATTCTGAGACTCCAGAAGAGGGCTACATCATTTTAGGCATACAATTACAAAGAGTGATGGTGAATTCCTAGAATACAAAATGAAATTGGCAAACGGCTCCCACACAAGTGTGTTGGTTTCTTAAACAATGCATACAAATCCTGGGAAATTGAAATCCTCAAATCATTTGTATAGTCATCTGTACATACATCTGCACATACACCAGGGACTGCAGCACAGATGTGACAGCCACAGCATCGCTAGAGGGAGCATCAGAGACGGGTATAAAGGGTTGAGCCCAAGGCAGGATCCGCCTCTTTTAGAAGCACAGAGCTAGTGAGCAGCAGCACACAGGGATAGCTTAGCATAGGCAGTTTACCTTAGTTTCACTGGTGATACCTTTTGACTGTTTTACATCTAGTTGAGCTCTGGAAGCAGAACGAACCCTTTAGATAAAGTGTTTGTGTTAATTATAAGTCTACAGTCGTTATTCAGAATTAGAGAATAACATAATTTGCACGGACTTTTTATTCACTATAGACCTACCTTTAAAGTCAATCTGATTTGTACACGAAATGTACCAGATCAGATCATATTTCAAGGCTGCCTCACATGTGCTTGGTGGAGAGTTTGTAGAAACTGATATGAAGTAAGCTTTTGTTCTGTTGGATACAGGTGGCAATACCGAATCTGGAACCTGGTCTTTTAATGAGTGACAGTTGCATCAGACCAAAAGATTTTGTGAAATAGTGGGTGAAGGATATGGAATGAGTATGTTTTTTTTCCTTACTTATTAACAGCCCACTAATTGAAATGGCTGGGCACTTGATTCTAGTTCAAATTTGAATGGTGTTTGCAACAGACATATTAAAGTATTTGTTGGGTTCATTAAGCTTCACAGGGCTGGCCCCTTAAACAAGACTGATTAAAATTTATAGATGACACAGTGTTCATTTCATGTTTATTTTCATTAAAAAAAAAAATCAATATTGACATTGGGGTGAATTCTCCGCCGGCAGGATTCTCTGCTCTGCTGGCAGTGCATCCCCGCCCATGTGTTTTCCAGCGGCGTGGGGTGGCCACAATGGGAAATCCCACTGGCTGGTGGTGGGAATGGAGAATTCTGCTGCCACCGCTGGCATGTTGCCGAGGAACATGCAGCTGGGGAGTCGGAGAATTAACCCCAATGTCAATATTAATATTTTTTTTAAATGAAAAAAAAAACATGAACACTGTGTCATCTATAAATTTTAATCAGTCTTGTTTAAGGGGCCAGCCCTGTGAAGCTTAATGAACCCAACAAATACTTTAATATGTCTGTTGCAAACACCATTCAAAATTTGAACTAGAATCAAGTGCCCAGCCATTTCAATTAGTGGGCTGTTAATAAGTAAGGAAAAAAAACATTCTCATTCCATATCCTTCACCCACTATTTCACAAAATCTTTTGGTCTGCTGCAACTGTCACTCATTAAAAGACCAGGTTCCAGATTCGGTGTTGCCACCTGTATCCAACAGAACAAAAGCTTACTTCATATCAGTTTCTACAAACTCTCCACCAAGCACATGTGAGGCAGCCTTGAAATATGATCTGATCTGGTACATTTCGTGTACAAATCAGATTGACTTTAAAGGTAGGTCTATAGTGAATAAAAAGTCCGTGCAAATTATGTTATTCTCTAATTCTGAATAACGACTGTAGACTTATAGTTAACACAAACACTTTATCCAAAGGGTTCGTTGGAGGATTTCGAGGAAAATGTAACTGGTCTGATTAGTAAGTTTGCAGACGACACAAAGGTTGGTGGAATTGCGGATAGTGATGAGGACTGTCAGAGGATACAGCAGGATTTAGATTGTTTGGAGACTTGGGCGGAGAGACGGCAGATGGAGTTTAATCCGGACAAATGTGAGGTAATGCATTTTGGAAGGTCTAATGCAGGTAGGGAATATACAGTGAATGTAGAACCCTCAAGAGTATTGAAAGTCAAAGAGATCTAGGAGTACAGGTCCACAGGTCACTGAAAGGGGCAACACAGGTGGAGAAGGTAGTCAAGAAGGCATACGGCATGCTTGCCTTCATTGGCCGGGGCATTGAGTATAAGAATTGGCAAGTCATGTTGCAGCTGTATAGAACTTTAGTTAGGCCACACTTGGAGTATAGTGTTCAATTCTGGTCGCCACACTACCAGAAGGATGTGGAGGCTTTAGAGAGGGTGCAGAAGAGATTTACCAGAATGTTGCCTGGTATGGAGGGCTTTAGCTATGAGGAGCGGTTGAATAAACTTGGTTTGTTCTCACTGGAACGAAGGAGGTTGAGGGGCGACCTGATAGAGGTCTACAAAATTATGAGGGGCATAGACAGAGTGGATAGTCAGAGGCTTTTCCCCGGGGTAGAGGGGTCAATTACTAGGGGGCATAGGTTTAAGGTGAGAGGGGCAAGGTTTAGAGTAGATGTACGAGGCAAGTTTTTTACGCAGAGGGTAGTGGGTGCCTGGAACTCGCTACCGGAGGAGGTGGTGAAGCAGGGACGATAGTGACATTTAAGGGGCATCTTGACAAATCCATGAATAGGATGGGAATAGAGGGATACGGACCCAGGAAGTGTAGAAGATTGTAGTTTAGTCCGGCAGCATGGTCGGCACGGGCTTGGAGGGCCGAAGGGCCTGTTCCTGTGCTGTACATTTCTTTGTTCTTTGTTTTTAGTTATACCTCAGTACATTTACACATCAATATGGTTTCTGATGCAGACCATTTCTAACTGCATCCTACCAGTTTTTAATTTCAAAAATTAATCACAGAATATGTTTGATGAAAAGCAGATCTTATAGGGACACTACAATTAACTTGTCTAGGCTAGGCTGGGATGGGAGAAAAAGGGTACACAGTGGCAACTGCCTACGTGCACCCCTGCTCAGGTGGAATTTCACATTGGCCCTAAACCTAGAGCACCCCCTTTAGGAGCCAATGCCCCACAGCCTGACCTGCCTCGCAGATGGCCTTAGTAACCTTTCGTACTGCATGGAGTGGTTTCCTGTATGGGCTGCTACTGCACGCCCTTCACTTCTTACCCTCACCCGGAGATGACTTGACTGAAAACACCAACCCAAAACGTGAGTAAGCGGGTTGATTAATGTCCCGCAGTATCCACCGGACACGGAAATCCGGAACGGTGCCAGTGGATCCAGCATGCTCCCTCTCCAGTGATACCTGGCCACGAATGTAGCCGCGGCAGAGAGTCAGACAGTCTGGTCTGACGACACCCTCAGTCGATGACAAGTTTGGCCAGGAGCAGGTTCATGAGGAGGTCCTCCTTCCCGGCCCGCCTCTGCACTCAATGCCTGAAGATCAGGAGCATGGGACTGAATGCAAACAAAACTGCAACAAATGATTTTTAAAATAACTAAAAAGGGGAGTGCATTTGGCCCATTGCGTCTGCACCGACTCTCCGATAACGCACCACACCTAGGCCCACTCCCCCGTAAGTCCATAACCCACCTAACATTTGAGCACTAAGGGATAATTTACCACGGCCAATCCACCTAACTTGCACATCTTTGGACTTTGGGAGGAAACCAGAGCACCCGGAGGAAACCCACGCAGACACGGGGAGTGTGCCCAAACTCCACACAAACAGTTACCCTAGGCTGGAATTTGAACCCAGGTCCCTGGCACTGTGTGGCAGAAATGCTAACCAATGTGCCACCACTCCGCCTTAAATTTTGTAGCAGAAACAGGGTGACCTGGAAGATGAAAACTCAGTTTCTCTTGCCACAGATAAAGACTCCAGGCTGCTGAATCAATGCAGAGGATAGACAAGTCGGGAACACAATAGGCATCCATCTCACTCCTACAGTCCAGAATCCCTACAGGTGTTGGGCCCATCGAGTCGGCACCGACCCTCTGAAAGAGCACCCCACCTAGGCCCACTATACAGAGTTACAGATGGAGAGAACTGCATACAGCTTCTGACTGGAGAGAGAGAGAGGGAGGGATGGGAGTAAGAAACAACCAGCTAGAATGCATCTTGTCATTATAACTATTGACCCGACTGGAAGGTATACTTACATGTTGACATCTGATGAAAATCGGGTTCAGTCTAGGTTGTGATTCAATAACTAGTTAACAGCATTCAGCCTCCAACAATTCTACAGGGTTGTTTGTACTGGTGGGACCATCGTCCAACCATGGTCATTGCCTTCTACAGGGGAAGGGAAAAAACTATGCAAGAGTGGGATGGGGGTGTTAGTAGGGAAATTAAAATGCAAAATTCCCATAACCAAAGAGTTTTTAATTGCAGATTTAATTTCACACAAATATATCTAAATGGATCAATCAATGAAGTTATGTATAAATACAAAAATACATTTATGCAAAGTGAACAAGCTCAGAAGTAAACAATAAAATGAGCTCAAATCTGGTGTAAATCCATTTCATACACATTCTGCAATCAATGTACATAAATTAGTGTTAACAGCCGCCAAAATCTATGGAAACAAACAATAAGATAAAGGTTGAACTGACAAACAAATCCAAGTTATTTCATATTGGTCCAGCAGCCAGTCTAAACAGACATCAACAGGATGTGTTAAATGTGTTACCATGAAATTTACAGAAGTGGGCATAAATATCTATAAATCAAACAGTCTAAGTTTCAGACAAAGACTTTCAATAAATCTATAAAGAAATGTTTATTTCCATTTCTGCAGAACCTAACTTTGTCGAATTTGCTTTTATCTAATTTCTGTATGTGGGTACAGTGTCCCAAAGCCACCTTGGACCGAATCCATGCCGGATTTAAGTCCTTGCTGATTTTCGGAGAGAAAAAAAATCTGAACCTTAATTTAGTTAATTGGTTTGAAGAAATAACATTTGAAAATAAATTAAATAATAAGGTAAATAAGGCTGATTCGCAGGCTCAGGTTGGGTGAGGTCAAGGGTCACTTGGGCCATGGAAAGGACCAGCATGGAAGCGGATAACTAGCCTGGTGCACCACCATGCCAATGCAGCACCGAGCCGAATTGTCCTGGTGAGTTATTTTACTCATTTAATAACAATTAAAAGTGATACATGGCAGCTAATAAAAATGTTCAGTTTTCAGGCAACCCTAGTTTCCAGATAGCCAAACTTGAGACTGTACCTGTAATAGCTCACTTTTAAATACTCATCACATTGTAGTTCTCTTCCGTATTGGTAATAATCCACAGCTTGTACAAGTTAAACTTTTTGAATCTTATAAAAATGCATCTACAGTTTAAGGCCAAGGCAGTACCTTGGTGTAATTACTGTAACAAGATTATTATTGGCAACACTTAAAATGTTAACATATTCAAGTGTGATAAATGTAGGATTTTAGATATATTGGATAATAAATATTTGGTGACGGTTAGAAGCCTCGGTTTGAGTGTGTTTGACTGCTGCAGTCACGTTTTAAAAAGAATCTTGGTTTGAAAGATAACAAAGCTTTTAGCAGCCAGAGGTGCAATTAGACATCGTAAATAGCTTGGGCCAATGCAATTTTGTTTTGATTAAGAGGATTCCTTGGGGAGTTAATTAATTTTCAACTTGGTGAGATGTAATTGCTGGGTGGAGCCAAGGCATCAGGAATTTCTGATTCTGGCTGATGCTGAGGCAAAGCAGCTTGTTCTCACTGTAAGTTAGTTAAAAGAGATTAACTGTATTTGAAGCAGTGCAAACTTGTCTGAGGACAAGGGGGAGCTGAAACAAGCCAGTTGAAAACAGCTTTTGAAGACATCCAGCCAGAGCTTCTGCAGGGGTTTGGACCAGAGTCAGATCTGTTCTGTAAAGCAGTGTCAAAAGATCTCTTTCTCAGAGAATAACTCTATAAAGCCAATGGCCATTGGCACTTAGGGTGGATTGCGAGTTGGGATGGTCTATTTTCTTCTTGTTTAAGTGGAAATAAAGATAGCAAGTAACGTTATTGTATTCACTGTGTTGAGTAGTATTTTTTATGGGATAACTGTAAGCTATTTGTGGATGTGATGTTAAAGATTTTAGTACTGTGTTAGTAATAAAGTTTTGTTTTAAAATGCCATATCCCCATTTCTTCACGCAATCACTCCTGGAGCATTTCCTCAGTCTTACAAAATAAAATATGGGGTTCACTCTAATATCCTAGCCACTGCTGGAGTCTGGTCAGGGATCATGATACAAGAAAATGACAGATGATAAAAAAATTAAACCAGAATTACACAAAAGCGATGACCCAAATCATTTCATCTTCAAACTCTTAGCCACTGTGGTTCCAATTAAATGGTTTTAAACTTTTAAAAATGACAGGTTCAAGCAAATCAATCAACTAGTTGCAGATATAATGATGTAAACTTCAGAGAAAATGCTAATGATTTGTTTCTTCAAATATTAAAAAAAATAAGTTTGCATAAAAGATGTTCTCAAGGCAACTTCTGCCAGTCTCAACTTTTTGATCAGTTAAATCTCATAAGACATCATGGGGAGACAAACTATATTGCACACATTAAAATTTACAGTACATTAGTGTGTTGGGAGAATCTGTCAAGTGCAGGAACACTTATAAAGTGCCTCAACTTACAGGTCAATTTTCAGCTCCAAAACACCTCACAGATTGTAGGTTTAGGGTGTGCACAATCTTGTTCATTGGTTGAACACTTCATTAGTAAAATATGATGCATAAAAATATGTAGAATATTTGGTCACTTTTTAAAAATAATTGATGTTGGTACGGATTAAGTTGCCAACAGATGGATGATCACATTATGGAAACTAACATCAATTTCACCCAAACCCATTGTGAAACACAAACATACTCTCTCTCAATTCATAGCAATTGGTGTTTGAATCTTCTCTGACATTGTATGATTCAAGTTCTCTGGTTGAGTTTTAGCTTTGTCCTTTGAATTTTTCTCACCTGTGTCATTAGCAGCAGAGATGTCATTTTTTTCAACCTGCTTAGCCGTGCGATTTGGATTGTCCCCCTCTTGAACAGCTTGCTGTGCTGATCCATCACCTGCTTTAGTCTGATCAGTCCCTTTGAACATTTCCTGCTGCTGCAATATATTGTCCACTTCAATCTCTAGTTCCAGCTGCTCCTCATCGGTCTCCATTTCCAACTGATGCATTAACTCCTCCAGTTTATCAGCTTTGCGTAACTCATTCTGCTGGATTATGGTGCACAGATGCTCAGTTAGCTGCTCCTTCAATTCAGTCTTCTTGTACAGATCCAGTTTTGCTGCAACGTATTCCACTTCGGCCTTATCATACCTCTTTCTGAGGGCAAGGAAAGATCGCACAATGAGCAAGTTGAAATTTGTTCACTGTTAAGGCTGCATGCACAAATATCACTCCAAGTCATTAACATAGTTGCAAAGTGATGTAAAACGCAACACAATTCTGAACTTTTCTTTCCAAGAACTCTTTCTGTCCTTGCTCCTCAGGTCATACCAAAATGTAACTAAGTCGTAGGGAACCAGTTTACAACTCACCAGTTGTATCATTATCAGCTGTTTGGAGATTCACAACAATGGTCTGATAACTTATCATTCATTTTTTTCTCCCAACCAACACCGTTGCCCATTCCTTCAGCTGGTATACCAATGTGTAGCTTTCACTTTTGCTATATCCTAAGTAGGGGGAATGCCTAATTTTCATTTACTCTTCTGCGCTCTTCAGTGATAAGGTGAGTCCCAAAACTCATAAAACATGTGCAATAGCTGGTAATGTTTTCTTAAATCCTTCCAATGAACACAGCTTTTTGAAATTTAAAAATAACTTGGTACAAACTATTAGGCCCAACATAAACTTAAGACAGGATCCTATTTCCGAACATAGATATCCTGAGCTGTTATTTCTAACACAAACTACTGTAATCTAATGTGTGTGCAACAACTGTGGTAATTAAAACAAAAGGAAGTTGCATTGTACTTGAGTTTCAAGCCCAAGCTTGAGCTCGTTTGCAGAATCTGTTCCCTCCACATCAAAATGTCCTCAAATCAACAAGGTTGTGAATCTTGTGAGTTTGAAATGCTGCCAATACAAATTCAGTAGAACTGAATTGATATCTCGGCTGCCAATATAACTAGTTTGAGAGAAAACCTTGTCTATTAACTAACCACTTTGACCATCTACTTTAGGTGAGGTATGCCTTTTTAAAATACACATCCTGCTTGGTGTAGTATAGATCGTGAACAAGCAGTGACAATATTCTTCTAACTCAATCAAGCATTACAACCCCATCATTCAGTGCCACTACAATATTATTTTATAATAAGGCTCTGAAGATCCCAATTTATTTGTTGAATAATATATAGCTTCGATTGCACAGGCTCAGGCTGACAGCCCTGCTAAATCTCTTAAATTTATGCATGCTCCAAATATGAACCGAGTAGAGCAGTACAAACAGTACAACAATTTCATAAGGATAAACAGGAGCAAGGATATTTCACTTCAAAGTCCTGGAAATAAATGGGTATTGAGCAGGCTTATATGTAATTAACAGCATACAGGTCAGGAGACCAATGTCCTTCTCGATCCTTCTTCTCCTTCATTTACATTGGACACCTTCCCTGTTTGCCCATGCTGTCAATTAGATATCCTCGCTGATCCTGAACAGTCCTCAGCAAAGGCTACAACCTTCATCCACATATATCCTGAATTAATTTAGTGTTGAGCAGGATGCTGTGCTTTTCTTCCATCTCCTTTGCTACCACACCAATTACTATTGTTAGAAGTCTCACACCTCCTCCCCACACACGGCCCTTTCTTTTGTCTTCAGAATGTTTGCTCCACCTGGCATCCTCCCTCTGGTCTCTTGCCTTCTCTGGATCTTTCCATTGAAAACTGACAGAATGGCACTGACCATTTCAATTTCTCTGCTTCCCTCAATCAAACTCATCTTCCTCTGAACTTGCAACACTGCTTTCTCACAATCAACCCTAACATTATTATTTGACCTGCTGATGGGGTGATATTTAAATATCTTCTACTGAAATGACTGAACAAATAACAACTCCTCCTACTTCTTCCGAATCACATCCTCACCGTAGAATATGAAGCCATCATTTCCGAGTTGGTCACAGACCTCATCTTCTTTGGAGATCACCCTTCATTGCCTCAAACATTGTGGTACCCCCAACCCTGCAGCGCCTGCTTCTATCTCCTAATCAAGATTTGCAAACAGGACTGTCCTGGGAGATCCACAGTTTCTGTTTTCGTCCCAGAGAACTTACTACTTCCTCTCTCGATTATTTTTTCGCCTCCTGCCCAGTCTCTTCCTGAGAGCTACCAGTTTCCTGAACCTAACCAGCTCCTTTTCACCATGAACATTTAACTCTGCTGTAACTCCAGCTCCCAAAGGGATGCCCCGAGGACTCTTTTTCTTCCTTAACTTCTTAGAACTTCAATTTTGCTTCTAATTTCCATCCTCGTCTTTGTATGGTCCATCTCAATCCTCGTTTTCTCAACTTCCATCTATATTTCTAGGGATATGATCATCATTGTAAACCCACTGTCTCTCACAGCCAGATTGATTACAATTTCCATACTCCTAGTTGCAACAGAGACGGAGACCCTGATATGTCTTCCTTCTCTCAAGTGAGGATTTCCCAACAAGAAAGCCCCAATCCCACAATACTATGCATTTATAGTGTCCCGTGACAGTATCTGTTCCATTTCCCAGGCATTTTTACTGTCACCCCTTATCCTCCATTCCAGAATCATGATAAGGTTTCAGCATTCCAGAACGACTGTTCCTTCCTTAATACCCTGGGCACTACATTCAATGTAGTTAAAAAAAAAAAATCTGCTGTTAAGGATGTGGTAGCCTTAATACTGTGGGTACCACATACAGTTTAGGAGATCAGATTTGTGAAACATATCTGGTCTGATCATAATGATGGCCCCAAGCTTCCAGTTGTCTGTCATTTTAATTCTCTGCCCTATTATCATTCTGAACTCAGCCGCTTCACTGATTCAATGAACGTCAATGCACGCTCAAGGAACAGCATCTCAACTTCTAATTCTGTGTGGAGACTTCTGGCCTCAACACAGACAGATCATGTACAAAAAATTGAAGCAATCTGTAAAACAGCACATGGAAGCATGATTCATTAATATTGCTCATGATTCTTAATTTTACTTCAGATGCTGGAACTGGTTGAAAATGGGGACATAGAAAAAGATGGACTGTGTTACAAACTGAAGTCCATAACTAATATTTAAAAAATAATGAATTATGCTATCCTTGCTGTTTAATTTGCTGTCATATCTACATCCAAAGTTATTAAAGTTTGAGTTTGTACGAAGACTTTATAAACATGTACTTGCAATTATTTAACTAGAATGGTTGTAACTTTGTACGACTTGGGCCTGAATGGTTAGAACAGAAGCAGTAGATTGTGCCTTTGAGGGCAAACATATTCTTACTTAGCCTGATAATATTCCCAGCTGGACTGTTCTATCCGATTCCGTAAGATATTAACATCACATGATAACAGGTCATCCAAGGTCTGAAGTTCCTTTTGGATCTGCTTTAGTTTCACAGTTTCTGCCATGGTTCGCTTAGACCTGGAATGATCAGTATAACTGGTCAGAACTGCACTAGACATGTAGCCACTGACACCGTACCACAACATACTTTAAAAATAACCCAATTAAACTCTAACAAGTTTAGATGAAGCTGGAGAAAATGTAATGATTGATGTTTATGTAAGTCCTCAAATACAACATAATATACACTTAATATTGTCACTTCTGAATGAATAAGACTTAGGTATGCATTCTTTATTTTCAATAACTCCCTCATCTCTTCAGTAGGCAACGGCTCCTCTGCTTATGCATATGCCCAGTTATTGATTGCTCTTCCATACCACACCCACGTGAACATCATTCCTTGGAGTTTTAACGGAGAGAGTTAGGGCCAAGGGCAGCAGATGCACGGGAAGCCCCACTGTAGAATCATAAAATTCCTACAGTGCAGGAGGCCATTCGACCCATCGTGTCTGCACCGATCCTCCGAAAGAGCACTCTACCTAGGCCCACTCCCCCACCTTATCCCTGTAATCTAATCTACACATCTTTGTACACTAAGGGGCAATTTAGCATAGCCAATTCACCTAACCTGCACATCTTTCAACCACTTGAAAGTTCTCCTGCAAGTGACACACAATCCTGACTTGGAACTATATTGCCGTTCCTTCATTATCTTTGGATCAAAATCCTGGAACTCCCTTCCTAACAGCACACTGGGGTGTTTCTACAACACATGGACTACCGTGGTTCAAGAAGGGGATTCACCACCACCTTCTCAAGAGCAATAAATGCTTGCATAGCCACCGATGCCCACATTGTGTTAAATAATACATTTTAAATACTGGTAGATGACCAAGATGTCGTAAACATGAGTGGTGATGGAAAGTGACCAAATTGTTTTTGTTAACCTTTGATCATAGTGCAGTGCACCATTATCATCCAAATCTGGGGGAGAGACACAAATTTGACAATGGAGGACAAAAAACCCTTTCGAATGGTCCAGTTTAGTGTTAAGTAACTTTTCTGAATATTAGCTCTGAAGGTATACAATAGTATATAAGTGAGAATTGGTGCACCAATTTAGCGAGTCAGCTCATCCTCCTGTTAAGAATATTCCATACCTTTCTGCAATGGTCTTTGAGAGAAGTGCTTTCTTGCGTTTATTCTTCTCTTCCATTAATCGTTGCTCCAGTTGCAGCTGTTCCAGACGTGATCTCTCGCGCCTGTGAAAAAAATAACATTTCTGTTGTAATGTTTCTTTACAATTTTTCCTATCAGCTGACTTAGTCAATTGCTCACTGATAATACTACTTTAAAAAATTTTTTTTAGAGTACCCAATTACTTTTTCCCCCAATTAAGGGGCAATTTAGCATGGCCAATCCACCTACGCTGCACATCTTTTTGAGTTGTGGGGGTGAGACCCATGCAGACACAAGGGGAATGTAAAAATTTCACATGGACAGCGACCCGGGGCGGGATTGAACCCAGGTCCTCAGTGCAGTGAGGCAGCAGTGCTAACCATTGCGCCACCGTACCACCCTACTGATAATATTACTTTGTTGAACAGATTGTGCAGTGTCCAAACAGAGAAGCAAAAGTACAATTACAAGCATGACTTTGCTTTAAGTCCAGGGATGATTCTGATACTGTTTGTTTTCCCATGCATGTTGAATCATTTGTCGAGTATTTTTGTTTTACATGAAAACTAGTCAGTTACTAAGTTTGGGCGATCTTCTATTCAATTAGAGTATTTAAATAACAGCCTTCTAACAGCTTTAACAACATGATTGATTGATTTTGGTGCTGACACATTAGCAGACTGGTGCACCAATGTGTTACATCTGAGTGGCATCATCTATCATTCCTGAGAATTCAAAGACATTTTTACGCATAAAAGTTATACAATAATACAAACGAAACAAAGTAAAGCATGAAAATAGATATTTAGCGCTTAAAAATAATATATGAATTGAACAGCTTTGATTAAGATTAGACATGTGCGTCTTTTGTATTTATCACAGAGATGCTGAGATTAAAGTTTTATTGTACTGAGAATGTATTAAGCAGGACAGAGTTTTGATACAGAAGGGGACAGGGAAATGCCAATGGTTAGCACTGGCATAAGCTTTGTTTGGTGAACATTTGTTGATGGAATGAAGTGGTCAATGGTGGGGAATGAAACAAATGATTTTCAACTTTGGTCAGTCATGGTCTACAAAAAATCCCAATAAAGTACAGGTGCAGTCCAATGTAGATCACAGCTCCTGGGAGAGAGAGAGAGAGAGAGAAAAAGGAAAGAGATAAAGAGAGAGAAAGAGCTAAAGAGAGATAAAGAGAGATAAAGAGAGATAAAGAGAGATAAAGAGAGATAAAGAGAGATAAAGAGAGAGAGAGAGAGAGAGAGAGAGAGAGAGAGAGAGAGAGAGAGAGAGAGAAAAGTAGAGAGAGAAGCAATGGTTGTTTCAGATTCTTATAGCTCCAGAAAAATATAAGCGACTCCTTGCTCAAAAACATCTACTTTACTTGTGTTTAACAGAGGAAATGAAACAGATAAAATAAGTGAAGATGGTACTCAGTAGAGTGCATATTTCCATCACTGTTAATGCAACATTATTGCAATTTTGCAACTCTTCCTGGAGGCTTTCCCCTGCTTGGTTGATGTTCTATAACTAAAGCTGAAAATAGAAATGCTTTAATTAAGAGCTTCCATCTCACTGGATTGGCTTCGGGCCAATCCACATCCAATAACTTGCTCTGAAAACTCTACTCACATTTTGACAGGTGTGACAAATGCCACCACAGCACTCGAGACAATCCACAATATGGTAATACAATCAATCACTTTCTAAATAGAACAAATCTTCATTCTAAAAGAAAAAGTCAATTCACCCTAACTCCCAGTATAATAATAATCTTTATTAGTGTCACAAGTAGGCTTACATTAACACTGCAATGAAATTACTGTGAAAATCCCCTAGTCGCCACACTCCAGCGCCTGTTCGGGCACACTGAAGGAGAATTCAGAATGTCCGATTCACCTAACAAGCGCGTCTTTTGGGACTTGTGGGAGGAAACCGGAGCACCCGGAGGAAACCCATGCAGGCACGGGGCGAATATACAGACAATGACCCAAGCCGGGAATCAAACCCGGGTCCCTGGCGCTGTGAAGCAACAGTGCTAGGTGCTGTGCTACCATGCCGGATCCGTTAAAAAAATTCCAAGATTTGAACCCACATCTTTGCCTTAACTTAATCAGTTCTTTGTTGGGATATACCCTATCGGTGTACCAAATTTTGTTGAAATCCGACAATTAATTTTTGAATTATATTGTTTACAGATTATCAAACAGGGGTGAAAAAACTCAGACATCTACAGATAGCTGCAGTAGAATACTGATGACCTCAATCTAAAGGAAGTGTTTAAGATTACGGATATGATAAGTTAAATAGAAACTGATCTGTTCAGAACAGTATTCTATTGCGTTGCTCCATTTATTTCAAAAACTACATCGTCATAGTACAAGGGCAAAACTACTTTGCTACAACTAAGTGAATAGGAAATTCCATTAGTAGAAATCTTCATGCTGAAATTTCTCCATTTGCTCCCTTGGATATACACCTATGGTCATGACCTTCCTCCTTGGTCTCTGCCATTGTAGCGGAGCGAAGAAGTACACCAAAGTGGTATGGAGACCAATAACATTCCCTCCCCAAATCAACATGGCCCTCAGAGAGATTGCAGCACATATTCACCAGAATGATGCCTGGGCTAAAAAGCTTTTATCCCCAATTATGGAAGGTTAATAGAGGAGTGGTTTATGATTACGGATATGATCAGTTAAATAGAAACAATTCCTCTAGAGGGACAATCCAGAACAAAAGGGAATGAACTTAAAATTAGAGATACAACATTCAAGGATGAAGCCACCTTCTTACAAAGGGTGGTATTCTCCTCCAAAAATCAAACATTCAGGCTAGATCAATTCAAAATGTCAAAACTGAGATTAACAGGATTTTTAGGAAGGGTACTGAAGTGTATGGAACTACAGCAGGCAAATGGAATGAAGACAAAGAACAGTCATGATCTAATTGAATGGCAGAGCAAGCCTGAGGGGTCGAATTGCTTATTCCTGCTCCCATGTTTGAAAATCAAGCTTGCATCTAGTCTTACTTTGATGCAGCTGCAGCTGACTACTCTTTCCTCTTCCAAGGACCACTGAATCTTAGTTACTAGGATAACAGCTTAAATAATTGACTAATGTTTCTAAGGGTTATATTTATTTCTAGACTTACTAACAATTCCACCCCTTTGATCTGTTCTGTTGATAACTCTTGAACTGAGGAATCCTGGAATATATATGAAGTTTTGGGTCCAGGTTTATTTGTTTCTTTCTGGTGGCTTACTCCAGTTTCAGTGGGTTGTTTTTCAGTCACTTGTAGAGCCTGCTTTGGTTCTAGTTTGGGTGATGGTGGCTCTGTGACTTGTGGAGATCTCATCTTTGGTTTGGACAATTGTTGATCTTGAAGATTAAGAGCAGCTTGGTTTTGCTGAGTTGTTCTTTGACTCTGCAGCTGCTGCAAGGCTCGTTCCCTCTGATACTGCTGACGACTTTTGTTTGTTGACGGTATTCGTTTTAATTTTCCTGGCTTTTCTGAGATCAGTGGATCTGAAAATAGTGTTCAAAAATGTTAGTTTCACTGTACTCAACACCAAAAGTCATTATCTACTCAGGCCGAATGTCATATGTCTAATTACAAGGACAATAACTTTCTCTATTCAGGGTATGCAATTTCTCCTTAATACTGTAATAGGCCAATGCTTTGCCATACTTCATGGCTCCAACACATTTTATTGTACAAGCTTGTATTGTGTTTTCCTTCAAAGCAAGCCTCATTCCCAGTCCCATGTTGGACCATATCAATTTGAACTCAAACCCAAACTAATTTCCCACATCATGAAAAAAAACATACACACCATATCCTTAATACTTGTAGAAATGTGCTATTCATTTGTATATGCCTATTGGCATACAATTAAAGATTAAAACCAACAAATTACCACATATTTCTTAACATTCTTATCAAATCTAGTCTATTTTACACATAATGTGAACTCAGCACAACTGATGGCTGTACGGTAATCAAAAAGAACACCATTTTCCCCGGTACTTATGGCTCAGCTCCTAATGGGTCCCCAGAAAGTCCAAAAACAAGTCCAAGAGATGATTATTTGTTGTGTAAAAGAGGGCTGCATTATGCAATTGCAGGAAACACAGGGTGTGGGTCTCTTCCATAGCCCAAACAAGTAGTCCTTATAAAGTTCAAACAAGTAGTCCTTATAAAGTTGAGTTTCATGGACTTTCATTATGAATCATTGAATGACAGATGAACATACAAACTAGGCCACTCAGCTCTTCAAGCCTTCTCTGCCATTCAATAAAGTTCATGGCTGATCTGATTGGGGGAGGTCCTAGAGAGCATCAACTCCATGCAATCGGGGAAGGCATTAGGTCGGGACGGATTCCTGGTGGACTTTTATAAAAAATCCATAGCAGCGCTGGCCCTGCATCTACAGATGTTCAATGACTCGCTTTTGAGGGTCCCTGCCGTCCACGTTGGCACAGGCCTCGATATTACAGACCCCTAAAACAGACAAAGACCTAACGGAGTGAGGGCCATAGAGACCAATCTCACTCCTAAACACTGACGCTAAAGCCCTGGCGAAGGCACTGGGGAGGCGATTGGAGAGTTGCGTGCCGGAGATAGTCGCGGAAGATCAGACGGGCTTTGTCAAGGGCAGGCAACTAACAGCGAACATCAGATGCCTGCCGACTGAATATGACCCCACCCGGGGTGGAGACACCAGAGATAATCATCTCCTTTGATGCAGAGAAGGCCTTTGACAGAGTCGAATGGAAGTACCTCACGGAGGTACTAGAACGGTTTGGGTCAAGATTCACCTCATGGATGAAACAGTACTCCCATGGCGAACATATGAACGAACACCACACGTTCTGAGGATTTTTGGCTACACCGAGGCAGGGATGCCTCTTGTCTCGCTGCAATTTGCCCTGGCAATCGAGCCACTGACCATCACCCTCAGACCAGCGAAGGGGTGGAGAGGCATCTAGAGGGAAGACAGAGAGCACAGCATATCACTATGCGGACGACCTGCTCCTCTACGCCTCCAATCCCCTAGCCAGTATGGGAGGAATAATGGACCTCCAAAGGGGGTTCAGAGCCTTCTCAGGCTACAAACTCAATCTGCGAAAGTGTGAATGTTCCCAAAAACATGCGGATGGGGGGAGAAGAGAGGGAGAACAGACGCCTCCTTTAAAAGGTGGAGATGGGACGAGGGGACAGAGACGGTTGGGGACCTATACATAGATGGCATGACAAAGGCCTTGGGGGAAACTGACGGACAAGCTCCAGCTCCCAAAAGGGAACTTCCTCCGCAAGGAAACTGCGACATTCCCCCAACGGCCAGAACATTCCTTACTGGACAAACCGCAAGCGAGCAATGGGACGGTAACTGCGCCGACATGTACAGACGACTACTGGAAGAGACAAGTCACCACTGGACGAGAAAAGGTAAAAATAGGAGGTGGAACTGGGCATGGAGATAGGGGGATGAATCTAGATCGTGGCAATGCATAGGGCGAACTTCACCTTCTCATACACACAGCTGAGCCCAATGCAGCTGAAGGTAGTACACAGGGCACACTTGCCCAGAACACACATGAGCAGAGTTCTTCCTGGAGGTGGAGGAAAATGCGAATGACGTCAGAAGATGCCCAGCCAACCACGCCCACATGTTCTGATCATGTTCCAGACTGGTCGGGTACTGGACCGCCTTTTTTGAGGCAATGTCCAAGGTTGAGGGGGTGAGGGTGAAGCCATGGCCAAAAGTGGCAGTCTTCAGGGTATCAGAGCAGTCAGAACTCTTTTCAGGGAGAGAGGCAGACGCCCTAGCCTTTGCCTCCCTGATCGCCCACTGGAGACTCCTGCTCAGCTGGAGATCTGCAGCGCCTCACGGACTGGCTGTCTGGCCTCACCAAATTTCTCAAATTGGGAAAAAATAAAATTCAGCACAGGAATGGAGGAGGGCTTCCACAATACATGGAAGCAATTTACCAACTTGTTTGAGGATCTGTTCGTAGTAATCAGTAACCAAGTGAAGGGGAGAATCCGGGTTGGGGCACAGGGAGAACAGGGCAGAGGGACCAAAAGGGCACCAAAGGGGAGGGGGGGGGGGGGGGGGGGAAGAGAGCCGAGAGCCCAGGAAGGATGCCCAAAACACCAAGGAGGACGACATATCTGGGTGACCGCAAGCAAGCTCTTGTTTTGTTTAAATACCAGGGAGCCACACAGAAATAATCCAACAGATTGGTTGGGTACCCAATCACCGGGGGCCTAAAACAAACAGACCCCAAACCCTCCATATGTTCTCCAATAACAGATCAAGTTAATTCCAAGTTTACGTAACATTTTATACTGCATATTTTCACAGGATCTCCGGTTCTTGTTTCTTGTATGTTTAAACACTGATGTAACAACGTTGTTACAAGTCAAATCTAAAAAAGGCTGATCGGACTGTAGCCTCCAGCCTACTCCCAGTAATCTTTCACCCCTTTGATTATCAGGAATTTATCGTCCTCTGCCTATTGAAGAAGGGAGTTCCAAAGACATACTACCTCAAGAGAAAAAAAATGCTTCTAATCTCGGTCTTAAATAGGTGAATCGTGGTCCCAGATTGAAGTCCCAAGTTAAAGGACAAGGAAGAAATCTGAAACAGGTTCCGTTAAGTAAAGCTCAAAGTAAGGAGCAGAGAAATAGGCTCCACATTAAAGACAGAGTAGCAATGAGCAGACTGGAGGCAGCCGACGGTTTGTGGTTCCTTACTGTGGACATTTTGAAGCAATGGGGTTCCGTTTGGTACGGCTAAAGATCTGAATGTGTGCTTGGAAGGTGAACATTCCAGAGGAGAGGAGTCTCTGAAGGCAAGATTGAAACCTTGGAGGTGGATCCTTGTTGAAGTAGGAATGACTTTTGGAGAGAATTCCAAGGAAATGTGGTGGAGGTCGGTTCAATTGAGATATTCAAGAGGGCATTAGATGATTATTTGAATAGAAACAATGTGCAAGGGTATGGGGAAAAGGCAGGGGAATGGCATTAAGCCATAATGCTCATTTGGAGAGCTGGGACAGACATGATGGACCGAATGGTCAACCTCTGCTCCGCAACAATTCTGTGATTCTGTGAGTTCTTGGAACAAGGAGGTGAACCTCCTTGGGAAGGAGAGAGTTCAAGTGAAACCGGTTAGCTCATAGTGTGATATGCATCTGGGTGGGTAGTTGAGAAATCCACAGAATCTACTTTGGTCCCACCTGTTATTTACTGGAGTGCGGTGCGTTTTTACTCTACACATGTACTGCACACTTACCCTGAATATGAGAGCATAAGATACATATGATGAATTTTTCTATCTTTCTGAATTTTTATGCCACTATGTCACTAGGATGAAGGAATAGTTAATATTTGAATTTTCTTTTGTGTTTGTACGGAGATCTTTCCAACTTTTGCTTGTTTGGTGTAATATAATTCATTTTTCTTATTTAATAAATGTTTTATGCTTTTTGTTAAAAGTTCATCAGCAGACTCCTGGAATTTGTTCAGTAACTTATCTCCACAGTTTCTAAAATAAAGTTAGGATCCATCATGCCAGGCTTCACTTGGACCTGTCCAGTGTTATCAGCTGGCACTCCCTTGAGACAAAATATACATTGCATAAATGGGCTCACCACTTAGCTCAAAGCAACGATCTTCACAAAGTATTCTGCTGACACCATATGCTAGTGTTTGGTTTAAAAACAATTGACGGAGGGGAGCAGAGTAGAGAAATAGAGGACCTACCGTTGAGGAAGGTAACAAGGGACTTTTGTTACCTGGGGATCCAGATAGCCAAGAATTGGGGCACATTGCATAGGTTAAATTTAACGCGGTTGGTGGAACAAATGGAGGAGGATTTCAAGAGATGGGATATGGTATCCCTGTCACTGGCAGGGAGGGTGCAGGCGGTTAAGATGGTGGTCCTCCCGAGATTCCTCTTTGTGTTTCAGTGCCTCCCGGTGGTGATCACGAAGGCTTTTTTTTTTTAAAAGGATTGAAAAGAGCATCATGGGTTTTGTGTGGGCCGGGAAGACCCCGAGAGTGAGGAAGGGATTCTTACAGCGTAGCAGGGATAGGGGGGGGGGGGGCTGGCACTACCGAGCCTAAGTGAGTATTATTGGGCCGCTAATATTTCAATGGTGAGTAAGTGGATGGGAGAGGAGGCGGGAGCGGCGTGGAAGAGATTAGAGAGGGCGTCCTGTAGGGGGACTAGCCTACAGGCTATGGTGACAGCCCCATTGCCGTTCTCACCGAGGAACTACACCACAAGCCCGGTGGTGGTGGCTACACTGAAGATTTGGGGACAGTGGAGACGGCATAGGGGAAAGACTGGAGCCTTGGGGGGGGTCCCCGATAAGAAACAACCATAGGTTTGCCCCGGGGGAAATGGATGGGGGATATGGAATGTGGCAAAGAGCAGGAATAACGCAACTGAAAGATCTGTTTGTGGATGGGAAGTTCGCGAGTCTGGGAGCGCTGACCGAGAAATATGGGTTGCCCCAAGGGAATGCATTCAGGTATATGCAACTGAGGGCTTTTGCGAGGCAACAGGTGAGGGAATTCCCGCAGCTCCCGACACAAGAGGTGCAGGACAGAGTGATCTCAAAGACATGGGTGGGGGATGGTATGGTGTCAGATATATATAGGGAAATGAGGGACGAAGGGGAGACTATGGTAGATGAACTAAAAGGAAAATGGGAAGAAGAGCTGGGGGAGGAGATCGAGGAGGGGCTGTGGGCAGATGCCCTAAGCAGGGTAAACTCGTCATCCTCATGTGCCAGGCTAAGCCTGATTCAGTTTAAGGTATTACACAGGGCGCATATGACTGGAGCACGGCTCAGTAAATTTTTTGGGGTGGAGGATAGGTGTGCGAGGTGCTCGAGAAGCCCAGCGAATCATACCCATATGTTTTGGTCATGCCCGGCACTACAGGGGTTTTGGATGGGGGTGACAAAGGTGCTTTCAAAAGTAGTGGGGGTCCGGGTCGAACCAAGCTGGGGCTTGGCTATATTTGGGGTTGCACAAGAGCCGGGAGTGCAGGAGGCGAGAGAGGCCGATGTTTTGGCCTTTGCGTCCCTAGTAGCCCGGCGCAGGATATTGCTAATGTGGAAAGAAGCCAAGCCCCCGGGGGTGGAGACCTGGATAAATGACATGGCAGGGTTTATAAAGCTAGAGCGGATTAAGTTTGTTCTAAGGGGGTCGGCTCAAGGGTCCACCAGGCGGTGGCAACCGTTCGTCGAATACCTCGCAGAAAGATAGATGGAATGGAAAAAAGAAGGCAGCAGCAGCAGCCCAGGATCGGGGGGGGGGGGGGGGGGGGAACCAGAAGGACTCTCAGGGTTGTTAATATATACTGTATAATATGTATAGGTCGTTGCTACAGATAATTATATATTGGACTGTTAAATTATATTTTTGGAGAGTGTTACTTGTGATAAGGCAGTTGCCAATTAGGGTTAGTTTTCATTTTTGTTATTTATTATTTATTCATTTTCTGTTTATAAAATAGGTCATTGTTATTTGTGTTGTTATAATATTGTGTAAAGGATGCACAATGTACTGTGTTGGTTGACCAAAATTTTTCAATAAAATATTTTTAAAAAAACAATTGACGGTTGAATTTTTTTGTTTGCTTGTACCGTTGTTGTAATTTAAAGTTTAAAATCAGTCTGGGTTTGGAAGTGTTCACTGTTGTTCTTCACACATACATTATGAAAGAGAAAATTAGTTCCGGGATGATGCTAACTTTATGAAATAGGAAAAAGATGTAGTGGAGATCTATTCCTTACACATCACATTTACATTTTGATAAACTAGTATGCATCATTGTGGTTCTTAATGGTTATCATAATTTCATGTTTTTAAAATGGCACCATTTTTGCTTACAAGAGTGGAATAACCAGCTATCTTCGACTGTAGATTGGATAACTTAAATGTCTGTCACCACTTCTGAAAGCAGTCAGGAGATGTCATGCAAGTTTCCAATATGTCCTATCTATTTTCATTTCATTTTTCATCTATTAAATCTGCAAATTGGTACAAAAGAACAATAGCAATCATTGAAATGTACTGTCACAAGATAGTGTGTGGGGGAAGGGGTAGAACAATTTGGTGCAGTATCTACTGCCCATCACAGTTCAAGTCTTCTAGTAGGTTCAACTTTCCCTACAAATCCTACTGTAGATGTTAGCGATGCAATTGGTACATGATATGCACAATACCCCTCTCCAATTACTACATTATTGCTGTGGTAGTATGTATGTTTATAATAGACCTTCCACTTCACATCTGAAGCATTATAAAATATGTTAAAACTGTCTAGCACCTGCAACAGTATTATTTATCTTGGCTTTCAGTAGAAATATGTTGAAAATTTTGAATGAATCATTCCTTTAAATAAAAAGGTTACTTCTACAATAACTTTTAAATAACACACACTTTGATGTCCTAAAGACATTTCAAGTCATTCTGCAATCCATCACAGCCTAATTAAACAGATTAGTAGATGATCCACTTATTATTAAAACTAGCAGGTAGACTAGGATAGTTTGAAATTTTGTGCGTTTTATCTTATACATCATATTGCAGTATGCACGACTGGAGGACTACCAATATTTGGATATGGTTACATCCAGCTGGTCCATAAAACTAAGTTAATCGGTATTTAATTATATCTCGATTGACAGAAACTTAGATGCTCCAGGTATTCAGAAAACCTTTTATTATATAGCATTAACTAAGAAAACTGGTGACATCTGGTGGCTGAAACAAGATTGTCTATCAATATCATCATACTGGATCTAAGATACCATGGCACATGAGCAATGACAAGTAAATTTAGAATTTGGGAAATAGCAAAAATACACAAATGAATTAGACTTGGATAGCATTCATAGATGTTTGATGTACCATTTCTCTTTAATTTGAATCATAGTAATTCTATTAATTTAATCAGGGAGGCTTTTTCAGAACAAGTGAAAGACTTGCATTTATTATTTTGATTATTACAATTCATGAAAGCTTATCCAAGTCTAAAATATCATCATTAATCTAGATCCAACTCAAACTACAGTATTATGTAAAGGGAACAAAGCTATTTTTATAAATATATCCAAATAGACCTCTGTCGTACTGACAGGTGACTTTGAAGCAAGAGCGAGAGTGGAAATAATTAGTTAAATTCTTGTTGGGCATGTATTCTCTGCAAGACCTGAAATACCCCAAATAAAATAGTGACTGTTCATCAGACAAGGAACAAATAAAACTGGTGAAGCAGTGCCCTCTTTTCCATGACATTACAAACAATTCTAACAGGACTTGCACATTCCTGTCACTGGTGCAAAATTTTCATACAAATCATTCCAATAGAAGCTTCATGGAAGTCTCCCAAATTAATGTTTATAATTTACCTGTGTTAGATAAGTTAGTCGAAAATCACTGGAGGGTGTCCTGATAATTAAGGCAACAATGGTCAGCCCATTCTCCTTTAGCCTTTAAAGGATTATTCATCAAAGCAGAATGACAGTTTCAAGACTCACTAGGTTTATTCCAACAGTGTTCTCCTCTCTTGCTACTTAGGCTGGCCATCAAATCGGGTGGCACAGTAGTTAGCACTGTTGCTTCACAGCGCCAGGGACCCTGGTTCGATTCCCGGTTTGGGTCACAGTCTGTGCAGAGTCTGCACCTTCTCCTTGTGTCTGAGTGGATTTCCTCCGGGTACTCCCGTTTCCTCCCACAAGTCCCAAAAGACGTGCTGTTAGGCAATTTGGACATTCTGAATTCTCCCTCAGTATACCTGAACAGGCGCCGGAGTGTGGCAACTAGGGGCTTTACACAGTAATTTCTTTGCAGCGTCAATGTAAGCCTACATGTGATACTAATGAAGATTATAAATCACAATTAGTTTAATTTGGTAACTAGGATACGGATACGCCAGGAGAAACCTTACAACAACTGTACAATTTCCTTCAATGACGATTTATTTTAGTTGGGAAAATATTTAGCCAGATTACCAGTCATTACTGCTCAGAGAATTTACTCTTTTATGGAGCATTCAAATTGCATAATAAAACCCTTAAAGTAGTCCCTAAATCAACTGAGACATTCAAGTTACAACTTGCATACAATAATTATTATTTTTTCCCAGAAGTCTTCAGTGTCTTAGGAAAATTTAGTTTTCTAGTTTATAATTATATTTTTCCTCTGACTGCAACCAAATTTGTCACAATTATTGTGTCTTATGAAAAAGGATCTCTATAAATTATAATAATCTTTATTGTCACAAGTAGGCCGACATTAACACTACTAATAATAATCTTTATTGTCACAAGTAGGCTTACATTAACACTGCAAAGACGTTACTGTGAAAAGCCCCTAGTCACCACACTACGGCGCCTGTTTGGGTACACAGAGGGATATTAAGAATGTCCAATTCACCTAACAGCACGTCTTGTGGGACTTGTGGGAGGAAACCGGAACACCCGGAGGAAATCCATGCAGACACAGGGAAAACGCGCAGACTCCACATAGATCCAAGCCGGGAATTGAACCTGGGACCCTGGTGCTGTGAAGCAATAGTGCTACTGTACCGTTGTTGTGCATTATCAAAGTGACTGATGGTGTCATTGACAGTGCTTCCAAGTCACACAGCAATAACCTGCTCACTGATGCTCAATTTGGGCCCCATATCTCATTCCAGTCTTAGACCAAACATGGTCAGAATATCTGAACTCAAGAGCTGAGCTGAGAGTGACTGCCCTCGACATCAAGGCAGTGCTTGGTTGAGTCCGTCATCAAGGAACCCTAGCAGAATTGAAGTCAATGGGATTAAGGGGGAAACTCTCCACTGGTCAGAGTCACGGTTAGAGGATTGGCTGACTGGCAGAAGGCAAAGAGTGGGGATAAAGGGGTCTTTTTCAGGATGGCAGCCAGTGACTAGTGGTGTGCCTCAGGAGTCTTTACTGGGACCACAGCTTTTTACAATATACATTAATGATCTGGAAGAAGGTACTGAAGGCACTGTTGCTAAATTTGCAGATGATACAAAGATCTGTAGAGGGACAGGTAGTATTGAGGAAGCAAGGGGGCTGCAGAAGGACTTGGACAAGCTAGGAGAGTGGGCAATGAAGTGGCAAATGAAATACAATGTGGAAAAGTGTGAGGTTATGCATTTTGGAAGGAGGAATCTAGGCATAGACTATTTTCTAAATGGGGAAATGCTTCGGAAAGCAGAAGCACAAAGGGACTTGGGAGTCCTTGTTCACGATTCTCTCAAGGTTAAGGTGCAGGTTCAGTCAGCAGTTAAGAAGGCAAATGCAATGTTAGCATTCATGTCAAGAGGGCTAGAATACAAGACCACGGATGTACTTCGGAGGCTGTAGTAGGCTTTGGTCAGATCCCATTTGGAGTATTGTGAGCAGTTTTGGGCCCTATATCTAAGGAAGGATGTGCTGGCCTTGGAAAGAGTCCAGAGGAGGTTCACAAGAATGATCGCTGGAATGAAGAACTTGTCATATGAGGAACGTTTGAGGATTCTGGGTCTGTACTTGTTGGAGTTTAGAAGGATGAGGGGGGATCTTATTGAAACTTACAGGATATTGCGAGGCCTGGATAGAGCGGACGTGGAGAGGATGTTTCCACTTGTAGGAAAAACTAGAGCCGGGGACACCATCTCAGATTAAAGGGACGGTCCTTTAAAACAGATGAGGAGGAATTTTTTCAGCCAGAGGGTGGTGAATCTGGGGAACTCTTTGCCACAGAAGGCTCTGGAGGCCAATTCACTGAGTGTCTTTAAGGCAGAGATAGACAGGTTCTTGATTAATAAGGGGATCAGGTGTTATGGGGAAAAGGCAGGAGAATGGGGATGAGAAAAATATCAGCCATGATTGAATGGCGGAGCAGACTAGATGGGCCAAGTGGCCTAATTCTGCTCCTATGTCTTATGGTCTTATATCTAGCACAAAGGAAGATGTTTGTACATGTTGGTCTCTGTCCCAGGACATGGGGCGAAATTCTCCTACCCGCCCCGCCACATTTCTGCGCCGACCGGCCGGCGGGAGTCTCCGTAACACCGGCCGGTCAATGGGGTTTCCCATTGTGGGGCACCCCCACGCCATCGGGAAACCCCCGAGCGCCGGCAGAACGGAGACTCCCGCCGGCGGAGAATGACGCCCAAGGTTCCTTATTCAACAAAAGCTTGCAAATGGAGAAGGTTTGACACTTCAACATTTTCTCTTCTTCCTTTCATTTTTTCATTTCCTATAATTTAGGCACAAATGCCATCAGTGAACGAGCTAGGACATTTTAACATGAAGGGCAATAATTAAGGCTTTTTGTATATGTTTTAGCTTGGTATTAGCTCCTTTAACTCGGTCATTGTGTTTAATGAATTAAAAACCTCACTTACAGAAGTTACATAGAGATTAACTTGACAGTCTTATGACTATTAGATAAGCTGGTCTCCTGGAAGTGTGTTTGTGGGAAAAACTTAAGCACTCAATTCAAGTGCAAGTGTGCATATGATTTGTTCAGATACTTTCCTAATTGGCAATCTTTACAATTTAACAGTTATTTATCTAACACTTCAACTTTGGTTACTGCCCTGGGGAATATTTATCATGCACTTTTCAGATCAACCTGTTTGAACTAGGGTCTTTAAAGTGGCGATAACTGGCATACAACTTCCATACCTGGTCAGGAAACAATTAAAAAGTTATCTAAGTTTTCACACAGAAGTTGCAAACTATCTTTACTATGAGACGAGTTAGTCAAGTTTAACTATAGTGAAAAGATACATTACCCTATGTTAGTCAATCACTCAGCATTGCATGTGGGGAACAAAGACCAAGAGCACTCTTCAGGTAATACAGGGGTTAGAGGTCACACTGAACCAGGATGTGCAGATCTAATTCAATCCACATTGCAAAGTTTTGCATTTGGATGTAATCTTAGTTTGGAATGATAGGATTTAAATTTTTTTTTAAACTTCCATATACATATGTGGTGCTTTTCACAACTACCAGACATCTCAAAGTATTTTGCAGCTAATGAAGTACTTTTTAAACTGTCACAATGGTAATGCAACTTATACAGTGATTAAATAGTAAGAAAAATGGCAAATTGTAAGGAAGAGGGGTACAGCTCATGGAAACATAAGAGGCTTTCTGCGATACAGACCAAGCAGCCGAGGGATGCAAAAACTGAGCTGCTCCCGCTTGCAGCAGCAGTAGATGCAAGTAAAATGAAAAGTTTTATAGAAATTTATAATGGAAACTGCAGCATTGACAAAAATGAGAACAGGAAACAGGCTTTGTATCATTTTTCTTCATGGGATCTAGGCATTGCTGGCAAGGGCAGTATTTGTTGCCCATTCCTAATTGTGCTTGGGTCACAGTCTGAACGGACAAGCTTGCTGGGACATTTCAGAGGGCAATTAAGAATCAAGCATATAGCTGGGGTCTGGAAACACATGTAGGCCTGATCAAGGAAGATTGGAGATATCCTTCCCTAAAAATGCATTAGTGGACCAGATGGGTTTTTGCAATAATCACCATTACGGAGACTAGCTTTATACGTAGACTTATCAAATTAATTTAAATTCCACCCGCCACCTTGGTGCAATTTGAACCAGTGTCCTGAGTATTGGCATGTGCCTCTGGATTACTAGTCCAATGTACATTACCACTATACTAGCGCCTCCCCAGAAAGATATATAAAGTTATATCTGGTAGACAAGAAGCACTGCATACAGATGCAAGGATTTTTAATATGTTACTGGATAATTAACTGTGGCATTGCACATAGGTAGTCAAGACCAAATGTACACAGAAATAAGGTTAGAGAACAGGACATAAGCAGGCAAGATTTAGAATCCATTTTAAAGTAATATATTTTCTCTCTATTTTATTCTTCCATTGTAAATTTCTCTGTCTACATGAAGTATCCATGTAAACATATTATTTATCTTCCTGGTGGAGATCTGTTTCAATTATGTGGACATGGTAATTTGCAATGGCATAAATAGACAGGAATTGTACAGACACAAAATTATTCTATTATTTAATCTCTGGATATTGTACATGGCAAGTTGAAGAAAATAAGTTCTCTCTGCATTCCGGTTGACTTTGTTACAGCAGAAGCTATATTTTGAAGGTACTGTACTTCAAAGGCTGTGAAGTATTGGAAACAATTACAAGTTCATTTCTGTATTTCTCTCATAATTCTTTGCTTTTTTTTTTTCACACCCCTGACTTTTTCCAGATGAGAGTCAGTAAGTGGTAGGGCATTGAAAGAAGCCACGAACAGCTGCAGATAGTATTGTTCAAATGTCGGGAGGGGTGGGAAGAAAACAGGCCCTCAGAAACTCCAAAGTATATTATGAAGTTCACCTGACCTACAACCTTTATGTTTGGCTAGGATGAGCACAAGAGCCTTTCCTTCAGGTGTGATTCATTAGTCTTCCAGGACATCACTGCAGGAGTTCCTTAGGGTTTCTTAATGGAAGGTTGTGACCAGTGGTATGCCACAGGGATCGGTGCTGGGGCCTCTGTTGTTTGTAGTGTACATAAACGATTTGAAGGAAAATGTTGCTGGTCGGATTAGTAAATTTGCGGATGACAGGTTGGCGGAGTGGCAGATAGTGTTGAGGACTTTCAGAGGATACAGCAGGACGTAGATAGGTTGGAGACTTGGGCAGAGAAATGGCAAATGGAGTTTAATCCGGACAAATGTGAGGTAATGTATTTTGGTAGGTCTAACATGGAGGGGAAATATACAGTAAATGGCAAAACTCTTAGGAACATAGAAAGTCAGAGATCTGGGTGTGCAGGTCCACAGATCTTTGAAAGTGACAACACAAGTGGACAAGGTAGTCAAGAAAGCATGTGTGGAATGCTTGCCTTCATTGGACGGGGCTTAGAGTATAAAAACTGGCAAATCATGCTAGTTGTATAGAACCTTGGTACGGCTGCACTTGTAATATTGCGCAGAATTCTGGCCGCGACACTACCAGAAGGGTGTGCAGGCTTTGGAGAGGGTGCAGAGGAGGTTTTTCAGGATGTTGCCTGGTCTGGAGGATATTAGCTATGTTTTCATTAGAACGACGGAGGTTGAGGGGCGATCTGATAGAGGTCTACAAGATTATGAGGGGCATGGATAGAGTTGATGGGCAAGCACACTTTCCCAGGGTCGAGAGGTCAGTCACGAGGGCGCAAAGGTTTAAAGTCCATGGGACAACGTTTAGAGCAGATGTGCGAGGCAGGTTTTTTTTCTTTACACAGAGTGCCTGTAATGCGCTGCCAGGGGAGGTTGTGGAAACAGATACATTAATGGTGTTCAAAAGGCATCTCAACAAATGCATGGATAGGACGGGTATAGAAAGATTTGGCACTAGGAAGTGCTGAGGATTTTGGCCAAGGGTGGTATCATGATCGGTACAGGCTTGGAGGGCCGAAGGGCCTGTTCTTGTGCTATATTGTCCTTTGTTCACGGATGACTGCACAATGTTCAGCACCATTTGCAACTCCTCAGATAATGAAGCAGTCCATGTCCAAATGCAGCAAGGCCTGGACAATATCCAGGCTTGGGCTGACAAGTGGCAAGTTACATTTGCGCCACACAAGTGCCAGGCAATGACCATCTTCTACAAGAGGGGTTCTAACCACCACCCTTGATATTCAATGGTATTACCATCACTGAATCCCTCACAATTAACATCCTGGGGGTTACCATTGATCAGAAACATAACTGGACTAGTCACATTAATACTGTGGCTAACAGGGCAGGCCAAAGGCTAGGAATCCTACGACGAGTAACATCTCCTGACCCCCCAAAGCATGTCCGGCATCTACAAGGTACAAGTCAGGAGTGTAATGGAATACTCTCCACTTGCCTGGACGAGCGCAGTTCCAAAAACACTCAAGAAGATCGACATCATCCAGGACAAAGCAGCCCGCTTGAATGGACCCCCCCCTTCCACAAACATTCAAACCCTCTACTACCGACGAACGGTGACAGCCGTGTGTACTATCTACAAGATGCGCTGCAGTAACTCACCAAGGTTATTTAGAAAACACCAACCAAACCTAGGACCACTACCATCTAGAAAGACAAGAGCAGCAGATACCTGGGAACCCCAGCACCTGGAGGATCCTCTCCAAGTCACTCACCACCCTGACTTGGAAAAATATCGCCGCTCCTTTACGGTCACTGGGGCAACATCCTGGACCTCCCTCCCTAATAGCACAGTGGGGGTACCTATACCTCAAGGGCTTCAGAGGTTCAACAAGACAGCTCATCACCACCTTCTGAAGGAAAACTAGGGATGGGCAAAAAATGCTGGCCTAACCAGCGACACCCACATGCGGTAAATGAATTATTTAAAAACTGGGTGTATCCTGGTGTTGTAGTCACCCCCCTTTCTTTTCTCCTTCTGTTCTCCATGTAGATTCCCCCCCCCCTTCTCAACCATTGACTGTTGGTCATAAACAGGTCTTGGAACAGGCTGATGAATAATTTCTTTGTGTTGTGGAAGCCTTCCTCCGATCCTCAAATGTGTATTTTATTTTTTCCAATTTAATATATTCTGTCAGGTCGGACAGCCAGTCTGCGGCTGATCACCAGCCGAGCAGGGGTCTCTGGTGGGCGATCAGTGAGGCAAAGGCTAGGACGTCTGCCACCTCTATGAGTTTTGGTTGTTCCGATACCCCGAAGACCGCCACCAGTGGGCATGACTCCACCCTCACGCCCACACCTTGGACATGGCCTTGACGAAGGCGGTCCAGTACCCAACAAGTCTGGGACAGGACTAGAACATGTGGGTGTCGATGGTCTGGCCTCCCTGGCACCGTTCACATGTATCTTCCATCTTCAGGAAGAACTCGCTCATGCGTGTTTTGGTCAAGTGTGCTCTGTGCACTACCATTAGTTGTGTTTGGCTCAGCCCTGCGCATGAGGGTGGAGTTCACCCTGTGCAGTGCTTCGATCCAGAGTCCTCTTCCCATTTCAATGCTTAGCTCTTCCTTCCACTTCTCCTGTGTCTTGTCCAGTCCTCTAGTAGTCGTCCGTACATGTCAGCGCAGTTACCGTTTCCCATTTCACCCGCGGTTAGAAGTCTGTCCAGTAGGAACAGTCCTGGTAGCCGAGGGAAAGTTGCTGTCTCCTTGTGGAGGAAATTCCTTATTTGTATACAGAGAAGCTCGTTCCCTTTTGGGAGCTGGAGCTCATCAGTGAGTTGCCCCAGGGCTGCTACTCTGTCGCCAACGTATACATCCCCTAATGTCAGTACCCCTTCGTCCCGTCTCCACCATTTGAAGGAGGCATCTATTGTCATGGGGGTGAATTTATGATTCTTGCAGGTGGGGGCCATAGTGGACATTGCAACCAGAACAAAGTGGTGCCCGAGTTGATTCCACGTCCTCAGCGAGGCCACTACCACTGGGCTTCGAGTACTTGGCTGTGGGGAATGAGACTGGGGCCGTGACCAGTGCTCAGAGGGATGTCTCCGTACATGAGCTTTCCTCCATTCTTACCCATTCTGCCTCCGGCTCTGATCAACCCCTGTACTCTTTTTGCGGTGGCTGCGCAGTGGTAGAATAGGAGGTGCAGAAAGGCCAGACCCCTCATATTCCTCCTTCTAGTAGTACACCTTTGTGAATCCTTGGCTTGCCCCTCCCCCCCACACACACAAACGCCATGATTGGTTTGTGTATTTTGATGAAGAAAGCCTTGGAGATGAAGATCGGGAGGGATCGGAACAAGGAAGAAGAACCTGGTCAGCACATTCATCTTGATTGTCTGCACTTTGCCCGCCAGGGAGAATGGGAGCGACTCCCATCTATGCAGATCTCTCTTTACCTCCTCCACCAGACTCGATAGGTTTCATTTGTGGATCAGTGTCCAATCGTGAGCCATTTGGATCCCCTGGTATCGGAATTTGGTTGGGCTAGTTTGACGGTAGTTTCACCAGTCGCCTCGCTGGGGTTTTCCCCAAGACTTTGGCATCAGTGTTTAGGAGTGAGATGGGTCTGTATGACCCACATAGTCAGTCAGGTCTTTGTTTTTTTTAGGGATCAGTGATACAGAGGCCTGTGCCAGCATGGGCAGCAGAGTCCTTCTTGATAGTGAGTCACTGAACATCTCCCACAAGCGCGGGGCCCCTGCTGCTGCAAATCTTTTTATAGAGGTCCACTGGATCTGGTGCCTTCCCCGACTGCATGGTGTTAATGCTCTCCATGACCTGCCCCAGTTCTAATGGTGCTTCCAGTCACTGTCTCTCTGTTGGGTTTCTGCTCTCTGTGCCCTCAGGTAGCCTGACAATCTGTAGGTTCTGGTGGCAGAACCTGTTCTCCTGATCCTTCACCTTCCCCTAAGCACTCTCTGGGTTGCTACTAACCTCACGACTTCTGCTTCAAGTGCGGTGATTGCTCTAGTTGGTGGACACTTTCTCCAGGTTTCGCACCATCGGTTCCTGGTTCTCTAGTCTCCCCTCCATCCTTTCCAGTGCCAAAGCGATCTCTATGGCCGATCTTGTGGCGACCATGAGGTCCCCCTTAATGGAGTCCCTATGCTTTTGGAGCTCTGTTGATAGGAGCGCCACCCGCCATGCTCTGCTCAGTGTGTCCCAGATCTGGGTCTTCCTCTCCCGGCTCTTACTATTGCCGTTTTTCCAGGTTTGCGGCTTGTTTGCAGGCATTTCCTCGGCTGGCTGTTAGTTTAGGATGAGGGTGTTTTTTTTTTTTTGTTATTCTGTTGTCCGATTTATGGGCCAAAATAGCCTAAATTGAAGATCCCATGAGAGCCACCTTTAGTGCGACCGCTCAGCACATCACCACCGGAAGTCCACAACCAATAGTAGTTTAATCCCGTCCACTCCACTGCTTGTCTCATAGATGCTGGAACTTACAATCTGTCTCAGAGGTGGAAGCAACTAGAATGGATTTTTGTACTGTGTCAAAACACAGGTGATTTAATTAGGTGGCTTGAAAATTCAGCTCGTTTAAATAAACCTTAAAAGTGTTACAATTCCCTTGAAACCCATCAACATCTCCAACAGGAGCACATACCTGCAGCATCTATTCAATACAATTTGCAGTGAATTTTCTCTGAACTGACAAATTAAAATTAAAAAGCCAGAGTGAAGAAGATTGAAAAGCATAAAAGAAGCAAAGTAAGATGTTGTGAACAAGAGGCACTGCTTGTGGATTTAAAAAACCTGAAAATTGTGGGAGCAAAAACAGAAGTAAGGAGTTAAACAGTTTTCAAGGTCTGCGAATGAATATATCAGAGTATCAATTGAAAGGTCTAAATGGAAAAAAAACTGCAGTAAGCTAAATCACAGAGGGATTTGGGGATCTTTGTGCTTAAGTCACAAAACACTAGCATGCAAGTTCAGCAGATAATAGGGAAGGCAAATGAAATTTTGACCTTTATTTCAAGGGGAATGGAGTATAAAAATAGGGACGTCTTGCTAAAACTATATAAGGCACAGGTTAGACGACATCTAGAATACTGTGAACAGTTTGGGCCCCTTATCTAAAAGGCAAAATATACTGCCATTGGAGGTAGTTCAGAGAAGGTCCACTTGGTTGACCCCAGGTATGGAGAGATTTTCTTGTGATGAGAGGTTGAGTAAGGTGGCCTGGACTCACTGGAGCTTAGGAATAGGGAGACAACATTATGGAAATAAAAAGGACTCTCAGGGGGCTTGACAGGGTAGATGCCGAGAGCTTGGTTCCCCTAGTAGGAGAGTTTAGGGCTAGAGGGAATAATCTCAGAGTAAGGGGTCGCATATTTAAGAAGGAGATGAGGAGGAATTTCTTCTCTGAGGGTAGTGAATCTGTGGATTTCTTTACCGCACAGAGCTGTGGAGACTGGGTCGTTAAGTATGTTCAAGTCTGAGATAGACAGAATCTTAATCAGTAAAGGAATCAAGGGTTTGGGGGATAAATTGGAGTTGAGGATCATCACATCAGATCAGTCATGATTTCATTGAATGGTGGAGCAGATTCAATGGGCTGATGGCTTACTTCTGCTCCTATGTCTTATGGTTAACTTTGGTTCCCTCGACACTGCCTAACTTGCTGTGTTTCCCTCGCATTTTCTGTTGGTATTTTAGATTTCTAGCATGCATAGCTTTCTGCGTCTCTATTAGATGAATGTGCCTTTATTACAATAGAAAAAAAGTGTCAAAAAAAGCGTGCAAGCTAGTGTTGTGGAAATCAAAAGAGCGACGGGGCACCGTCTACTATGAAAAATGCAAAAAATGAAAAATCGCTTATTGTCACAAGTAGGCTTCAAATGAAGTTACTGTGAAAAGCCCCTAGTCGCCACATTCCGCCGCCTGTTCGGGGAGGCTGGTACGGGTATTGAACCGTGCTGCTGGCCTGTCTTGGTCTGCTTTCAAAGCCAGCGATTTAGCCCTGTGCTAAACCAGCCCCTGTACAGAACTATAGTACTGAACTAAGGGCTGGCAAAAATTGCATGAAGAATAAAATTAATTTAGTTAGAACTCAACCGTTTCTCCCTCCAGATTCCAGAAAGGTTGCTTGAACTGAAGTAATTGGTTTTAAATTATGACGAGAGCTTAAAAGAGATAATAATGGCGAAATAAATTTGACACAAAAATACATACACACCTTTCTAAGTGGACTGCAATTAATTAAAGCATTTTGCAACCAATTTACAGTAAGAAAATGTGACCGGCAATGATTCAATTTGCAGTGTAGAAAAAGAGACCATGGACTGCAAACATTGGAAACATGAATTAAAAATAGAAAATACAAGTCTATCAGCATCTAAGAAGAGATTTATGCCCAAAACATTAACCTTTGTCAAGAAGCTGGAAAATATCCAAGTCCCTTTTATTGGATTGAATAGAACAATCTGTTGCATACTTTCAGCATTTTCTCTTTTCAGTTAATTCAATTCTCAATGAGGTTATAAATATTATGACTCCCCTTAAAACTGATTTTAACTCTGTCCAACTTTGTGGATTGTCAGAAAAAATAGTAGCAACTTTTGTTTTGTCACTTCCAACGGCGTGAATGTTAAAATATCATAAACTAAAATACATGGTACCCCATTCATGATTTGCAAGTGAAGCAGGTTTTACATATTTGCCAGCCCAGTGGCTCCTTGAGTATTATTATTCATTTGGACAGTTTAAATTTAAAAAATACAGCATTTAACAATTACTGCACCAATGCATCATAGATGCACAGTGGTCGGCATCATTTAGGTTTCTAGATTTTGGTGAACCAACTAATTTTGTAATATTTATTATACAGTGGAGCCATGATGTCGCTAAGAGCTCAAGAACTACTTAAATTGTGGTACAGGTAGAAGCATTGGAGACAGACAGACTGGCACCCATTTTTTCCACAATCTGATGCCATTTTTTCATTATGCCCTAAGATTTTGAAAAAACCCAGTAAATCTACAAATGCAGGTTTGTACTATGAATTATTAACCCAAACTGTACCAGAGGTGCCTTGACGCTTCCGTAGATGAAGTTCCTTGGGCAATGAAGTTCTTACACAACTATTTCTAGCCAAACAAGCATAAACTTTTAATGTTGTATTCAGTTGGTTGAAAAGAATGCTCAAACTATTTTCCACCGAGTCCGAGGCCAGTTTTCCATATGTCGGCTGTTTCCAAAATGGATTAACTGTTATGGAACTACATTAAATCTCATTCAATTGCAAATATGGCAGGTGACACCTATGCACTTTAGTTGACACTGACCACAGCCATTGTTCCAATAGTTCAGGTGGCACTGAAGGTCTCAGTGCTATTCAATGATGAACATGGTGACTCCCTCAATGAGCAATAACAAAAATAGATTAACTTGACATTTTACGAATACATTTAACGATATAGGTTACAAACAAATAAAAAAATAAAAAATTGGGTACTCTAAATTCAAAAATAAAAAAACTATATAGGTTACAATATTTCAAAACCAATTTACTGTGAGATGCGTTTAGAGATGTATTGATATGATAAAGGACTACATAAATGCAAGTACTACATAAATGTAAACATTTTTATTACTGCAATAACTATATCACTTTAAAGAGACTGGGAAACTAATTTTCCTTATGTGAATCTGGACTAGCTAGGTCTGTTTGTATTGAGACATACTGTATTAATTAATTGCTAATTCTATTAAATCTGTTTTACAAATACTTTGTAATATATTTAGCGTCACAATCATTGCTTCATTAAGCACTGTATATAAATGCTAACAAAATTAAAATTATTCCAAGTTAAAATGGTTGTCATTAAGGTTTTTGTAATTCAAACTTTTACATCACAAGAACATAAGATACAGGAGTAGACTATTCAGCTCCTCAAAAGCCTGCTCCTTTATAAATTAGATCATGGCTGATTTGTATCCCAACTTTTTTCATCTGCTTTTACATATTTTATTTTCCAATTAAGGGGCAGTTTTAGTGTGCCCAATCCACTTATCCTGCACATTTTGGGGTTGTGGGGGTGAGAGCCACACAGACACGGGGAGAATGTGCAAACTCCACACAGACAGTGAGCTGGGCCCGGGATTGAACTCGGGTCCTCGGCACCGTGAGGCAGCAGTGCTAACCACTCCAACCCTCCTATCTGCTTTTACATATAAATAATTTCTCCAAGTGAATAAGACCATAAGACATGGGAGAAGAATTAGACCATCCGGCCCATCAAGTCTGCTCCACCATTCAATCATGGCTGTTATGTTTCTCATCCCCATTCTCCTGCTTTCTCGATCCCCTTATTAACCAAGAACCTATCTATCTCTGTCTTAAAGACAACTCCGTGATTTGGCCTCCACAGCCTTCTCCAGCAAAGAGTTCCTCAGATTTACCAACCCCTGGCTGAAGAAATTCCTCCTCATCTAAGTTTGGATCATCCCTTCAGTCTGAGGCTGTGCCCTCGGGTTCTAGTTTTTCCTACAAGTGGAAACATTCTCTCCACGTCCACTCTATCTAGGCTTCTCAGTATCCTGTAAGTTTCTATAGGATCCTCCCTAATCCTTCTAAACTCCAACAAGTACAGACCCAGAGTCCTCAACCGTTACTCATATGGCAAGCTCTTCATTCCAGGGATCATTCTTGTGAACCTCGTCTAGACCCTTTCCAAGGCCAGCACATCCTTCCTTAGATACGGCTCAAAACCGCTCACAATACTCCAAATGGGGTCTGATCAGAGCCGCATACAGCCGGAGAAGTACATACGTGCTCTCGTATTCTAGCCCTCCCAACATAAATGCTAACATTGCATTTGCCTTCCTAATTGCCGACTGAACGTGCAATTTACCCTTAAGAGAATCTTGAACTAGGACTCCCAAGTCCCTTTGTGCTTCGGATTTCCTAAGCCGTTTCCCATTTAGAAAATAGTCTATGCCTCCACTCTTCCTACCAAAGTGCATAACTTCACACTTTTCCTCACTGTATTCATCTGCCACTCCTTTGCCCATTCTCCTAGCCTGTCCGCCACTTCATTGCCCATTCTCCTAGCCTGTCCGCCACTTCATTGCCCATTCTCCTAGCCTGTCCTTCTGCAGCCCCCTGCTTCCTCAATACTACCTGCCCTTCTGCAAATCTTTGTATCATCTGCAAACTAGAGAGAGAACCTAGTGGCATGGTGCAAGGACAACAATCGATCTCTCTCAATGTCAGCAAAACTAAGGAGCTGGCCATTGACTTCAAGGAACAAAGTGTCGTACAAACCCCTATCTGCATTAATGGTGTTGAGGTGGAGATGGTTGACAGCTTCAAATTCCTAGATATACACATCACCAACAATCTGTCCTGGTCCACCCACGTTGACGCTATGACCAAGAAAGCACAACCATGCCTATACTTCCTCAGGAAACTAAGGAAATTTGGAATGTCCACATTGACTCTTACCAATTTTTACAGATGCACCATAGAAAGCATCCTATCTGGCTGCATCACAGCTTATGAAGGCAACTGCTCAGCCCAAGACCATAAGAAACTACAGAGAGTCGTGAACACAGCCCAGTCCATCACACAAACCTGCCTCCCATCCACTGACTCGGTCTACACCTCCTGCTGCCTGGGAATGCGAGCAGCATAATCAAAAAACCCCGCCCACCCAGGTTATTCTCTCTTCCAACCTCTTCCATCGTGCAGAAGATACAAAGTCTGAGAACACACACTAACAGATTCAAAAACAGCTTCTTCCCCACAGTTACCAGACTCCTGAATGACCATCTTGTGGAGTGAACTGATCTCTTCACATTTTTTTTCTACTGTATAGCACGATACTCTGTATGCTTCATCCAAAGTCTATGTCTATGTACTTACATTGTGTATTTATCATAGGTCTTATGTTTTTTCATGTATGGAACGATCTGCCTGGACTGTACGCAGACCAACACTTTTCACTGTACCTCAGTACACGTGACAATAAATCGAAATCTAACTTAGCAACAGTTCCTTCTTCCAGATTGTTAATGTATATTGTAAAAAGGTGTGTCCCAACACTGACCCCTGAGGTACACCACCTAGTCATTGGCTGCCACCCTGAAAAAGATCCCATTATCCCCACTCTCTGCCTGCTGCCAGTCAGCCAATCCTCTATCCATGCCAGGATCTTACCCTTAACGCCATGGGATCTTAACTTATTGAACAGTCTACTATGCGGCACCTTGTCAAAGGCCTTCTGGAAATCTTCTTTGTCTAACTTCCTTGTGAGCTTCTCAAATAATTATTTTTTTGTATATAAATTTAGAGTACCCAATTCATTTTTTCCAATTAAGGGGCAATTTAGCATGGCCAATCCACCTAACCTGCACATCTTTGGGTTGTGGGGGCGAAACCCACGCAAACACGGAGAGAATGTGCAAACTCCACAGTGACCCAGAGCCGGGATCGAACCTGGGACCTCGGCGCTGAGAGGCAGCAGTTTTAACCACTGCTTCGCCGTGCTGCCCCTCCTCAAAGAATTCTAACAGATTTGTTATACATGGCCTACCCTCGACAAAGCCGTGCTGACTCAGTCCTAATATATCATGCACTTCCAAGTATTCTGCAACCTCAAAAATAAATTTTTATTCGTTCATGGGACGTAGGCATCGTAGACTGTGTCAGGATTTATTGCCCTTTAGGGGGCACAGTTAAGTGTCAACCACATTGCTGTGGGTCTGGTGTCACATATAGGCCAGACCAGGTAAGGATGGCAGATTTCCTTCCCTAAAGGAAGGAGATTAGTGAACCAGATGGGTTTTTACGACAATCGACAATGGTTTCCTGGTCATTAGACTTTTAATTCCAGATAGTTTATGGAGTTAAATTCCATCACCTGGCCGTGGTGCAATTCAAATCCGGGTCCCCAGATCATTAATCTGGGTCTCTGGATTACTGGCTAGCCGAATGAACTATTCAATCAAATCTTTTTAAATTTTAAACACATCAGTCACAATGTGGTTGCTAATAAAACTGATCTTGCATGAACTGCTGATTTTTGTTGCAAAGAGCACATTTGAAAAGCACGTTCCCTTTGCACTGATCCTCTGGCATCTAATGCAGTGTTTTTCAAACTTTTTTTCCTGCGGACTCATTTTTACCAACCGGCCAACCTTCGGGACCCACGCCGGCCGACCTTCGCGACCCACCATTTTCTCTTACCTTGTTTGCTGCTGACAAAATGGAGGAATCGCAAATGCGGCCAAAGCACGTGATGGCGACATTCGGGGGCCGTGACCTGCTCTCTACCTCCCTTACAGGCAGGAAGATTACATACAATGTTTTTAAAAATCTTCTGCGATTCCGATTGCCCAAAATCACGGGCCACACACACAGAGTCACACGCACACACACACACAGTCACACACACACACACATACTCACAGTCGCACACTCACACACACAGTCGCAGTCACAGAGTCAGTCTCACACACACAGTCACACACACAGTCACACGAGTACTCAATTATTGTTACTCCAAATTTGCAGTTGACACCTAGTTGGATGGGAGGGTGAGCTGTGAAGAAGATGCAGAGGTGCTTCAGTGAGATTTGGACAGGCTCAGTGAGTGGGCACATGCATGGCAGATGCACGATAATGTGGATAAATGTGAGATTATCTGCTTCGGTAGCAAAAATAGAATGGCAGATTATCAGAATGGATGTAAATTGAGAGGTGGAGACTCAGCGAGGCCTTGGTGTCCTCTGCATCAGTTGCTGAAAGTAAGCATGCAGGTACAGCAGGCAGTAAAGAAGGCAAATGGTATGTTGGCCTTCATAGAGAGAGGATTTGAGTATAGGAATAGAGATGTTTTACTGCAATGTATAGGGCATTGGTGAGGCCACACCTGGAGGATTGTGTGCAGTTTTGTTGTACCTATCTGAGGAAGGATGTTCTTGCTATGGAGGGAGTACAGTGAAGATTTACCAGGCTGGCTCCTGGGATGGCAGGTCTGTCATATGAGGGACTAACCCATTTAGGATTCTATTCATTGGAGTTTAGAAGAGTGGGGGGGCGGGGCGGGGGGGATCTCATAGAAACGTGCAAAATTCTAACAGGATTAGACAGGGTACATTCAGAAAGAATGTGGAGGAGCCTAGAACTAGGGCTCATAGTTTGAGGATAAGGGGGTAAAGTTTTCTGACTGACGTGAGGAGAAATTTCTTCACCCAGAGACTGATGAATCTGTGGAATTTGTTACCACAGAAAGTAGTTGAGATCAAAGCGTTGTGTAATTTCAAGATGAAATTGGTGTAGCTTTTAGGGCTAAACGGATCAAGGGGTATGGGGGGGGGGGAGAAAAGCAGAATCAGGGTATTGAACTCGATGATCAACCACGGTCATAATGAATGGCAGAGCAGGCTAGAAGGACCAAATGGCTTCCTCCTGCTTCTATGCCTTCAGGTGGGGCCACTGAATATTTTTAAGATGTGGCGATGCCGGCGTTGGACTTGGGTGAGCACAGTAAGAAGTCTTACAACACCATGTTAAAGTCCAACAGGTTTGTTTCAAACACTAGCTTTCGGAGCACTGCTCCTTCCTCAGGTGAAGGCAGAGGTAGATGGATTCTTGTTCGGCAAAGGAATCAATGGTGACCAACAATAGTTGGGAATGCAACATTTGAACTCAAAAGATCAGCCATGATCTTTTTTGTTTAAAAAATATATTTATTAAGAATTTTTCAACAAAATTTTCAACCATACAAACAAACCCCCCCGTTACAAAAAGAAAGAAAGTTCGCGTAGCAAGACATGAACATGGCAAGTCAATAAGATACAGAACTTTGTACATTGGATTCCTCCCGTACATGTCAGTTTTCCGGAACGTTCATGTGTTTCCTTGCTCAAATGCCCCCCAGAAAAACGCCCCTTCCCCCCCCCCGGGTTACTACTTGCTGCTGTCCGACCTTCATCTGACGCTCCGCGGGATAGTCCAGGAACGGTTGCCACCACCTGTAGAACCCCTGCGCAGACCCTCAAGGCAAACTTGATCCGCTCCAATTTGATAAACCCTGCCATATCATTTATCCAGGCTTCCACGCTGGGGGGCTTCGCCTCATTCCACATTAACAAGATCCATCGCCGGGCTACTAGGGACGCAAAGGCCAGAATACCGGCCTCTTTCGCCTCTTGCACACCCGGCTCGTCCACTACTCCAAATAGTGCTAGCCCCCAGCTTGGCTTGACCCGGACTTTCACCACCTTATATACTGTTCCCGCAACTCCCCTCCAGAACCCCTCCAGTACCAGGCATGACCAAAACATATGGACATGGTTTGCCGGACTTCCTGAGCACCTCCCACATCTGTCCTCCACCCCAAAGAACCTACTCAGCCTCGCCCCCGTCATATGCGCTCTATGAACCACCTTAAATTGTATCAGGCTAAGCCTGGCACACGAGGAAGAGGAATTAACCCTACTTAGGGCATCAGCCCATAACCCCTCCTCAATCTCCTCCCCCAGCTCCTCTTCCCATTTACCCTTCAGCTCCTCTACCAAAGCCTCCCCCTCTTCTTTCATCTCCTGGTATATCGCCGACACCTTGCCCTCTCCGACCCATATGCTCGAAATCACCCTGTCTTGAATCCCCTGTGCCGGGAGCAACGGGAATTCCCTCACCTGCCACCTCACAAACGCCCTCACTTGCATGTACCTGAAGGCATTTCCTGGGGGTAGTCCAAATTTCTCCTCCAGCGCCCCTAAACTCGCAAACGTCCCATCGATGAACAGGTCCCCCATTCTTCTAATCCCTGCGCGATGCCAGCTCTGAAACCCCCCATCCATCCTTCCTGGGACAAACCGATGGTTATCTCTGATCGGGGACCACACCGAGGCTCCCATCGCACCCCTGTGCCGTCTCCACTGCCCCCAGATCTTTAGCGTTGCCGCCACCACCGGACTCGTGGTGTATCTTGTCGGCGAGAGCGGCAGCGGTGCCGTCACCAGCGCCCCCAGGCTCGTTCCTTTGCAGGACGTCATCTCCAACCTCTTCCACGCCACCCCCTCTCCCTCCATCACCCACTTACGGATCATTGCCACGTTGGCTGATGACGCCAACCCTCCTCTATCTCTGCTACGCTCCAGGAACCCCCTCCTTACCCTCGGGGTCTTACTCGCCCACACAAATCCCATAATGCTCCTGCTTACCCTCTTAAAGAAGGCCTTGGTAATCACAATTGGGAGGCATTGAAAAACAAAAAGAAACCTCGGGAGGGCCACCATTTTAATCGACTGTACCCTGCCCGCCAGCGAGAGTGGCAACATGTCCCACCTTTTAAAATCCTCCTCCATCTGTTCCACCAGCCACGTCAAATTGAGTTTGTGCAGTGCCTCCCAGCTCCTAGCTATCTGAATCCCCAAGTATCGAAAGCTCCTTTCTGCCCTCCTCAACGGTAGGTCATCTATCCCTCTTCCCTGATCCCCCGGATGCACCACAAAGAGCTCGCTCTTTCCCACATTGAGCTTATAGCCCGAAAAGTCTCCAAACTCCCTTAGGATCTGCATGACCTCAACCATCCCCTCCACTGGATCCGCCACATACAGCAACAGGTCATCTGCGTACAGTGACACTCTATGTTCCTCTCCCCCTCGAATCACCCACTTCCATTTCATCGACTCCCTTAACGCCATGGCCAAAGGTTCAATTGCTAATGCAAACAGCAGAGGGGATAGGGGGCACCCCTGCCTCGTCCCTCGATACAGCCGGAAATACTCCGACCTCCGCCGGTTTGTGACCACACTCGCCACCGGGGCTCTATACAGGAGCTTAACCCAACTAATAAACCCTCTCCCGAACCCAAACCTCCTCAACACTTCCCAGAGATACTCCCACTATCGCTTCTCGGCCTTTTGGCTAAGATCAAGTGTCTGTAGATTTAGCCTTTGGCTCAGATCTGGTATGTCTCTCTTGTGGAGATCATGAATTCGATTCAATTTGAATTCGTTTTTTGGAGCAGGCGAGGAGCTGGATTAGGGGTTCGCCCCTGACCCACACTCTGAGCCCTGGCTTGGTAACTCAGAAAAGGAAAAAAAAAAAGAGATACTCCCACTCTACTCGGCCAAAGGCCTTCTCCGCGTCCATGGCTGCCACTATCTCCGCCTCTCCCTCCACCGATGGCATCATTATCAAGTTTAAGAGCCGCTGCACATTGGTGTTTAGCTGCCTACCCTTTACAAATCCCGTCTGGTCCTCATGAATCACCCCTGGGATACAATCCTCGTAGCCAACATTTTTGCCAGCAACTTAGCATCTACGTTGAGGAGCGCGATCGGTCTATACGACCCACATTGCAGTGGGTCCTTATCCCGCTTCAAGATCAAAGAGATCGTCGCCTCCGACATTGTCGGGGGCAGGGTCCCCCCCCCCCCCCTCCCTTGCTTCATTGAAGGTCCTTACCAGCAACGGGGCTAACAGGTCTACATACTTCCTATAAAACTCCACCGGGAACTCATCCGGCCCCGGGGCCTTCCCTGCCTGCATGCTCCCCAGTCCTTTAACCAGCTCCTCCACCCCAATTAGCGTCCCCAAACCAGCCACCTCCTGCGCCTCCATCCTCGGGAACCTCAGTTGGTCCAGGAATCGTCGCATCCCCTTTTCCCCCTGGGGGCTGGGACCTATACAGCTCCTCGTAAAAGGCCTTGAATACCTCATTCACTTTCCCCGCACTCTGCACCGTAGTTCCCCTGCCATCCTTGACTCCACCTATTCCCCTCGCTGCCATCCTCTTATGGAGCTGATGTGTCAGCATCTGACTCGCCTTCTCACCGTATTCATATATCGCCCCCTGTGCCTTCCTCCACTGTGCCTCTGCCTTCCCGGTGGGTCAACAGGTCGAACTCCGTCTGGAGACTTCGTCTCTCCCTGAGTAGTCCCTCATCAGGGGCGTCTGCATATGTCCTGTCCACCCGTAAAATCTCCCCCACTAACCTCTCCCTTTCCCTGCCCTCACTCTTCACCCTATGAGCCCTGATGGAGATTAACTCTCCCCTGACCACCGCCTTCAGCGCCTCCCATACTACTCCCACCTGCACCTCCCCGTTGTCATTGGCCTCCAGATACCTTTCGATGCACCCCCACACCTTCCACACACTTCGTCTGCCAGTAGTCCCACATCCAACCGCCACAACAGGCGTTGGTCCCTCTCCTCCCCCAGCTCTAGCTCCACCAAATGCGGGGCATGGTCTGAAATGGCTATGGCAGAATACTCCGTTTCCTCCACTTTGGAATCAATGCCCTGCCCAGAACAAAAAAAATCTATCCGGGAGTAGGCCTTATGTACGTGGGAGAAAAAAGAAAATTCTCTGGCCAAAGGCCTGGCAAATCTCCACGGATCTACTCCCCCCCCATCTGGTCCATAAACCCCCTAAGCACCTTGGCCGCAGCCGGCCTCTTCCCAGTCCTAGATCTGGAACGATCTAATGCTGGGTCCAGCACGGTGTTAAAATCCCCACCCATTATCAAGCTCCCTACCTCCAAGTCTGGAATACGCCCCAACATCCATTTCATGAATCCAGCATCGTCCCAGTTCGGGGCATATACATTCACCAGTACCACCTCCGTCCCCTGAAACCTACCGCTCACCATCACGTATCGGCCTCCATTGTCCGCTACTATGTTCTTGGCCTCAAACGACACCCGCTTCCCCACCAATATTGCCACCCCTCTATTTTTCGCATCCAGCCCCGAATGGAACACCTGTCCTACCCATCCCTTCTTTAACCTGACCTGATCTGCCATCTTCAGATGTGTCTCCTGAAGCATGACCAGGTCTGCCTCCAGTCCCTTTAGGTGAGCGAACACTCGGGCCCTCTTAACCGGCCCATTTAGGCCTCTCACATTCCACGTGATCAGCCGGATTGGGGGGTTACCTACCTCCCCCCCCCCCCCCCCCCCCCGCAGACTAGCCATCTCCAACTTAGGCCAGTCCCATGCTCGCGCCTCCCACACCCTCCAGTCCCCCAGGCGGGAAACCCCCGTTCCGACCACCTCTTCCATTTTCAGTTCCCCCTCGGACAGTGCGTCAGCAACCCTTATGTCCCCCCCCATCCCCCCCTTCCCGCTACATCCGCATCTATCACTTTTGCTCCCCCCATATTACTTCCGTGAGTCAGCTGACTTCTGCTGACCCCGGCTTCCCCCGCCTTCCTGTTGATCTCCCCGTGTGGGAGCCTCTCCTCCTCGCCTTCCTCCACCCCCCCCCCTTTTAGCGTGGGGAAAAGCACGCGCTTTCCTGAGCCAGTCCCACCCCCTATGGCGCAGCTCCTGTTGCGGCCATTATCCCAGTTCCCTCATCCCCGAGTCTCGCCTCCCTCCAGCACCGACGCCCAAATTCCCCATCATCTCGTCTACAGAAAAGAAAAAAGAAAAGGGGAATTTTAACTAGAACTCTACCCACATCCCCATCCATCGTCCCACCCATGAAGTAATCTTTACCCATATTTACAACCCCGTATACAACCAACATCGCCCCCCACAACCACATCCCATCAGTTCGAGTCCAATTTTTCCGTCTGAATAAAGGTCCAAGCCTCTTCTGGCGTTTCAAAATAATGGTGTCAGTCCTGATAAGTAACCCACAGTCGCGCAGGCTGCAGCATGCCGAACCTGACTCTTTTTTGTGCAGCACCGCCTTGGCCCGGTTGAAGCCAGCTCTCCTCCTTGCCACCTCCGCGCTCCAATCCTGGTAAACTCGGATCACCCATCTACTGCTCCACACCTTGTAGGCCCATCTCAGAACACTTTCTTTGTCCACGAAGCAATGGAACCTTGCCACTATCGCTCTTGGCGGCTCATCAGCCTTGGGTCTCCTCGCCAGGACCCGGTGAGCCCCTTCCAGCTCCAGGGGGCTCGGAGAGGCCTCTGCGCCCATCAGCGAATGGAGCATCGTACTCACATACGCCCCAGCATCAGCTCCCTCCACTCCTTCGGGGAGACCCAGAATCCGGAGATTCTTCCTCCTCGACCTGTTCTCCAGGACCTCGATTTACTCGGCCCACCTCCTGTGCACCGCCTCGTGCGCCTCCATTTCTACGCCAGGCCCAGGATCTCGTCCTCGTTCGTTTAATCTCTCACCTCGCAAAGCTCCACCGCCTGGGCCTTCTGGGTCTCCTTCAGCCCCTCGATCGCCAACAGCATTGGCGCCAGCACTTCCATTTTGAGCTCCTCCACACGCGCATAAGGAACTCCTGCTGGTCCAGCCCCCATGCTGCTCGATCTCCGCCTTCCGCCATCTTGCTTTTTCCCCCTCGTTTCTGCCGCTGCTCCAGAGCCTCTTTTCCCGCCGCTCCACCGCTAATCTCGGCTATACAACGTAAGGGGGGGGGGGGGGGAAGAGATCCTTACTTCACCTTCCCACACGGGATTAAATCAAAAAAGTTCCGTTGGGACTCCTCTGGAGAGCCCAAAAGTCCGTTATCGCGGGAGCTGCCGAAATGTGCGGCTTAGCGTACCGGAAGTCGAGATCAGCCATGATCTCATGGAATGGCAGAGCAGGCTCGAGGGGTCAAATGGCCTCCTCCCGCTCCTATTTCATATGTTCAGGTCCTCAACATCTGCAGAATTTTGCTTTTATTTAACATAACTTCCTTGTTTTTGTACTCTTATGCCCCTATTGATAAAATCACGGTTTCCTAATGCTTTATTAACTTCTCTCTCAACCTAACCGGCCTCCTTCACATGTATAACCAGGTCCCTCTGTTCCTGCACCCCCTTACAACTGTAACCTTTATTTTTTATCATCTGTTTTTCCTAGCAAATCTCACACTTATCGGAATTAAATTTCAAATGCCACTCGCCCACCCATGACACCAACCTGACTATCCATAGAACCCCTACAGTGAAGAAGGAAGTCATTCGGCCCATCGACTCTGCACCGACCCTCTGAAAGGGCACCCTATCTAGGTTCACTCTCCCACCACACTCTCCATAACCCCACCTAGCCTGCACATCTTGAGACACTAAGGGGCGATTTAGCATGGCCAATCCACCTAACCTGCACATCTTTGGACTGTGGGAGGAAACCAGAGCACGCAGAGGAAACCCCCTCAGACATGGGGAGAACGTCAAACTCCACTATGCGCTTAAAATTTTTTTTTTTTTTTTTTTTTTTTAAAAGAGTACCCAATTCATTTTTTCCAATTAAGGGCCAATTTTAGCATGGCCAATCCATCTAGCCTGCACATCTTTGGGTTGTGAGGGCAAAACCCACGCAAACACGGAGAGAATGTGCAAACTCCACACGGACAGTGACCCAGAGCCGGGATCGAACCTGGGACCTCGGCACCGTGAGGTTGCAGGGCTAACCCACTGCGCGATCTGCAAATTTTGAAATTATGTCCTGTACACAAAGGCCTAAGTCATTAATATACATCAGGAAAGACAAGGGTCCTAACCATTTTCTCTGGGGAACTTCACCATAAATCTTCCTCCACAGCAAAATAACTATTTGATGTGAGCTTCGCTGGCTAGGCCACATTTGTTGCCCATCCCTAATTGTCCTTGAGCAATATCCATGTTGCTACTGTCCATGAACTCTCCCATGAGCAGTTGTGCAGCACTTTATATCCAATGTTCTTTGGAAGTCCATGCACTCATGAATTTGGAGCACGCGTGAACCATTTGTATCCTGGAGCCTGCTCCACCATTCAATAGGATTATGGTTGATCTGATTGCAGCCTCAACTGCACTTTTCTATCTGCCATCCCCATAATTCTGACTCCCTTGGCGATCAAAAGTCTATTTTGGTGTTGAATATGTCTCATGACCCAGCCTCCACTGCTCTCTGGGGAAGAGAATTCCACAGACCAACAACCCTCAAAAGAATTCTTCTCACCTCAGTCTTAAATGGAAGACCCATAACTTAAAATGTCTCCCCTAATTCCAGACTCCCCCACAAGAGGAAACATACCATCAGCATCAACCCTGTCAAAGTTCCTCAAGATTTTCTGTTTTCATATATATGTTTATACAAGATCACTGCTCATTCTTAACTCTGATGGGTATACCTGCTCAATCTTTCCTCATAAGGTAACTTCTTCCCCATCAGTTGAAAGAACCTTCTCTGAACAGCTGTGTATTATATCCTAACTAAGGACCGAAACAGTACAGTACTCCAGATGCGATCTCACTATTCTTTTGTACAACTTTTGCAACATTTCCTTCCTTTTATTTCCCATTCCCTTTGGAATAAATACCAACATTTCCTTTGCTTTCCTTGTTGTACCTGCATACTTGCTTCATATGAAGTACCAGGACACCCAGATCCCTCTGTACCACACAGGGTCTGTAGTCTCTCACTATTTAAACAATATGCTGCAATTCTGTTCTTCCTGCCAAAGTGGACAAGTTCATATTTTCCCACATTATTCACCATTTCAACACATTGCCCTCATCAACCCTCTGTCACCTCACCACAAAACTCCAGCAAATTATTTCAACACCATTTAAGTCTATGCTGGCTTTCCTTAAACAACCCACATTTGCCTAAGTGACTAACAATTTTGACTGAATTATAATTTCAAACGTTCTCCTCCCCCCCGAAAAAAAGAAACAGAGGTTAAACTTCGGAGTACCCAGAAACCATCGAAATCTCACGGTTCTTCCAGTTACCTTTCAGCTGCTTTATTCGCGTCAACTCCTCGTCCGAGAATCCTGCCCAGCCAGCCATACCTCCCACACAACAAACCAACCCTCAAGAGGAGCCTATAGATGCTGCAAGAAGCAGAGGCCGACTCGCTCCGCAACCCAGAGAAGTGCCGCGCCAGTGCGCATGAGCGCAGGGGACACGTGGCACTCGAACCTGCTCCGCTTGCATCATGGGAGCCGCCACCTTGTCCGTCCAGTGACGTAAACGTGGGAGGAGCATCCTGGCGGCCAGAGCGGCACGTGAAACCTGACCGGGCAACCGTCAGTTGCGTGACACTGTCGGGTTGCCGTTGGCGGTACTGCTTGCTTTCAGTGGATTGAGTGAGGGTGAAGCGGCAGGGGCTGCCGGGAATGGCTAAATGTGCCGGAGTTAAATTAGTTGCTTAGACGTAGGAAAAAAACCACGTAGAAGACTGAAGTAAGTTAATCGAGTCGGCTACCAGGACACAAGTCCAAATTAGTAACCGGTAAATCTAAGGCTGTGAAGTTTGTTTTTCGGTAAAGATTTGCTTGAATTGTGTGCGACAGCTGTGAAATATAGGGATGCTGCCAGAATATAGACCTGACGATGCATTTATGTTGCCCCTTTTAGGTTCGTGTGAAGTGTTTGGGGTCCACGTTTATGCAAAATGTTTTATTGTAAATCTTTTCTGTGCTTCTTATATTTGTTCTTGAGATGTGAGTGTTGCCATCATTGCCCATCGTTAATTGTGATGTGGAGATGCCGGCGTTGGACTGGGGTGAGCACAGTAAGAAGTCTTGCAACACCAGGTTAAAGTCCTGGTGTTGAAGGTGCGTAGCTCCTTCACCTGAGGCTTCACCTGAGGAAGGAGCAGTGCTCCGAAAGCTAGTGTTTGAAACAAACCTGTTGGACTTTAACCTGGTGTTGGAAGACTTCTTACTATCCTTAATTGTGTCTGTGAAGGTGGCAGGCATGAGCTGTGTTCTTGAATCACTGCTGTCCATATGGTGCTGGTGCATCCACAGGTACTGTTAAGGGAAGGAGTCCCAAGGGAGGGAGTTTAACCTCGTGATGGTGAAAAGAATGGTGATTTCTTTCCAACTCAGGATGGTGTGTGAGGGGAGGAAGGATTCTAGCGCTAGTCTGGCAGGAGGTTCGAGAACAATGAAGGGTGCGGGGGCAGCAAATATGGTGGAGGTGGGTGGGCTGGGAGGGACCGCCTAAATGGATTCATTGACTGTAGGTGATGGCGGTGGAGTTCGAACAGCAGTTCAATAAACGCTTTACAAGGCAAGAGAGGGATGCTGGAGGCATGCAAACATTCCACGGAGGACTTGCTGGCCCCGATAAAGGAGACGCTTGGAAGAATGTTGGAAACGGTGCAGGAGCAGGGTGATTATTGAAAGGGGTGGAGGAGGCACTGTCGAGGCACAGTGACCAGCTCACCTTGCTTGATGCCGAACTGGCCAAGATGGAAGATTGGAATAGAGGCCTGAGAGCAAGATGGAGGACCTTGAGAACCTGTCTCGGAGGCAGAACTTGTGGATTGTGGGGCTACCGGAGGTCGTGGAGGATGCAAGGCCAACAGAGTTCATAGTGGGGGGAGGGAAGTGGCTCCCCCTCCTCCCCCTCCCTCCAAAGTTAGATAGGGCCCACCCACCACTGAGTGAAGCTGCCAAGGATGGTGATAGTGTGCTTTCATAGCTACGAGGCGACGAAGAAGGTGTTGAGATGAACCAAACAGATATGGGAGATGAAGTGGGAAGGCACTATGATTTGAATTTACCAGGAATCCAGGTACAGTTCGTGAAAAGGAGCGCTGTCTTCAATAAAGCAAATGCGGCACAGTACAAGGGTGGAGTTGAGGGCTACCCGCAATGGCAGAGACCATTATTTCAAGACGGTGGAGGCGTTTGTCTCAAGCATGGCTGATCATGGTGGATGGGAGACGTTGGTCGTGGATGGGGGACTAAGTTTTGATTACATTTGTATATTTCTCTTTGCCTAGCTATTCTAATGCCCTTATTTTCTTGGAGGGTAGCTGGGGACGGGGTAAGAGTTCAAGGCTTGGTCCTTGGGTGGCAGGGTTGATGGATGAGGTGGAGATTCCTTTGTTTGAGTGGGGGGGGGAAGTGAACTCTGGTGGAGGGGCACCCATGCTAGCAAGCTTTGGTTAGCTAGAGAACGGTAGAGACTGCTGCCTGCTGAACCTGTTCAGTCAGTTTTGGTGAGCCTAGGGAGATGCGTAGGTGGGAATGAGGCGGTTTTGAGAGAAAGTGGTAGGGGGTTTCTGGGAAAGGAAGATGGGTTTGTTTACTGATGGGTGGGTGGGGGGGGGGACCACATTGAGTGGGGTATGATGCCATCTTGTGTGGGACATGGGTGATGGTGGTGGTGAGAACATTTCTTTCCTCCCCACCCCAAAGGATATATTGTCACAAGTAGGCTTACATTGACACAGCAATGAAGTTACTGTGAAAAGCCCCCAGTCGCCACATTCCAGCGCCTGGGTCGGGTACACGGAGGGAGAATTCAGAATGTTCAAATTACCTAACAGCATGTTTTTCGGGACTTGTGGGAGGAAATCGGAGCACTCGGAGGAAACCCATGCAGACACGGGGGAGAAGGTGCAGACTCTGCACAGACAGTGACCCAAGCAGGGAATCGAACCTAGGACCCTGGCATTCTGAAGCAACAGTGCTAACCACTGTGCTACCAATGGCTGAGGGAGGGTGACGAATGCCCTGGGGTTGGGAGGCACGGTGAAATGGATGAGGGTTTTTGCGCATTTAGTTTGCAAGCCGATGTAGTGCTGTTTCAAGAGACCCACTTGCAAATGAAGGCCAGGTAAGGCTCCGTAAAGGGTGAGTAAGTCAGGCGTTCCATTCGTGCTTTGATAGTAGAGCCTGGGGGTGGCAGTGCTGTTGAATAAAACAATCCGGTTCCAGATGATGAAGGTGGTGGACAATCAGGAGGGGAAGGTGGTGGAAGATCAGGGAGTGGGGGGGGACATATGTGATGGTGATTGGAATGTAAATCGGTGGTTTTGGTGAATGTTGACTCACTGATTTGGGACGCTGTCGGCTTTATGAAGAGGATGGTGGTGGCGAGCCCGGGCATGGACATGGGGGAGGAACCTTTTTTTAAAGTACCCAATTTTTTTTCTAGTGAAGGGGCAATTTAGCATGGCCAATCCACCGAGCCTACACATCCTTTTTTTTTTAGTTTGTGGGGGTGAGACCCATGAAGACACTGGGAGAAAGTGCAAACTCCACACGGACAGTGGGCCAGGATTGAGCCCAGGTCTTCAGCGGTGTGAGGCAGCAGTGCTAACCACAACCACCATGCTGCCCAATGAGAGAGAGACTTAATACTGTCCAGAACCTGAAAGAGGACCACTCTAGGCAAAAGTCGCTTTCCCCTTTGGGGGGGGGGGAGGGGACTGAGTGCAGATATTGGTGGTTTTGACATTGTGAGTTTGAGACCAGTGCAGGCAACATTTGAACATGTGCAGGCTGGAGGGCATGTTGTTGTGGGCACCTTACATGGTATCCATAGGTTTGTGCAGGCGAGGCTGATGTGAGGTTCCTGCGGTGGTTGCGGGTGGGGATAGAGTACTTTAGGGACTTGTTTATAGGAGGTAAGTTTGCAGGGCTGGAGGAATTGGAAAATTTGGAAGAATTGTATGAGTTGCTCAAGTGGAATGGCTTTGGGTGCTGCATGTGAGACGTTGTGAGGGGAGAGGTGCCGTCCTTCCTGGGGCTGCCGCCTCCACTGTTGCAGGACAAGTTGTCGGAGGCCAAGGGACGATCTAGGGGAGGATATTGAATATCTCTAAGGAGTTGATCGAGTGGGATGGTGCTCCGGTGGAGGATATATGAGAGGAGCTGGGAGGGGAGGTGCAGGCCGGGACATGGGTTGAGCCTTGTGGAGGGTGAACGTGTGCGAGGCTGAGCCTCACCCAGTTTAAGATGGTGCATAGGGCCCACATGATGGTGGTGAGATGAGTTGTGGGAGTGGAAGACGGGTGTGTGCGGCGGTCCCCGCGAATCAAGTCCGCATGTTTTGGGTGGCAGGAGTTCTCAGATGTTATGCCCGAGGCTTTGTGTGTGGCAGTGGTCCCGAGTCCGGAGGTGGCGATATTTGGCGTGTCGGAAGATCCGTAAGTCCAGGTGGCGAGAGAGGCAGAAGTGCTGGCATTTGCCTCCTGATAGGCCGGAGACAGATTTTGTTGTGTTGGCGGGACTCTGAGCCACCGGGGGCAGGGGGATGGGTGAGTGACCTGACAGAATTCCTGCGGCTGGAGAAGGTGAAGTTTGGTTTACGGGGTCTGGGGTGGCCACTTCCAACTAGGTGCAGAAAAACTCGCAAAGCCTGGCGGGTAAAATGGACAAGCCAAGACTCGGGCAGGTTCCGAGCCTGAAATGCATATTTGTCAGCAAAAAGTTCACGACGGTATCGAAACTCTGTCCAATTAGCATTTTAATGGGGCCGATTAACATTTGATGGCCCATCTTCACCAAAACAAAGCTGGGTCAAGGCAGCCTTGAGGAGGAGTTTATAGAATGTATCCGCGATAGTTTCCTAGAACAGTATGTAATGGAACCTACAAGGGAACAAGCGGTCCTAGATCTGGTCCTGTGTAATGAGACAGGATTGATTCAGGATCTCATAGTTAGGGATCCTCTCGGAAGGAGCAATCACAATATGGTGGAATTTAAAATACAGATGGAGGGTGAGAAGGTAAAATTAAGCACTAGTGTTTTGTGCTTAAACAAAGGAGATTACAATGGGATGAGAGAAGAACTAGCTAAGGTAGACTGGGAGCAAAGACTTTATGGTGAAATAGTTGAGGAACAGTGGAGAACCTTCCAAGTGATTTTCACAGTGCTCAGCAACAAAAAAAAAGGAAGGACGGTAAAAAGAGGGAAAATCGACCGTGGATATCTAAGGAAATAAGGGAGAGTATCAAATTGAAGGAAAAAACATACAAAGTAGCAAAGATCAGTGGGAGACTAGAGGACTGGGAAATCTTTAGGGGGCAACAGAAAGCTATTAAAAAAGCTATAAAGAAGAGTAAAATAGATTATGAGAGTAAACTTGCACAGAATATAAAAACAGATAGTAAAAGGTTCTACCAATACATAAAACGAAAAAGAGTGGCTAAGGTAAATATTGGTCCTTTAGAGGATGAGAAGGGAGATTTAATAATGGGAGATGAGGAAATGGCTGAGGAACTGAACAGGTTTTTTGGGTCGGTCTTCACAGTGGAAGACACAAATAACATGCCAGTGACTGATGGAAATGAGGCTATGACAGGTGAGGACCTTGAGAGGATTGTTATCACCAAGGAGGTAGTGATTGGCAAGCTAATGGGGCTAAAGGTAGAAAAGTCTCCTGGAACTGATGGAATGCATCCCAGAGTGCTAAAAGAGATGGCTAGGGAAATTGCAAATGCACTAGTGATAATTTACCAAAATTCACTAGACCCGGCGGATTGGAAATTAGCAAACGTGACACCACTGTTTAAAAAAGGAGGTAGGCAGAAAGCGGGTAATTATAGGCCAGTGAGTTTAACTTCGGTAGTAGGGAAGATGCTGGAATCTATCATCAAGGAAGAAATAGCGAGGCATCTGGATGGAAATTGTCCCATTGGGCAGACGCAGCATGGGTTCATAAACGGCAGGTCATGCCTAACTAATTTAGTGGAATTTTTTGAGGACATTAACAGTGCGGTAGATAATGTTGAGCCAATGGATGTGGTACATCTGGATTTCCAGAAAGCCTTTGACACGGTGCCACACAAAAGGTTGCTGCATAAGATAAAGATGCATGGCATTAAGGGGAAAGTAGTAGCATGGATAGAGGATTGGTTAATTAATAGAAAGCAAAGAGTGGGGATTAATGGGTGTTTCTCTGGTTGGCAATCAGTAGCTAGTGGTGTCCCTCCTGGATCAGTGTTGGGCCCACAACTGTTCACAATTTACATAGATGATTTGGAGTTGGGGACCAAGGGCAATGTGTCCAAGTTTGCAGACGACACTAAGATAAGTGGTAAAGCAAAAACTGCAGAGGATACTGGAAGTCTGCAAAGGGATTTGGATAGGCTAAGTGAATGGGCTAGGGTCTGGCAGATGGAATATAATGTTGACAAATGTGAGGTTATCCATTTTGGTAGGAATAACAGCAAAAGGGATTATTATTTAAATGATAAAATATTAAAACATGCTGCTGTGCAGAGAGACCTGGGTGTGCTAGTGCATGAGTCGCAAAAAGTTGGTTTACAGGTGCAACAGGTGATTAAGAAGGCAAATGGAATTTTGTCCTTCATTGCTAGAGGGATGGAGTTTAAGACTAGGGAGGTTATGCTGCAATTGTATAAGGTGTTAGTGAGGCCACACCTGGAGTATTGTGTTCAGTTTTGGTCTCCTTGAGAAAGGACGTACTGGCACTGGAGGGTGTGCAGAGGAGATTCACTAGGTTAATCCCAGAACTGAACGGGTTGGATTACGAGGAGAGGTTGAGTAGACTGGGACTGTACTCGTTGGAATTTAGAAGGATGAGGGGGGATCTTATAGAAACATATAAAATTATGAAGGGAATAGATAGGATAGATGCGGGCAGGTTGTTTCCACTGGCGGGTGAAAGCAGAACTCGGGGGCATAGCCTCAAAATAAGGGGAAGTAGATTTAGGACTTAGTTTAGGAGGAACTTCTTCACCCAAAGGGTTGTGAATCTATGGAATTCCTTGCCCAGTGAAGCAATAGAGGCTCCTTCGTTAAATGTTTTTAAGATAAAGATAGATAGTTTTTTGAAGAATAAAGGGATTAAGTTTTTTGAAGAATAAAGGGATTAAGGGTTATGGTGTTCGGGCCGGAAAGTGGAGCTGAGTCCACAAAAGATCAGCCATGATCTCATTGAATGGTGGAGCAGGCTCGAGGGGCCAGATGGCCTACTCCTGCTCCGAGTTCTTATGTTCTTATGTTCACTGGTACTCAAGCAACCGGGACAGTCCCAGACATTTTGGCGCCACTCCCTGTTCAAGGGAAACGCAAACAACGGGGTTAGTGACCGCTTGGGACACGTCCAGCCATCCAGATCCCCGCCCACTTATTGGCTAAGGAATCGAACGGAGTGATCAGGGATCACCCAATTAGGCCCAAATCTAAGGACCGCCCAAAAGAGCGCGAACCGAGTATAAGAAGAAGAGTTTGCCATATGTTCGCTCTCTCTTGGCCTTGGTACCCCGGTCACTGTCATCGCCAATTGCAGCAACACCAGAAGCGAGTCCCAAGTTCAACGCCCGCTCCCAGACGGATGAGCCCAGCTGAGCAGCAGTTACTCCTTCGAACCCGAGAGATCCAGAATTGAACAGCGGCCACTGTTTTCTGACTTAAGCCAGGTGCCTGAAGTTAAATACAGGTTGTCTTAGTTGATAGGTGTAGTTAACTAGTAGTGTTTATGTTGCATGACTAATTGTGTGTAAATAAAGTACCCTTGAACTAATTAACTGGTGTTTGGCTCTTTGATCGATAGCCGGTTGAAACTTGTGGTGGTATTTTTCGATACCTGGCGACTCTAAGCATTCGGACGTAGATGACATAAAAAGATGGGCAAACTCACTGATTGCCATAATTGGAACAGAGCCGCAGAAAAGACAGAGTAGAAAAGAAACTCGCAACAGGGGTCTGCAGAGGGGTTCACCAGGAGGTGGAAACCGTTCCTTGATTTCTTCAAGGAGGTTTGAGGGGTTAGCAGGGAGGCTGGGGTTGGAGGAGATAAGGGGGTAAAAACTGGAAAGGCAGGATGTGGTGCGGTGTTGGGGGATGTTGGGGATCTGTGGTTTTGTTCAGGTTGATGTTTTAGTCTTCTGATTTAAAAAAAACATGGAGGCAATTACTGCAGCACTCGGAGAGGGTTGAGGATGATACCAATTGGGGACAAGCATCTGTTTGAGCCGGCTAGGGTGGGCGCCAGGTTTGGGTAATGGGAGGATGAGGGGGGTGGCAGTAATGGGGGATTTGTTCCTGGGGGGACGGTTTGGGGGAGTTCGTGGAGTTAGAATGGGCTGGTGCAGTCGGAGGCATTCAGGTACTTGCAAGTCCGGAATTTTGCGAGGAAGGTTGATTTGAGTTTTCCAGTTGCGCCACCAGTTGGTGGAGAGGGTACTGTTGCTAGTCAGGTTGGAGGGGGATAAAACTTTGGTATTTATGGGAGGCTGCTGGCAGAGGATGGGGCCTCACTGGAGGGGATTAAGGCGAAATGGGAGGAGGAGGGGGATTGGTGTGAGGCCTTGGAGGGTGAATGCCACGTCATCATGTGCAATGCTACATGTACAACAAAGGTGCATCGGGCGAACAAGGGCAAGGATGAGTCAGGTGTTTGAGAGGGTGGAAGATACGTGCAGCTTGTGTGGGAGAGGCCCAGTGAATCATGTACATATATTCTGGCCATGTCCTGAATTGCAAACCTTTGGGGCTCTTTCTTCAGCACCATGTCGGCGATCTGGAGCAGGGAACTGGAGCCGGGTCCCCGAGAGGCCACGTTCGAGGTGTCCGAGCTGCCGGTGTTGCAGCCGGAGGCGGGGATGATGTTTTGGCCTGATTGCTCAAAGACTGGTTATGCTGTCACCTTCTCCTCCCCGCAATACCTCAGTGTGGCTTGGGGACCTCCTGGAATTTATTTGAAGAAAGTTAGGGGTACACTGAGGGGGTCGATTGGGAGATTCTGTCTAAGTTGACAGCCGTTTGTTATGTATTTTAAAGAGCTGATCACTGTCGAGAGTTTTGGGGGTCAGTTTGTTTTTGTATTTGTATACAAATTAAAAATGTTCAATAAAATTATTTTGTTTCAAAATTTCAGGAGCAGTCTTTTTATTTTTGTAAAGTTGGACTTTGAAGTTAAAGGATGGCTATTACTGTAGTTTTGAATTTATAGACTATTTTTAACAAAAGTGAAATGCACTCTGGTGCTTTATCATTGCTGGTTGGATGAACTTAAGACTTGGGAGTAGGAGTAGTCCATTCAGCCCTTCAAGCTTGCTCTGCCATTCAATTAAATCATGTTGACATATTACAATAAAAATCTTAAGCTGCTTGTATCATCCTTTTCACATATCAATTGGCAATTCTAATTTCTTTTTGAAAGTTCAGTCTCTCCGGAGAACAGTTGATATTTCCTGATGTGGGGATGCTGGCGTTAGACTGGGGTGGGCACAGTAAGAAGTCTTACAACACCAGGTTAAAATCTAACAGGGTTGTTTCGAATCATTAGCTTGCAGCGCGCAGCTCCTTAATCAGGTGAAAAGGAGCTGTGCTCCGAAAGCTAGTGATTCAAAACAAACCTGTTAGACTTCAATCTGTAGTGTTGTGAGACCTCTGACTGTAGCCACCTAAATTGGCCAACTCCCGATTTAAAATGGCGAACGGCAAAGGCTGATGGGAAAGTCAGCCAACAGAGACAGAAACCAGCAGGTGCAGGTTTGCTGTGTATTTAACTCTGCAAAAGGCCAGACAACATCGATACCAGCGACCATCAGCATAACAATGTAGCAGCCATCTACATACTGATGAGCAATCCCCGGGAACAATAAGTAACATTTGGGGGACACAAAGTAAAGCCAGACTCCCCAACGCCAGCAGGTAGCCAACACAAAAGAGGTTAACGGACACCTCAAGACCGCCCATCGATCAGGGAACCGCTCCAGTATGGAGAAATCGAACCAAGCGATTGGAACAAAGTCCAATCACCTAGAACCAGGTACAGGGTCCGCCCCGAAAGGCGGGAAGCCCCTGGGGACTATAAGAGTTAAGCCCCAAGTTCAAATCTCTCTCATCGTCCTGCCTAGGTCACCCAGCAACGCAAACCAACCGTGACCGGTGCAGTGACCACCAAAAGAAGTAAGTCTTAATTCAACGCTCGCTATGAGATAGGCGCTCCTAGCTACCAATCCGTACCAACTTCGAATCCCGCAGACTCAGGACCCGAACGAAAGGCCATTTGTTCCCCTGACCTGGTGGGCCAGTCCGAAGTTAAGTATAGGCCTGTTAGTTGTAGAAGTAGCTTCGACGTGGAATTTGTGCATGAGTAGCGATTACTGTGTATAATAAATGTGCTTTGATTTGAATCTTACTAATCGGTGTATTGAGTTATTGATCATTACTTGGACTTGAACCTCGTGGCGGTATCATAAAGATACCTGGCGACTTGAGAGCAAAGGTAATAAAACAGAGCAATTGAACCAACCGGAAAGTTAGCAACATTATTTGGCGACATCTGACTGGACCCGATCTAGAAGTGGCATAACCACTCCGGCAGAACCCAGAATTTAAATTAGAGATCCAATTGGGAACAGAAAACCACAAGCGTTCAAGCAGTTCTGATCAATACTCATAATTCGGAAGTGTGTGTATGCATGCGTAACTAACAGGGCGATAAGGTAAAACTGATAGATTTTTTGTTGCGACAAAACTGTCGGGAGTTTGTATTTCGGAATGTAGCGAAAGCCGTACCTGTATTTACAGCACAGCCTTAATACCCCTGTCCCAAATTTGAAGAGCAGCATTCGGATAGGAAAGATGGCATTGCAGGCAATGCAACGCCTCATGAACCCCGAGGAATTTGCGGTCGCAGCGACCAGCAGCAGTAGAGTGGGACAGTGTCCCATTTGGGAGGAAGAAATCAGGAAATATCTCAAAGGGAAGGGATGGCCCCTTTGGAGTGAATTCTGTGACAACGAGGAATCCGGCCCCGGGAGTATAGGACATACTTGGTGGGAGACCCTGAGCGAGACGCACAAAAAGAGCTTGGGGAAAGCTCGCAAGCCGATGGCAATCGTGTCTTGCTTGGCACAGTTGCGAGGCACAGAGGAGGTCGTTGGGATGCTCCGGAAAGAGGTAGAAGGCATACATCGAATGAGTATGGTCGATGTAAGCGAGGTAGAAAGAGAGAACTTAGAATTGAGAAGGAAGTTGGCAGCAAAAGACTGAGAGGTGGAGGATGCCAAAAGGGCACACCAGTCTTGCCTGGCGCACTTAAGCAGCTTCCAGTCCCAATATGAAAAGGCCTATCAGGACACGCAACGTGCAGAAACAGTACGTGAAGAAACAGAGAAGCAGGTAGAAACATTGCAGAGACAGTGGGGTGACCTGAAGGCAGCGTTAAGAGCACTCCATGCTGCCACCACAGCAAAGACAAAGCTCACTAGACCACGCAAAGTGCCGGAAGCAGATTGCAGAGCTGCAATCTCTGCTTTCAGTTCAAAAAGGATTCCAGGAAACCTTTGGAGCAAAATTAGATAAGGAAGACGGCCCTGATTGGGAAGAATTAAACGAGACAGCGCAGAGATATGTTCAGGGAACATGTGTGCAGGGAAAGCCACAAAAGAGGAAAGTGCCCCAACCCCCCACAGGGCAGATAGTTCAGGCTCCAATTAACCCTGTAACCACCCACCGCACAGCCACAGCAGACGACACGGAATTTTTGTATACCACCCCCTTAACAGTGACCCAATTACGGGACGCGTGCGAGAAAATCACACCATTCCTCCCCACCTCAGACCCCCACCATTTCTTTGCCAGAGTAAAGCAGCAGGCGACCATGTACGGCCTGGATGAGCGAGAGCATGTAAAGCTCACAGTTTTAAGTTTAGATCCTTCAGTCGCAGCAGCCCTTCCCGACCCACAGAATGTAGGAGGGGGCACCCTGGCAGAAATGCATACCGCAATCCTGGATGCGATCGGGTATAACCGGGGTGACCCCGTAGATGGCCTCAACAAATGCAGGCAAAAGAAAGCCGAGCACCCCACAGCGTTTGCTGGACGCCTGTGGATCCACTTTGCAGCAGTTTTTGGGCAGTTTTTGGAGACGTAGACCGAGCCCATTTGTCCCCAGACAACATGGCCAAATGGACCCGCACCCTTATCTCCCATGCCACAGAAACAGGACAAAAGCGTGCGCCAATTATGATCCCTCAGAGGAGGCTCATAATGAGAAGTGGGTAGTAAAGAGATTGTCCCGCGCCTGGGAGCAATCTGTACAAAACAAACCCGCAGTTAAAATTCCCGAAGAAAAGCAGGCCGACGCAGATATACAGGCAGTTACAACACACCAGAACCCGCATGGGTAAATGAAGGAAAGAACAGCCCCCCACCCAAGTCACAGGAGTGTTACAACTGTGGACAGTTGGGACACTTTTTGCAAGAGAGTGCAATGCCCCTAGAAAGCCACAGACAGCCCAGCAGATGTTAGTGTTAGTGCCCGTTCAGATCAGACGGACCTGACCAGAACGGACTGACTGTGTTCGGGCTCCCCCAGTTGGGTCTGCGACACCCTTTGGGATAGGTCCGGACGACCGGTAGTTGCAGCGAATATTCTGGGACAGCCCATCGAATTTCTATGGGACACAGGAGGGTCCCGCACCACAATAAATTCCTCCACCCTGTTTCAAAAGGACACGTGGCCCACTACAGCCACCATCACCCTCAGCGGCTTTACAGGCCACTCACAGCAGGGACACATCAAAGCCCCTGTACCCATTCAAATCGGCAACATCACCACCAAGCACCCCGTGGTTTTAGTCGATCTGCCCCACAGCAGAACACATTCTGGGAATCTATTTTTTGAATTCCCACAACTTATCATTTGATCCAGTCAACCAGTGTGTCTGCAAAATGGCAAAGTCTGCAAGAGACCCTGCAACGCTCAATATAGGAGAATACGCGAACAGAATTAGCGCAGTAGGCAAATTTTGGTTCAACCCGACTACGCTTAGCACGGACAAGCAGGTTAGGGCAGTTCTGCAAAAGAACAGGACAGCATTCGCGACCCACAAACACGACTGTGGCCGGATGACTTGCTCCGTACAGATCACAGGACCTGACCCTAGACCCCCAAAACAATATGGATTTCCCCAAGAGGCAGAGGGCGAAATCGCAAAAGTAATCGAAAGCTTATTAGAGCAGGGCATACTTAGATCAGTAGCCTCCACTAATAATGCCCCGATTTGGCCAGTGAGAAAGCCTGATGGATCATGGCGACTGACCATCGATTACCGGGAACTCAACAAAATTACCCCCGCAGCAGCCCCCACAGTAGCCACAAGTCCCGAGACCATGCTCAAGCAGGGACTCAATTCCCGATTCTTTACGGTTTTTGGATGTCTAATGGATTCTGGTCCATTCCATTGACAAAGGCGTGCCAGTACAAATTTGCCTTCACATTTAAAAGTCAACAGTACACGTGGACATGCCTGCCACAAGGATTCCACAACTCCCCCTCCATTTTCCACCGACAGCTGGCAAATGGTTTAGCCAAATTCTCTCGCCCCGAATGTCTCGTCCAGTACGTAGACGGCCTACTACTGCAGACAGACACCAAGGAAGAGCACATTGAGCTTCTGTCCGAACTCCTGGAACTCTTACACTCAATTGGTTGTAAAGTTAACCCCCAAAAGGCCCAGATTTTGGAAGAGAAGGTGGTATATTTGGGAACAATTATCACATATGGTAAACGCGAGATCGAGCATAAAAGGATTGACTCGATTGCTAAATTGCCCCTTCCCCAGAACGTTTCAGCCCTCCAGTCGTTTTTAGGACTGGTTGGCTACTGCCGAAACCACATTGACGGTTTCGCCAGCAAGGCAACACCCCTCTCAGACCTCCTAAAGAAAGGAGCCCCCTGGGAATGGCTTCCACAGCATACGGATGCTGTGGACTCTTTAAAACAGGCACTCATAGCAGCCCCCGCACTACAAGTTCCAGACCCGCTTTCCACATACGCCATAGAGGTAGCAACCACAGACCCGCACCCTTTCGGCCGCGCTCCTCAAGGAACGGCACGAACAGTTAAGGCCCGTAGCTTACACCTCCAGACTTTTTTAGATGCTGTGGAGCAGGGATTTTCAGCTTGTGAGAGGCACCTGCTCGCAGTATTTTGGGCAGTTCAGTATTTTTCGTACATTACCGGACTGAACCCATCACAATCCTCACAGAACACACCCCCACCCAACTTTTACTGGACGGACAACTCAAGGACGGTACAGTCAGTCAAATAAGAGCAGCCAGATGGACCCTTCTCTTGCAGGGACGGGACATCACTGTGAAACGGACAAAGACCCACACTTTTTTTAGCCGACAACCAACAGTAGATTGATTTTATAGGACCATTGCCCCCTGCAAGAATGGTTATAAATATGTACTCGTGGTGATAGACACGTTCACTAAGTGGGTGGAAGCGTTCCCATCCAGGACAAACACGGCAAAGACCACAGCCAAGATTTTGACCCACCACATCTTTACAAGATGGGGACTCCCCCGCAGCATTGGATCCGACCAAGATTCGCATATTACGGGACGTGTCATGCAGAACGTCCTCACGATATTTGGCATTACCCAAAAATTCCACATTGCATACCACCCACAGTCGAGTGGTATCGTGGAGCGCATGAATCGGACCCTAAAATCCACCCTCAGAAAAATGGTCCAGCAAAACACCACTTGGAACTCAGTCCTCCCTTTTGCATTGATGTTTTTGCGAAATACAGTTTCAACTTCCACAGGTTACACCCCACACACCCTCATGACCGTACGCCCCATGAAAGGCACAGAATTTTTATTAGGTGTAGACTTGACCAGCCCCGAAGTGACGGCCCTCACACACAAGAAAGCAGCAGAGCAATTATTGGATAATGTTAAAACGGCTCAGCTAGCAGCCGCAGTGAAATTGGGCACAAGAACTAAACAGAGCAAGGCTTGTTTCGACAAGACAGTGCATGCGACTGAGTACAGTGTAGGACAGCAAGTCATGCTCTCCGTATACAACCCCAGCACATTCCTGTCACCAAAGTACTCGTGTCCGTACTCCATTGCGGACAAAGTAAGCCCTTCCGTCTAAAAGATAAAGTACCCCAATGGAAAGACTGCGTGGTTCCATATCAACCAGCTGAAGGCATATGGAACACAGTCTAACCACGCACACCACGTCATGCTCGACGCAGCACACCACACCCCGCCCACAGCCAACGTAACCCTACCCTCCCCCAACACGTCCAGCCCAGCCACGGACTCGACCTCGACTCCACCCCCTAAATATACACTCCGCCCCAGAACGCCCACAGACTGCAGCAGCAGAGACCGTGACTGTGACTCAGACGATAGCCACAGCACGCCTCCCTACTATCCCCATGGAACAGAACCCACACCCAGCGAATCTGACAACGATTCAAGTGATCCCTTCATGATCACTTTCCTAAACAAACCCCACCACCGACCACCGACCCACAATGACGACCCCGATTCCATCCCCACACAACTTGACACCACATATTGGCACAGACAACTCGTACAGACTCGTCAGGAATGACGAGTGCGATCCGAGATCATACCAAGCAGCCCTTTCAGCCCTGATACACAAGAGTTTGGCATCTGGGAGATGATGACGACCTTGAGTCTGACTCCCAAAACGAGAACCCCTTTGCGACCCTGTTCGCAACCGATAACTGAGGTGTCCAGATGATGTTATAAAAGGAACCGCTTGGGAGAAACGGTGTCCTTTCTGATGGAACCTGTAGCATGTTTTATGTTGTTTGTACTGTTTGTTAAATGTATGTCAGACCGGAAAAAAAACATTTTTTTTCACGGCCCCATGCCTTTTCGGCCGAAACCTCCCGAGGACTTGCCCACAGAGACTTGCTATTGGCCAGACGCTAGTTCAGAGGAACTAGTTTGTCTGTAGAGACTTGTTAAGGTCCCAGACGCCAGTTCAGCGGAACTCGTCTGTCGACAGATACCACACGCCCGTTCATAACTGCCCTTCTGGTTCGAAGGTAGAACCAATTCGGCAACCCCCCACGATGACTACATTTCTTGCCCGTTCTTGTCGGTTGCTCAGGCAGTGTAGAAACGGCTTGGGATCCGCCCTGCCTGGGAACCCCCCCTCTGGTTAACTACGCTCGGGTAGGGGAAACACGGCATTGGTCGCCGTCCTACCCGGGGACTCCATCCAACTCTCACCCGTCGCGGCCCATACGCACCTCATTTTGGGAAGTTTTAGTTCAAAAAGTTTTGTTTTGTTTCAGGTAACCCTTAGGTTGCCAACCATATACTATTTACATCCTGAAACATGTGGACGGTAAACCGCACAGTCTGCGAGACGGCTCGCAGTGGTTCATTATTTGTAAGTGTGTCTTGTCCTAAAATTCGGTTTTTGGGAAAAAGAAATGAGTGAGTCACACATAGTGACCAATTATAAAGGGAGTAATTGGCACTAAAGGACAGACAGGCTATCATATGAGATGTTAAACCAAGATAGTAACAGATACTATGCTTGTTCACACAGAACTCCAGAAGTTCCAGGACCGGAGAAGAGAAGAGAATAGAAGAGACGTGCAAGAAGAAGAACCATGAGGACATCCTCCGGATTGTTCATCGTGATAATGGACATTTGGTTGCGCGCGAACGCGAACCCCATGACCTCATGCCCCCCAGCCGTTAATGATTCACTCCCCCACAGTACCCAGAGCCCAGTCACCAGCGACACCACACCATCTTGGTGTGCCAGGTTTATAACCTGGTACTCCCTGTCCTACTTGATAGAATCCCTATTGGTATTGGCGATACTCTGCTGCATCATGCAGACTATGCGTCTGAGAAAATGGAGAAGGGGAGCCTACCGTGCTCGCACCCCGGTATATAGGATCAGATCCCCTATTTTTGGATACGACCAGACCCCCGGCCCCCGCGATCTATAATAAAGAGCATTCATTTGCGTTTTTTGTTGTAAATAAAGAAATGTTCATGAGCAATTGTACGATCCTGAGCCAAGCCAGGAAAAATGTGTATAAACTGCTATGATTTTGTTTGTATGGTTGAGGAAGTTAGAGTGATGAAATGTTTAAGTGAGTGTAGTGTATTAAGGATAGTTAGAGGTTCCCATTTTCTTGTTTTGTAATGCATGTCCCTGTTTGACATAGCGCCCCTTAGAATTGTCAGTTAAAAGTTTTTTGCATAGTTATGGTCAGTGTGGAGGCCATGAAAGAAGTGCTCACCGGGTCAGGGAATGAAAGCAACGTAGTTATGTGATCCTTCACGCTTCGCGTTAGGATCACAAGGAGGGAGTGTAGCCACCTAAATTGGCCAACTCCCGATTTAAAATGGCGAATGGCAAAGGCTGATGGGAAAGTCAGCCAACACAGACAGAAACCAGCAGGTGCAGGTTTGCTGTGTATTTAACTCTGCAAAAGGCCAGGCAGCATCGATACCAGTGACCATCAGCATAACAATGTAGTAGCCATCCACATACTGATGAGCAATCCCCGGGAACAATAAGTAACATTTGGGACACACAAAGCAAAGCCAGACTCCCGGCGCCAGCAGGAGCCAACACAAAAGAGGTTAACGGACACTTCAAGACCGCCCATCAATCAGGGAACCGCTCCAGTATTGGAGAAATAGAACCAAGCAATTGGAACTAAGTCCAATCACCTAGAACCAGGTACAGGGTCCGCCCCGAAAGGCGGGAAGCCCCTGGGGACTATAAGAGTTAAGCCCCAAGTTCAAATCTCTCTCATCGTCCTGCCTGGGTCACCCAGCAACGCGAACCAACCGTGACCGGTGCAGTGACCACCGAAAGAAGTAAGTCTTAATTCAACGCTCGCTACGAGATAGGCGCTCCTAGCTACCAATCCGTACCAACTTTGAATCCCGCAGACTCAGAACCCGAACGAAAGGCCATTTGTTTCCCTGACCTGGTGGGCCAGTCCGAAGTTAAGTATAGGCCTGTTAGTTGTAGAAGTAGCTTAGATGTAGAATTTGTGCATGAGTAGCGACTACTGTGTATAATAAATGTGCTTTGATTTGAATCTTACTAATCGGTGTATTGAGTTATTGATCATTACTTGGACTTGAACCTCGTGGCGGTATCATAAAGATACCTGGCGACTCGAGAGCAAAGGCAATAAAACGGAGCAATTGAACCAACCGGAAAGTTAGCAACATTACCATTTTTCCTGAGGTACCAAAAAAGGTAGAAGAGGACGATACGTCTGAACTGGCACTAGAAAGGAGAAACACACTAGAATTTCTTGGGAGTTAATCGTGATGTGTGAAAATCTGCCCAAAACAATGACTTGGAAAGTAGCAATAGGCTTCTCTCTTCCACTATTGAGACATTCAGGTACTTGCAAGCCCGGAATCACCAGTGTGATGAAGTGAGCAAAAGCAGAGGCATAACCAACATTATGATACTTGTGAAATATTCATCTAGAATGGGTTTGGAATGATCTGGTTAGATCTTAATTGGAGGATTTTACAGTTTGTTATTCTACTTCAGAAGGTGCATGCACTAGAGAAATGGGTTTAAAGAGGAGAAACAGATTAGTCACAAGTGTAAATGGGATGAGGCATGTAAAAGGTTCGAGAAGTTCAAATTCTTTAGAGAATGAGGTTAGGGAAGACATTTCAGAGGTACGATAAGAATGAGTGTATAGATCAGGTAACAGCCAAAATACTACTGGAAGATATGTATGTTTAGGTAAGTGAAAAGTAAATTTGAAGGATTGTTAGAAATGAGGGCAATAAATTTGAGTAGACAAGATAGAGGAGAATGTAATTGGGTGACTGGCTGCATGAAGGGTGTAAACCAAATTCTTTCTCATTCATAAACCTTTTTTAAAAATAGGGTGATGTAATTGAGGATCCACAAACCGTTTTTCGCACATGCAGTCGGGGCCAGGGAGAGAAATCATGGGTCCTGCTGCGTCTCCTATTTCTGGACCTCATTTCCCCTCACTGTCAATAAATCATGCTATTTTTTTCCCTGTTCAAGATTCACCAATCGCAGAAAGGTCCCAGTGAAATGGTAATTCCCATTATTGGCATCTTGTTACAAATATTGTCTCTCTGCCTCATTAATCAATTCTGCACATTGCATTATATGTAC